>NC_138306.1:34682500-35177500 GCF_965601325.2 Salmo salar | reverse complement strand
TTTGTTTAGCTGTCATGTGGATTGGTATTACTTTTCCTCTTTTCAGGTCATGAACCACATTTTCATAATTGACTGTGTGTCTGTTGAAGTCAATGTTGTTTCTCTTGTCCAATAGAGTATCGTGAGAGAGTTTGCTACCCTGGACTCAGAGGAGGATGTGAACAAAGTCAATACAGCAGTGTTCTACTCCATCTCCTCCACCCAGGCTGGCCTGCAGGGGGTGGAGCTAGGGAACGTCCTCATCAAGAGAGTGGTGCGGGAGCTACAGGTGGGTGGAGAATGACATCACCACTGTCTAAATGAGCAGGCAGACAGAAAGACTGGGACTGCCCTTCTGTGACTATCTGAACACTGGAACGTCTTTTAGGAAAACTAGCTGCTCCGCTACATCGTAATTTGTTGATTTATTAGCCAGCTCCAGGGTCAGGGTCCTTTACTCTCTGTTAGTCACTTGCTTCAATGTCACCTGATAATTTCCATTCACTCTTCCAGAGAAGTTCCAGAGAACCACTCACGTCACCAAGCATTTCTGGCCACGGCCAGTAAACAGATGGCAGTCAATCACAGCAGTAGTTCAACATTAGCTGGAGGTCATTTCAGTGTGAAAGGAGTAGTTATTATGATTAGATAGCCAAAGCATGTTATATTACCTAGACAAGCCATTTTTTTTATTGCTCGTAGTCGTTTGAGTTTCTCAATTAAGCCAAATACTCTCTCACAATCTTGCAGTTCTACCTGCATCTGAGATGTGTTTTTCAGGGTAAAGATTGGATAGCAGCATGATTGAATAACCATCTCCACACATCAATCAAGACCGAGAGCGAAATAATGACATTTCAGCTGGTTTTGATGTGAGGGTAGTTGATAGTCTGATAGAGTATAGGCTTGTATGCTTAGTATAGGTGGCCTGTGCAGTTGTGTGTCTTGTTGATTTGTACAGTAGCCCTATTTACACTCAGTAGCATCGACACGGTAAAGGAGTCAATGTTACTCTGACTGTTCTATTGACCAGATTGGCGCACATTCAACAAATCTAATCTAACAAAGTGGATATTCATCAAATCCGTCATGATTCATGTATTGTAACAGGCCCACAATGTGGCTACTTAAGTCCGATTTGGATATATTTGGGTTTATAAGAAGTGACTGCTAAATGCTAACTCCTGTTCGTATAAGATGGTTAGCATAGCTAGCATACATAAATTGTTGGTGGTAGTCAAGTCGTTTTTAACCATAATGCAGTTGATTGGTGACGATGACATGAACGTGTTGGGGTTGGCATCCATACAAGTATTGTACTCAGATTTTTACCTCAACAGTGTGAAAGACAATGTAGGCTAAATCTAGGCTGATTTTGCTGGGGGGCAATGAGGAGACTCTGGATCTTTCCCCCACGGCCCTTTCCCCCATGCGTTTCCATGGCAATTCCATTGTTTTGGTCGAGTTCGATTGACCTCTTTACCGCAACTATTAGTCCTGGCCTAAGTGTTCTAGCCTTTCCATTGTTCTGTCAGCACTCCTAACATTGGTTAAAATTATCGAGGGATGTACATTGTTCTGTAGGGCTTGAACCTCTTATCTGTAGTTCCGTCTGAACTCTGAGGATATCAAATTGAAGCAGAAACTTGATTTTGTTTTACAAAGCCTTTTCTTGTGGCCTATGAGTTCTGGATTTATCCCATGGCCATCCTAATAGCTCTCGTATCAGTTGGGGGGAAAAAAACTAAGAACTTTGAGCTTCTGGGCTGGCTCAGAACTGTGACTGTGTGCAGTGCCATGGCAGTGTTATGCACCACATTAAGGGGAATAGAAAAGCTCCACAGCCGCTGGGTGACCACTATAATAATGGATGGATGAGAGGAAGGAAAAGAAAAGGTCTTTCTGTGATTTAGAAAGAAGGGAGGAGGATCCCGTTGTCTTTCAGCATTACACCATCAGGCCCTTTACTGTCTCCCTCATTCTGTCTGTCCTCATCTCTCAGGTCTCTGTGGATTGCACGCCTGCTCTAAGCCTGCTGACCAGTTTATAGTAAATTAAACTGATGAAATGATTGGAAAGTGACCTCTTGACATGGTTATCCTCAGATCCACTAACTCGTGTGATTGAAGTACAGGGGAATGAATGAGACAGAGGCTGAGAGGGAGAGAGAGTGGGAGAAAGAAAGGCACACTCCAACATCTGCTTCCAGGGGTTGCCTGACACACGTTGCCTCCTGCCTCCTGTGAATCAACACTCCACACAGCTCTGTACCTTAACAGCCTTGACAAGCAAGAGCCAACATAACAGAGAGGGAGAGAAAGGCCAGGGTTAGAAGAGAGAGAGCAAGGAAGAGAGCTTGTAAAGAAGGGTAAGATAGAAGAGAGAGTGGAACGTAGGCGGCAGGCAGGCAGCATGTGATGATGGCAGAGAGGCACTAGGGAATAGGGACCAGAGTCAAGAGCTTGGAAGATATTAAAAGTGAGAGAGAGGGAGAGCAGGGTACACACTGCAAAAAGTGAGCCTAAATATCTTAATTGAGTGATAATTCACTTCATGTATTTTTCTTCTTACCAAACTAAATTATCTAATGTCACTGACAGATAATTTAGCTTATTTTAACCAAAAAGCTTAATACAAGTAATTTATCTTAATAAGATGATGCATTTCTATTCTCTCTATAATACCACATTGGTATTGTTTATTAACTGGTGTAGACAAAGTTGTTTCATACTAAGGAGGTTTACCTCAGACTAACTCTCCTATCTTTCTCTGTCTTTGCAGAGTGAGTTTCCCCACATGTCCCAGTTCTCCAGCCTGTCTCCCATCCCGGGCTTCTCCTCCTGGCTACAGGGCCTGCTCAGCCAGCACCGGAAGGAGGGCCGCGTGGAGCTGCTAACTGACTGCGAGTGGAGGAAGGTGGCAGATGTCACAAACACAACCCCTGATACCAATGCCCTAGATGCCCTGCGTAAGCTGATCAGCACCGGTGACTGGACCCGTTCTGAACGCCTGGTCCACATCCTGGAGCCCGCCCTGATGCGCCTCTGTGCCTGGTACCTCTATGGAGAGAAGAGGCGCGGCTACGCCCTAAACCCTGTGGCCAATTTCCACCTGCAGAACGGCGCCACCATGTGGAGACTGAACTGGCATGCAGACACCAGCCCGCGTGGAGTGGCCAACTCCTGTGGCATCATGGTTAACTACAGATACTTCCTGCAGGAGACCACGTCCAACAGTGCTGCATACATGCACAATAAAGTCATCACAGCCACAGAGCAGGTGCTGGGCTTGATCTCACAGTTTCAGAAGAACAGCAAACTCTGAGCTCCATGGACACATATGTACACCCACACTTGGTATTAAAGATGCCTTTAGGTCCAGGACTTGCTGGCTTCATGGTGGCTCTGATCAGGACCATTTGTGGAATGATATCAGTTGTTGTTCTATTCTTTTTGCAATCTAGCCCATGTAGCACATGGATTTTCCTCTCCCTTCCTTCCCGAGGTGGGTATGTAGTGTTATCATCGCCGATAGAGACTCCCAGTGTTTTATGGTGTGAGAGACTGCAGCTAATGAAGCGAGAGACATTTATCAGGTCGTGCCATGTTTCTGCTTGACAATGTGTGATGCTGTAACACAGCAAATAGGCTGCAAAGCTATTGGAATAAATTATGTCTTTGATTCTTTCATTTGGCTGATCTGTGTGGGCGTGTGTGCATGTGCAAAGCCGTGCGGGTGAAAAATACATAACACTCACACCCACATTGTATATAGAATTATGTAGAACAAAACAGTACCATATTATCATCTCATTGTCTCTTGGCCCCGATTGTCACCCGGCAATCTCTACAAATCAGTTATTTACTGAAGCTCAATCAAGCTATTCTTTAATGAGTTGTGCTCGCAATAGATTTTAAATTCAAAATTATCTCTATATGTAAAATGTGTAATTTTCTGCAAAAGTCATTCACAACAAAATGTGTAGGGTCTGTAGTTGAGACTGTAGTCCTTGCTATGTTTGCCACCTGCCATCACTCAAGCCTCCCTAGAGACCAATCTCTGATGTACTGCTCCATCAAAATACTGGAACTAAGTGGGATTCCTATCTGCCCCACTCCGTTGTTGCGAAATAATATATCACAGCAAGTTGACTGTGAAATTACATTTTATCTCTCAAAGGAGCCTAACTTTTTTTCAGAGCCAGCCACACAGTGTCCCTGAAACTAATGAAGTGAGAAATAAAGTTTAAATAAATTGATCGATTTATGGAATTCACTTTAAAGCAGGGGTGGGAATCAGTGAGCATAAAAGGACAGTGTTTAAAGGATGCCCTTGAGAAAGCATTTCTCGTGAAACAGACAGGAAGAGTGAACACTTGTGAGGAATGCAAAGTCCAAGGATGTCACACAGTTCCAACACCATGGACAGGAGTTTCCATGGAAATGGTAACGTCAAATAAAATAAAATGTCATTTGTCACATGCGCCGAATACAACAGGTGTAGACCTTACTGTGAAATGCTTACTTACAAGCCCTTAACATACAGTGTAGTTCAAGAAATAGAAAATATTTACTTAGTCAAAATAAAGAAAAAGAAAAACTAACAGAATTACATAACAATATGAGGCTATAGGGCTTCCGAGTGGCTCAGCGGTCTAAAGCACTGCATCTCAGTTCTAGAGGTGTCACTACATGCCCTGGTTTGATTCCAGGCTGTATCACAACCCGGCTGTGATTGGGAGTTCCATAGGGCAGCGCACAATTGGCCCAGTGTCGTCCGGGTTAGGTTTTGGCCGTGGCAGGCCGTCTTTTTAAATAAGAATTTGTTCATAACTTGCTTGCCTAGTTAAATAAATAAAAAATACAGGGGGTACAGGTTAGTTGAGGTAATCTGTACATGTAGGTAGAGGTAAAGTGACTATGCATAGATACTAAACAGCGAGTAGCAGCAGTGTAAAAACAAAGGGTGTGGGGGGCAATGTAAATTGTCCGGGTGGCCAGTTGATTAATTGTTCAGCAATCTTATGGCTTTGGGGTAGAAGCTGTTAAGGAGCCTTTAGGACCTAGACTTGGCGCACCGGTACCGCTTGTCATGCGTAGCAGAGAGAACAGTCTATGACATGAAGAGTGCTGATGCAGAGTTTGGTAACAGAATTACAGCAGAAACAGCACAAACTGTCATTCTGTTACCAAACTTTGCATCTGCACTGTTCTTCAAGTAAATGTTTTTTTTATCAAATGTTCAGTGGACATTGCTAAAAGTAGTCATTGTTCATTAGGTTGTATGGTTTATTTAACTTTTGCAATCAATGATTTAAAGTGAAAAGTCGGAGTCTTAGCATCATTATGTTACCGTGAAATTGCCCTGAGATATCACAACTTTGCACTTCCACTTTGTCTTTAATTGTCAGACAAGAGAAAAGAACTATAGAACATGTACTTAATGCTTTAATTGATTTGATGTGTGAATGAATATGTCAATGGTGTAAATGTATAATTAGTGTGAGGGATGAGAGAGAGCGTGGTCATGTTATTGCCATCCATTATGGGCTGATACATTTAATTTGGGGAGAGTACTACATGATAGGGGATAATCTTAGAAGCACTTGAGAATCCCAAAGAAAAGCTGATTTATTCTAGGTACCTCTCAAAGGATTACTAGATCTGTCAGTCACAGCATTACATTAGTATTGAAGTCCTGTAGACCCATCTCACTCTATTCAGAATCCATCTCATGTGGAACTTGATGCTGCCACTCACCCACACACACAGAGCTTTCTTCAACAGTACTCAAAGGGTGATTACTGACTATGACAGCTATGGTAAACCTGTATGGAATGGAAACATACAGCTTGTGTTTTTGTCAATATTACGGTGTAAGGCTTTCATTTTGCTACTTTGTAATTTTCCAAAGAAAATGCAAACTGAGTTGTACAAGGTGAATGTGTTGGCATGAAGATGCAGATGTGTTGTGAAATATGAGGCACTGCTGGCCACACTGACGACCTGGAGATATGTCACAACAGTTTAATCAACACGACTCCAGCCGCCTGCCAAATCCACATTAACATTTAAGGGGCCATTTGTTAATAAGCAATTACACAGCCAGAATGGATTAGTTGCCACTTTACACCCTTTTTAATGGCTTGGATCTGCCACTACACTTAGGCAAGGCACATACACTACAAAGTTAATTTCCCATATCACAGCATATACATCAACCCTCATGTTCGTGCTCTTGATATGAATATCGTGTGTCTTAACATGAAATATAGTGAATATGAGAATGAGCTGACCATATTCATACAGCCTGGTCCAGTCTAATGTCAAGTGGACAGCCTGTCTAATCCAAAACACCGGTAAGTAATGTAATCTTTCTAAACCTGATGCATGTTGAGGACCTGATGAATATGAATATCAAAAGTTAATATTCCTTTTGCATCTAAGTAAATAGCATAGCATAAAAACATAAAGTCAATTCTTAGGTTACAGGTATCATTCTCCTAAATCTATGATCATGACATTATCTTCTATTAATTATATGCTAACAAACCAGAGAATTCAATTATGTTCTCTTTACAAATGAATCAGAGCCATAATACTCTATGCAGATAAAAGGAGTTGAATCCATATTTTGTCTCCAGGCCTGTCCGACTAGGCAAAGACGTCAACGCAACATATATTCCACGTTGGTTCAACAAAATTTCATTGAACTGACGTGGACTAGGTGAAAAATCTGTCAATGTGCCCTTGAGCAAGGCACTTAACCTTCATTTCTCATGTAAGTCGCTCTGGATAAGAGCGTCTGCTAACTAAACTGTAAATGTGAAACAACGTTGATTCAACCAGTGCGTGCCCAGTGGTGTGTGTGTGTGTGTGTGTGTACAGTCTGATTACTAACTACCATTGAAATAGAGTGCAAAGTGGTGCCAGTACTGAGTGCTTAATGTTTTTTTTTTGCATTTTCACAATGCAGTAGCGAGGTGCATTTAGAAAAGGCCAAATAGTCAATTAACACAACCCTCCTGATTACAATATGTTATGTTTACATACTGATGATGTTGCCATCTTTCTCTCTTTCCTCAATGGAAAGGAAACAAGATATTGAAATGAGCATAGTGATTTGTGATAAGGAAATACTGTAGAATTTAAATAAATTGTGGTATTTCAGAAAGAGATTGTTTAATTAAAATGCTAAGCATTAGCATTTTATTCTCACCCGAACTGCACATTGAAGTTGGTGTTTTCATTTGGTTAGGTTCTATGTGCCCGCCGTTCTGTCTCTAATCACAAGCCTAAATCCACAGGGTCTCCTGAGGGTTAGGCCATGCTACGGAAGTAATTATGTCAAAGAATTCAACAAGGAAAAAAAGCCTCATTGTTTGCCTTTCTTTTCCTCTTTTTATTCAAAAAGAAAATAGTAAAAGAGAATCCCATCATACTGTGTGGAAATTGTAAGCTTTGAAAATAGTCATCCCATCAATTAGCATAATTATTGGGAGATTTTGGACATGATCAAACTGCTTTCTTGAAGTTCTGTTAATAATCCTGTTTATGGAAAATAGAAATGTGCAGCTATGAGCATAAACACTGACTTTGCGAGTAAAAGCTACTGTGTGGAATGTTTGCACTGGGTTCTGCACCATGTTTCATTTTGTAAGTACAGTAATACATGAAATGGTGGTCAGAATGCATGAGTACAACTTGAACTAACATTGAGCTGAATTAATTGATGCTGCTGCCTGCTTGTGGCTACATTAGTCCTCACTGTAATCAGGAGTTAATTTAGGTTATTTACCTAACTGAGCTCCAACGTGAACTCAGAAATCATCACTAGCTCAAAGGTGAAAGGGTAAGAGCTAGGGTTTGACTGCGCATCTCTGTGGTCTACTAGCCCAGAGCAGTGGGAGAGGGTGGGAGTGAGTGGCGGCAGGCCACCTGGGGTATTTTGGATCTAAACAAGCCTGGATTGTTCCCATCACCAACAGCTGCTTCACAAGTGTGGGCCAGGTGTCAACACTCACTCTAATCTGCATAAGGGAATGTAGGAAAATGCTTTGTTAATTTATTCATTCCAGAGTCGGATTAAGGTGACTGTGCACCAGCTATTAGGGCAAATTGAAAAGAGCTGCCATCTTCCAGATTGAATATGCTTTGGTAACTTTAAGATTCAATCAGTGTGCCTACCTAGCCTACAGTCGATCCTACATGAACTTCCAACCCAACCTAACCCCAATGCATGTCATTATTTTCCACATCACATGAAATCTATACATACTGTATCAGATGCATGCAGCCTTATGAATGTGCCTGTATGTATGAGGTGAGACGTTTACTGCTTAACACAATATTTTCTAACCACAACAATTTTCTCAGTGCCCCAAACCATTCCTCCACAAGAGTGACATGTAAACACTGACAAGGTCAAAGTTCAATATTCCATCTCACAATGTTGAATAATAAAAAAGCAATGTTTACAGCCTTGATCTCACCTTAGGCATTGAACTCTATTTCTTGTGGACAAACCCATCACAAAATCACGCCATTCACCGACTCTGTAAGTGTGTCTTTCTGGCAGCATGTGAATGTGTAACTAGCTTCTAAGTGTGTAATCCAGTGTAATTGTCTGCGTCAGTGATTTTGCAATTGTGTTGGTGTAGGAACATGACTGACTGCAGGGCACGGTTGATGTTTACATGCAGTAATTATGGATCTCAGGACAGATTGATCTGAAATATCCTGTACAATCACGATAAGACCTAAACAATGTCAGCAAGAAGCGCATCCGTCACTGCATTTGATTGTCAGCTATAAATAGGGCATGTTGCTACAGCCCACCAGGGGATAAAGGGATACATTAAAAGGTACATGCCTGCCTGCACAGAGCTCACTCTAATATCCAGGCAGTTTGAATTACTGGCAAATAATGCCATGGATGACTCAAATCAAGGAAAGAAAGGGAAATAAATGAAAGCAAAGAAGGGATTATGTGAGTGAAAGAGCGCTAGCTATCATTAAATTCACATTCAGGATGGCATTACAGCAGTGCTAAGGGGATTCATTACTCAGCGTATCAGTCCTGGCCAGGATTTAGGGAGTGGAGGGACATAGGGGGTAGATGAGGGAGTGAGGGGTACGGGCAGGTTGTAGGGAGTGGGGAAGTTTGTTTTGACAGAGGAGTGGAGTTTAGACGACTGCAACATGTAGCTGGGTGTCAGAGATCTTTCTTAATTACAGCCATTCAGAGCAGAGGGCCCTGTTTGTTTCTCTGCCTAATGACTTAGATAGGGATTAAGCTCTCTGCTCACTGCTAATTAGCTAGCGTTCCCTGGGTATGTACGTCAGACAGACCTCCGACAAGCACCATGGTCCACGTTCTGAGAGACGTACGTCTCCATCGCTGCCTCAGCTCCTCATTACTGTCGGGTAGAATGACTTCCGGATGAGGTGTACTATCTCCAGGAGACGTAGCAGCAGCAGAACATTATGCGGAAGCTGAAAGGATGAGATAGAACCCATAGCATCACACATTCTGTCATATCCCAGCTGAACAATGACATTCTGTGAACCATAATGTTTCTTGGTGAGATCGTGGTTGTGCTATGGTTATTTTGCATACAATCTTCCCGCAACATTCTGCGTATGGTGCCTCCTAGTTGCTTGGTTTTGGAACATTCTCAGCACATTTAAGGAACTTGACAAATGAACGTTATTTTCTTGGCATTTCATTACTTAACAGAACGTTTCCTTAAAGTTCAAACATGGTTACATTTAATTACATTTTTGGTCATGTTCTAGGAATGTTCTCCAACTGGTTTGACATTGGGAATGTTCTCAAATACTTCAGAGAATGATAAGAAACAACATTCTTCTGTGGGAATTTCAATACTGCAGCAAAAGTTTCCAACAGGTTTCCTCATGGTTTTTTCTCAGAACATTAAGAAAACCTTCCATAAAAAAACACAAGAAAACATTATTCATGTTCAAAGAACGTTCTAAGAATGCTTTTTAAAAACATATACATTCTGTTCTCAGCGTCAACAAAACTTCTTCTTCGGTATAATGGCGTTCGCAACAATTATATTTGCATTCCGCCACTTACTGTACAGGTGGATAACAAAGATCCCCAAAAATGGAGAAAAAAAATGCAGGGTAAAAAAAGAATACATATACAGTACCAGTCAAAAGTTTGGACACACCTACTTTTTCTTTATTTTTACTATTTTCTACATGGTAGAATATTAGTGAAGACATCAAAACTATGAAATAACACACATGAAATCATGTAGTAACGAAAAAAAGTGTTATATTTTATAATATATTCAAAGTGTTATACAAAATATATTTTATATTTGAGATTCTTCAAAGTAGCCAGCCTTTGCCTTGATGACATTTTTGCACACTCTTGGCATTGTGGAAAATAGTAAAAATAAAGAAAAACCATTGAATGAGCAGGTAGGCCCAAACTTTTGACCGGTACTGTATATAAAAACTTCCATACAAACTAAATGTAAATTAAACTAAATCAGCCTGTTTTAGGCTCAGAAGGATCCTGTGAGGGCGGGACATTTTCTGGCGACAGTAGTCCTTGCAATGCGTCTGCCGTTAAGTCTTAGAGGCATAAAAACTTCTCAGCTGCAGATCAAATCAAATTTATTTTTCACATACACATGGTTAGCTGGTGTTAATGCAAGTGCAGCGAAATGCTTGTGCTTCTAGTTCAGACCATGCAGTAATATCTAACAAGTAATATAACCTAACAATTTCACAACAACTACCTTATACACACAAGTGTAAAGGAATGAATACGAATATGTACATAAAAATATATAAATGAGTGATGGCCGAACGGCATAGGCAAGATGCAGTAGATGTTATAGAGTACAGTAAATACATATGAGATGAGCAATGCAGGGTATGAAAACATTATGTGAAGTGACATTGTTTAAAGTGGCTAGTGATACATTGCATCAAGATGGCAAGATGCAGTAGATGGTATAGCGTACAGTATATACATAAGAGATGAGTAATGTAGGGTAAGTAAACATTATATAATATAAAGTGGCTAGTGATAAATTGATTACATCAATTTTACCATTATTAAAGTGGGTGGAGTTGAGTCAGTATGTTGGCAGCAGCCACTCAATGTTAGTGAATGCTGTTTAACAGTCTGATGGCCTTGAGATAGAAGCTGTTTTTCAGTCTCTCTTTCAGTCCCCGCTTTGATGCACCTGTACTGACCTCGCCTTCTGGATGATAGTGGGGTGAACAGGCAGTGGCTCGGGTGGTTGTTGTCCTTGATGATCTTTTTGGACTTCCTGTGACGTCGGGTGGTGTAGGTGTCCTGGAGGGCAGGTAGTTTGCACCCGGTGATGCGTTGTGCAGACCTCACTACCCTCTGGAGAGCCTTCCGGTTATGGGCGGAGCAGCTGCCGTACCAGGCGGCAGGGGTGAAAATCTGATATCAACTTTGGAGGGGACAATTACATGAAATTTTCTCAAGAGCAATTCCTGAGGGGGACACCAAAAGTAGTGCTGTAACACATAGCCTACATTGTAATATGGTAAATGTATATTGAGGAACCAAAGAAATAAGGTGTTTGCCGTACTCCTAACTACCGGTACCCAAAACTACACAACTAATCACAACAGCAATACCATTGCCTTTAACAAATCTTAGTTCAGTCACCAGTTTAAGTTGAGAGTGGGGGTATCCATGGCATTTTCCAATTATGTTCCTATTTTACAAGTCAAAAAAATTGAGAACCTTTCATAATGTTGCCAAACAAAGACTCAACAAACTTACCTGAGACTCCCTGTCTCTGCCAATCTGTCCCTGCATATCTGTCCCCAACTCTGCTGTCTGTGTGCCATCTGTTGCCTGCTCTGCCTAATGACATCATTGTGAAACATTTCCATTAGAATTTCATTTCTTTCCTATGAACATTTTATCAACTAGTCTTTGAGATATTAGGTTACTAGGGTTCTTACTTTGCGTTTTGGTGTACTGAAAAATACTCTGATGTCCGTCTTTTATTTTTCTGCCATTTTTCTACCTGGCTGGCTGGCTGGCTGGCTACAAACACACACAGTGTTTAGGTTATTTACAGTAGGAGATGGGCTTCTATCATCTTATCTTTTATCATTCTATTTGGGCTTCGATCTAAAAGGTAGCTAGCAAATGTGAAACGGATTAAAATGACAAGAGTTGACAGCTGTATGAGTTCACCATTTACACAACATATGCTGCAACCTTTTGTAATTTTAATAGTTTGTTTCATATTGGCTGGCTTCCAACAATAGCTGAATTTGCAAAGCTAGCGAGCACCAATTCCGTTTCAGTGGTGTTTGCTATAATCTTTGCTACCCGGGTTAAATAAAGGTGAAATAAAACAAGTAAATAAAAGTTCGCTTGCGACAATTTAGCTTTTGCAACGAGACCATTAAATATATTTAAGACAATGGTAGAAGAGAGTGTAGTTCTGTTCAGTTTGGACTTCAGTTTATCGCTAACCTTATCACTGGGACTTTGAAGTACTAATTTACATCATCTGCATGCTGATCTTGGAATAAATTGACGATAGCAAAGATTCCATCTTTGACGAGGCCACATAAATGGAATAGGTACTAGCTAGCTTAATAGTTCATATTTGTGCGCTAGCTCTGCATATTCAGCTAGTGTGTGTGCGCGATTGACTGGATTAACCTCACGTCAGTTACGTTCATTGAGTGCCTTTCAGACAGTGGATACGACCCCTCTGTTACCATGCCAACTTAGGAACAGGCAGTGGATCAAACCATTGTGAGGCAAAGGGTGGGGGGGGTCGCAATCTTTTGAAACTTAAAAACGCGCTATTAAGTGTCTATAATCAGCACAATTGCTTTCATTGCGTATTATTAATATTATTTAAATTACATAGTTATGTTTCAGTGATATATTTGGGGGGACAAATCATATTTTTTCCAGGATGGGGGGGTCGTGTCCCCACCGGGATTTCCGCCCCTGCCAGGCGGTGAAACAGCCCGACAGGATGCTCTCGATTGTGCATCTGTAAAAGTTTCTGACTGTTTTTTGGTGACAAGCCAAATTTCTTCAGCCTCCTGAGGTTGAAGAGGCGCTGCTGCGCTTTCTTCACCACGCTGTCTGTGTGGGTGGACCATTTCAGTTTGTCCGTAATGTGTACGCCGAGGAACTTAAAACTCTCCACCCTCTCCACTACTGTCCCGTCAATGTAGATAGGGGGCTGCTCCCTCTGCTGTTTCCTGAGGTCCACGATCATCTCCTTTGTTTTGTTGACATTGAGTGTGAGGTTATTTTCCTGACACCACACTCCGAGGGCCCTCACCTCCTCCCTGTAGGCCGTCTCGTCGTTGTTGGTAATCAAGCCTACCACTGTAGTGTCGTCTGCAAACTTGATGGTTGAGTTGGAGGCGTGCATGGCCACGCAGTCATGGGTGAACAGGGAGTACAGTAGAGGGCTGAGAACGCACCCTTGTGGGGACCCAGTGTTGAGGATCAGCGGGGTGGAGATGTTGTTACCTACCCTCACCACCTGGGGGCGGCCCGTCAGGAAGTTCAGGACCCAGTTGCACAGGGCGGGGTCGAGACCCAGGGTCTCGAGCTTAATGACGAGTTTGAAGGGTACTATGGTGTTAAATGCTGAGCTGTAATCAATGAACAGCATTCTTACATAGGTATTCCTCTTGTCCAGATGGGTTAGGGCAGTGTGCAGTGTGATGGCGACTGCGTCGTCTGTGGACCTATTGGGTCGGTAAGCAAATTGGAGTGGGTCTAGGGTGTCAGGTAGGGTGGAGGTGATATGGTCCTTGACTAGTCTCTCAAAGCACTTCATGATGACGGAAGTGAGTGCAACAGGGCGGTAGTCATTTAGCTCAGTTACCTTAGCTTTCTTGGGAACAGGAACAATGGTGGCCCTCTTGAAGCATGTGGGGGGATAAGGATTGATTGAATATGTCTGTAAACACACCAGCCAGCTGGTCTGCGCATGCTCTGAGGATGCAGCCGGGGATGCCGTCTGAGCCTGCAGCCTTGCGAGGGTTAACACGTTTAAATGTTTTACACACGTTGGCTACAGTGAAGGAGAGCCCGCAGGTTTTGCTAGCGGGCCGTGTCAGTGGCACGATATTGTCCTCAAAGCGAGGAAAAAACTTGTTTAGTCTGTCTGGGAGCAAGGCATCGTGATCCGCGACAGGGCTGGTTTTTCTTTTGTAGTCTGTGATTGACTGTAGACCCTGCCACATACCTCTCATGTCTGAGCTGTTGAATTGCGACTCCACTTTGTCTCTATACTGACGCTTAGCTTGTTTGATTGCCTTGCTGAGGGAATAGCTACACTGTTTGTATTCGGTCATGTTTCCGGTCACCTTGCCCTGATTAAAAGCAGTGGTTCGCGTGTTCAGTTTTGCGCGAATGCTGCCATCAATCCACGGTTTCTGGTTGGGGAATGTTTTAATAGATGCTGTGGGTACAACATCACTGATGCACTTGTTAATGAATTCGCACACCGAATCAGCGTATTCGTCAATGTTGTTGTTCGACGCAATGCGGAACATATCCCAGTCCACGTGATCTAAGCAATCTTGAAGCGTGGAATCCGATTGGTCAGACCAGCGCTGAACAGACCTGAGGGCGGGAGCTTCCTGTTTTAGTTTCTGTCTATAGGCTGGGAGCAACAAAATGGAGTCGTGGTCAGCTTTTCCGAAGGGAGGGCGGGGGAGGGCCTTATATGCGTCGCGAAAGTTAGAATAACAGTGATCCAGGGTTTTGCTACCCCTGTTAGCACAATCGATATGCTGATAATGATGTCCAGCTTCTTGGACGTCTTGGACACTTGTGCAGTGCAATTAATAACTGTGGCTATAAATACTACAAAATCCACCTTCTTCACAATAAGTGTATCCAGATCACTTGATTGATGTATAACATTTACAACTGGTTGCGGTGCATCCACCACCATATCTTCTTCAGAACTGTGGCTTCTTGCCCCTTCAACACTCTTCACCGCCTCCACCTAGGAATTCTGCTGTATAGCTCTGATCCTTGACATCTCAACCTCTTTCACCCTAACAGGGAACTCAGGGAATTCAATAATATGATCCACACCACAGTTGTAACATTTTACATTCACAGTCTCTTAGATAACATATTCCTTCCGTCTGCAAACTTAACCAAACGTTTTACACTTCTTAATTTGCATCGGGTATTGCACGAACGCTCTTACGGCATACAGTGGGGGAAAAAGTATTTGATCCCCTGCTGATTTTGTACGTTTGCCCACTGACAAAGAAATGATCAGTCTATAATTTTAATGGTAGGTTTATTTGAACAGTGAGAGACAGAATAACAACAAAAATATCCAGAAAAACGCATGTCAAAAATGTTATAAATTGATTTGCATTTTAATGAGGGAAATAAGTATTTGACCCCCTCTCAATCAGAAAGATTTCTGGCTCCCAGGAGTCTTTTATACAGGTAACGAGTTGAGATTAGGAGCACACTCTTAAAGGGAGTGCTCCTAACCGCAGCTTGTTACCTGTATAAAAGACACCTGTCCACAGAAGCAATCAATCAATCAGATTCCAAACTCTCCACCATGGCCAAGACCAAAGAGCTCTCCAAGGATGTCAGGGACAAGATTGTAGACCTACACAAGGCTGGAATGGGCTACAAGACCATCGCCAAGCAGCTTGGTGAGAAGGTGACAACATTTGGTGCGATTATTCGCAAATGGAAGAAGCACAAAAGAACTGTCAATATCCCTCGGCCTGGGGCTCCATGCAAGATCTCACCTCGTGGAGTTGCAATGATCATGAGAACGGTGAGAAATCAGCCCAGAACTACACGGGAGGATCTTGTCAATGATCTCAAGGCAGCTGGGACCATAGTCGCCAAGAAAACAATTGGTAACACACTACGCCGTGAAGGACTGAAATCCTGCAGCGCCCGCAAGGTCCCATTGCTCAAGAATACATATACAAGCCCGTCTGAAGTTTGCCAATGAACATCTGAATGATTCAGAGGACAACTGGGTGAAAGTGTTGTGGTCAGATGACACCAAAATGGAGCTCTTTGGCATCAACTCAACTCGCCGTGTTTGGAGGAGGAGGAATGCTGACTATGACCCCAAGAACACCATCTCCACCGTCAAACATGGAGGTGGAAACATTATGCTTTGGGGGTGTTTTTCTGCTAAGGGGACAGGACAACTTCACCGCATCAAAGGGACGATGGAAGGGGCCATGTACCGTCAAATCTTGGGTGAAAACATTCTTCCCTCAGCCAGGGCATTGAAAATGGGTCGTGGATGGGTATTCCAGCATGACAATGACCCAAAACACACGGCCAAGGCAACAAAGGAGTGGCTCAAGAAGAAGCACATTAAGGTCCTGGAGTGGCCTAGCCAGTCTCCAGACCTTAATCCCATAGAAAATCTGTGGAGGGAGCTGAAGGTTCGAGTTGCCAAACGTCAGCCTTGAAACCTTAATGACTTGGAGAAGATCTGCAAAGAGGAGTGGGACAAAATCCCTCCTGAGATGTGTGCAAACCTGGTGGTCAACTACAATAAACGTCTGACCTCTGATTGCCATCAAGGTTTTTGCCATTAGGTACTAAGTCATGTTTTGCAGAGGGGTCAAATACTTATTTCCCTCATTAAAATGCAAATCATTTTATAACATTTTTTACATGCGTCTTTCTGGATTATTTTGTTGTTATTCTGTCTCTCACTGTTCAAATAAACCTACCATTAAAATTATAGACTGATCATGTCTTTGTAAGTGGGCAAACGTACAAAATCAGCAGGGGATCAAATACTTTTTCCCCCCACTGTATATTATATATATCCCAGCTTTACAGGCTGGTAGATACACTTCATCAAACATCAATCATACAAATACACTTTTCTTCTTTTTCCCATTCTCCATATGGGTCAAGCTATGTTCATTAACTACTCCTTGTCATACTCCCTCTCCGGGCCTCTAGGTCATCAGGCTGCTGATTATCATGCACACCTGTCACCATCGTCTCACGCACCTGCGCCTCATGACACTCACCTGGACTTCATCACCTCCTTGATTATCTTCCCTATATCTGTTACTTCCCTTGGTTCTTTCCTCAGGTGTTATTGACTCTGTTTTCATGGCGGTGCATTGTTTTATTTATTAAAACGCACTCCCTGAACTTGCTTCCCAACTCTCAGCGCACTCTTTACACTCCTGGACTTTTTAGCCTAAGATATTGACTATCAGTGTCCAACGGGATGCCAGATGTCACTTTTTACCGGTGCCCTGCTCTGAAAATCAAAGCTGTCCATGAATTGATCATTTCCTGAGCCACAATGCATGCTCCTTTTGCTCTTTGAATACAAACGATATCAACACCATACCACTCCTGGTTACTTTGACTGCATCCACTTCCCTACGCCTTCACCATCCTCGTGACTTCAAAAGGGTTTCCCAAATGAACATCCTTATTCAAAAAACATAAGCAAAGATTCAACAGACTTAATTCCTACAAAAATGTTTGCCCTTTTTGTTCTATTCTTGGACTTCAGTAGCTCCATCCTGGTGGTGCAGTGGACCAGTTCCATGGACATAGAACAGGTTCAATTCTCACTAATACCTTATCGCACAAAATACATGTGCTAATGCCTAAACAAATGAATTTCCATGTCTTCAAAACAGATAACCTAAGCAAACAGTCTTATTGAAACATTCAGTGACAGTTTTTAGGAAGTTATTCAAAAACCTTCAAATGACCTATTTCTGTTCTCAGAATGACAAAACTTCCAGGGAACCATAGTTATGTTATTAGTACCTCCCTTCAACCTAAAAAACATTCCCAGAACATGCAACATTTTCACTTCCGCTCTCAGAACATTTAAATAATTTTGTTTTATCGGTCAGGAAACGTATGGCTTCATTCCCAGAACAAATGAGAAACCAAAAACGTACATTCCCACCACTTCCAAGGAACCAAATGTGCTAGCTGGGATGAAAGTGATTTGATAGTGTTCTGTTTCCGGAAGACACATATCTATGTGATCTAAAAACAACTTTCACCCCGAAGTTTTAAAGTCACTGCTCTGCCAGCTTCTCCTGGGAGAGCTATAACTTCAAAACTGTTTTGCTCCTCCTCTTCAATTATGTTCAGTTTGATAGACTTCAATGGTGGTCACTCTAAGCCATGGTTCAAAGGGAATTTAAGGCACACACATTTAACACTCTGTTATCCCGTCAAATTCAAGTGATAATGTACAGCAAGAGCCAGCCTGGGGAAAAATTACAGATAAATGAATGAACAAGCTAATTGACAAATGAATAGTCAAATAAATGAAGTCTACCAGTCTCATGTGAGTCCATAATAAATTGGGTGTCATGACCAGAGTGGGAAACGGATTGCTAGATTCCAATCCAATGCTTTCAGATTTACGTACATCAAGGGCCTTGGCGCTGGGCTGGGATTCGATTTGGAATTATACAGCAACTGCTTGAGACTACCTATCCACTAGCTACTGTATACACCCTGTGATGTACTTCCAACGGTGAGTTCTGGTACATGCATCTCTCTGTGGGATCTCCACTCTCTGCGCTATAATTGGTTGCTGTGATTGCTGCTCTCTGCTACACAAAAGGCTGATCTCTGCAATTACACCATGCAGTGTCAAAGAGCACAGCTCTCCGTGTCAGCGCTGAATTTCATCAGCAGCCAGTGAAAGGAACCGGCCTGTAAAGCCTTGTTCACATTGGCAGTTTGAAGTGACTCAAATCCAATTTTTTTGCATATCTGATTCAAATCTGTTATTTTTCCTGCAGTCCAAACAGCCAAAAAGCACATGGAATAAGATACTTTTCTTCATATAGTGTATGTGGACACCCCTTCAGATTAGTGTATTCGGCTATTTCAGCCACACCTGTTTCTGACAGGTGTATAAAATTGAGCACACAGCCATGCATTCTCCAAAGACAAACATTGGCAGTAGAATGGCCTTACTGAAGAGCTCAGTGACTTTCAACATGGCCCCATCATGGCATGCCACCTTTCCAACAAGTCAGTTTGTCAAATTTCTACCCTGCTAGAGTTGCCCCGGTCAACTGTAAGTGCTGTTATTGTGAAATGGAAACATATAGGAGCAACAACGGCTCAGCCGCAAAGTGGTAGGCCACACAAGCTCACAGAATGGGACTGCCAAGTGCTGAAGCACGTAAGCCGTAAAGCACGTAGGCCGTCTGTTCTTGGTTAAAACACAAACTACCGAGTTCCAAACTGCCTCTAAAAGCAACATCAGCACAATAACAGTTAGTCGAGATTTTCATGAAATAGGTTTCAATGGCCGAGCAGCCACACACAAGCCTAAGATCACCAAGCGCAATGCCAAGTGTCAGCTGGAGTGGTGTAAAGTTCGCCACCGTTGGACTCTGGAGCAGTGGAAATGCATTCTCTGGAGTGATGAATCACACTTGACCGTCTGGCAGTTCGACGTACGAATCTGGGTTTGGTGGATGCCAGAAAAATGCTACCTCACCCAATGTATAGTGCCAAATGTAAAGTTTGGTGGAGGAGCAGTAATGGTCTGAGTCTGTTTTTCATGGTTCCGGCTAGTTCCAGTTCCTTAGTTCCAGTGAAGAGAAATCTTAGTTATACAGCATACAATGACATTCTTGACGATTCTGTGCTTCCAACTTTTTGGCAATAGTTTGGGGAAGGCCCTTTCCCGTTTCAGCATGACAATGACCCTGTGCACAAAGTGAGGTCCATACAGAAATGTTTTGACGAGATCAGTGTGGAAGAAATTGACTGGCCTGCACAGAGCCCTGACCTCAACCCCATAGAGCACCTTTGTGATGAATTGGAACGCCGACTGCGAACCAGGCCTAATTGTCTAACATCAGAGCTCAACCTCACTAATGCTCTTGTGGCTGAATGGAAGCAAGTCTCCGCAGCAATGTTCCAGAAGAGTGGAGGCTGTTATAGCAGCAAAGGGGGAACCAACTCCATATTAATGCCCAGGATTTTGTAATGAGATCTTTGACGAGCAGGTGTCCACATACCTTTAGTTATGGAGTGTATTTCAAGCCACATTTCAAATCACGTTCATAGGTGGTTTGAAATCGGATACATATCTCATTCCTAGTCATGCGACTTGTCTGAATGGTCAAATGTGAGCGATTTGCCCTCAAGTGGTTTTTAAGCTGCCATTTGGCATATCTTGTTGCTTGCTATCTACTCGGTTGACAGTTTTGTCAAGAACATGTGGTTCTGTTGCTAAACTCTAAGTGGTCTCAGAACATTTTATATTATTCTCAAAGTAAATTCAAGACACTCCATTATGTATGATATGTTACGTTTTGTATCGCATGTATTAATTTGTAGATGTCAATCATGCATTTCATATGATATGTTATGAATTACAATTCATATATATTACACATTTGTAAAACAAACAATATGTTACAAATTTGCTAAATGTATGATGCATTGCGAATTCCAATTTGTTGTGACTAACGTTAGCTCGGTGGATATGTTATTGCTAACTTTAGCTAACTCTGGGGTTAGGGTTAAGGGTTAAGATTAGGAGTTAGATCAAACTTTGGGTTAGGGGAAGGGTTAGCTAACATTCTAAGTAGTCGAAAATTTGCTAAAAAGTAGTAAGTAGTTGCAAGTTGCTCATTAGCTAAAATGCTAAAGTTGTCTGTGATGAGATTCTAACACGCAACCTTTGGGTTGCAAGATATTCATGTTATATGACCATCCTCCTTTTGTTTTTGCCTGAAGAAATCCCTCTTATTTACCCATACCAAACATAACATATCATACAAACTTGAGTGTCCTGGATTTAAATGTACTATGTTACGTCTAATAAATGAGACCAGTCTACTAAACTAGCTTGTTAATTGTACCTAGCTAGCTAATTGACTGCTGTGGCTAGATACAAATGACTTGTTTTGAAAGTTGGATCATCTTATCCCTTGAAGCTTTAAAAGTATTCTTACACTTTGAACATTCAAAGCAACTGGGAAATGCCCATGGCAGGCATTGTTGTCAGATTCAATTTGAGTTATAGGAAGCTTGAGCACCACCAATCAGCCTACACCACTGCGTGCACACCTGTTGTTAATATGACAACAAATGTAGCCATGTCAGCAAATGACTGCTGTCTGAACACACACAAATCCGATATGGTCACTTGTAACTTGTAACCAAAACGTTTTGAAATAATAACTGAGCATTAAGGCCTACAGTGTGAACAAGGCTTAAGAGCGTTAGACATAGAGCACCTCTCCCTGTCTGACCCCTGCCTATCTCTGTCTAGTTCTCATATTCAAATTCAATTTTATTCTATCCCAACCGTCTCCAGTGCTACCAGTAGCAAGAGCAGGCACAGGCGCACTTTAGTAACAGCGAGCTTGGTACAAGTCCGGGGATAATATCATCACCTGTAAAAATGTGGTCACCCTTTGTAATTCAATGTAAGTGGGTTTCCCTAGCCTAGGGGTATTAAAGAGACCCGTTGTTAGTCTGCATTAGAATAAACACATTACAATGCACCTCAATAAATAAAGGCATTCCATACAAATGTGCACACAATCACTTCATGAGACTTAAACTATTTAATAAAAACAAGGGCACACACACACAGTTGTTTAGATAAAACCACATAACTTTTGAAGTTTACCAGTAAACTACCAGAACTTTGGTAATTTTCAATTTTTGGGGGGAATTTTATCACATGACATCTAGTGGCCTTTTTGGTACCTCAGATATTCACATATGTCTAATTAGCTCTGGCCCTCTGTGTGTCCTTATGACGTGTAACATACATAAAATGATCAAGTAAGATTATTTAGAAACAAATATATAATGACAAAGCTGTAAAACACTATCCTAAATATAATCCATTAACTTAGTAATTACCACTGGTGTTTAATATGAAGGTTTCAGCATAAATATTTATTTTTACACACTTCTTTATTTTAATATGTCAATATGTATTTTTTTGTAAATGTTTTGGTGCCAAACTGGGGACAGTTGAGAAAAAAAGTAAATAGTTGGAAGAGTTGCAGGAGAGTTCATTGAAAATAATGCCATTGTTGTTGCTTTTTTTCATTAATTAGGCTATTTTCTCTTTAACCATAGTCTATCTACTAGAAACTCATGGACAAATATATAAACAAATATATAAATAATGAGCACTATATATATATATATATATATATATATATATATATATGTAATTCATTTTTGCAAGTTATAAATGACCAAAGTTACCATAGATAGCCATATATTACCTGTTAATTACCAAAATCACTGAAAATTCCAGTGTCTCTGGTAAATGAAAGGTAGTTTTGTAATCCTACTCAAGCGACATAAGAGTTAAACACATTTCAGTTAAACTTTTACAAATTGAAACGTAAACAATCTGACAGGCATTTCTTTCACTCCTGTCCAATTTAAATATTGAGGGAGATTTTCTCCATAATGGAATGGGTGAAACAAGCAATGAAGAGGTTTACTCGGCGGGTAAAATCCAGGAGTGAAAAGTTCTGTTGTGAACTCCACTTCCTTGCATTCAACAAATGTAATGCAAGGTTGAGTTGAGTCCACAGTAAAGAGAAGGGAGTTGATGACAGATGAAAGAAATCAGTCTCATCAAAATTAAGATTAGTGTAAGCAGGGGCGCAACTTTCACTGGGACTCAACTCAACCTTGCATTATGTTTGTTGAATGCAAGGAAGTGTCCCCCCCCTCACATTCTGAAATTGTACTTTTGTCCCCCCCAGTTTTATCATTGAAATGTGATACAAAAAAAAGTACCGGTGTGCTTTAGGACCATGCGGACGCCTCAGAGCGGTCGGGTAGCCTGTTTCGAGTTTTCAGCTGGCTGGATTTAGAACCTTGTGGACACCACAGAGCGGGCGGACAGGCTGTGTGAAAAGCAAAGCTTCTGGAAGAGTGGCTGGACCAGCACGGGAGAGTTGACCAGAGGCAGCTGCTGTCAGTGTGTTGCGCTCTTTCTCTGAGTTGTAAAAGCAAGCAGAGCAGAAACTGGTTACTGTTTAGTTGACTGATGTAGCTGACAAGGTAACTGCTGTTTAACTTAAAATGAAAAAAAAACGAAACAAGTGTATATTTCCCAGTGCTGAGCTATTTGCTAATTAGCTAATGTTTCATCCCCTTTCAACTGAGGTGAATGAATTAGCTAGCTAGTAGCTAACTTACCACAGCCAGTTGAGCTCTAACCTCTAGCTATCTGTCAGATAGCGATATGACGTAGCTGTTATTGCAAAAAGAAAGTATATATTTTTTATTTAACTGGGAAAGTCAGTTAAGAACAAATTCTTATTTACAGTGACTGCCTACACCGGCCAAACCCTCCCCTAACCTGGACAACGCTGGGCCAATTGGGTGCCACCTTATGGGACTCCCGATCACAGCCGGTCGTGGAAATGTTTTGTAGCCTTTGTTGTGTCCTGTTTCAACAGAAGTAAATGAACTTGGCAAGCTTTCGCCAGTTGATGTACTGTTAGAGAAAGAGCTGGCCAAAAGTTGGCTAACGCTAGCTATTATTTTTGCCTCAATCACACTAGACCTGAATTAAATAATGAAACCAGCGGCCAAACGATTGAAGACCGAACTTCGGACATTTTTTTAGTGCAATATGAGTTTTTATTAGGAAATGTAGCAATGTACAGTATTAATCTGTCAGTTTCCCTAGCTAATTCCCTACTTTTCACACACATACTGTCACGGGCGTTGTAAGGAGTGGACCAAAATGCAGCGGGTATATTGATCATCTTCTTTACTTTATTAAAGAGAAGAAACTTAAACAAAACAAACAACGAAAACAGTCCAGTAAGGCGCACAGACTATACTGGAAACAACCACCCACAAAACACAAGTGAAACAAACCCCAACTAAATATGGCCTCCAATTAGAGGCAATGACAACCAGCTGACTCTAATTGGAGGTCCTACCAAAACCCCAACATAGAAATAGAAACACTAGATAAACACATAGAAAATGTAGAACATAAACCAAAAAACCCGAACCACACAAAACAAACACCCCCTGCCACGCTCTGACCAAACTACAATAACAAATAACCCCTTTTACTGGTCAGGACGTGACACATACATTAATAAACAGCTCTACAGGCTTCACTGTCATGGTGCACAGTCAGTACACAACACTATGCTCATCATGTCTTAACAAGATCAGATGGTGACAGGTGTCCCAGCAGGGTCAGACAGCCAGGGAAGACCAGTCTACGGAGCTCAGGTGAATTTTGCAGTATATCAGTGAATGATACAAAGTTCCATCTTAAGTTGATGGGTAGACCTACAGTAGCTACAGGAGAGATAGCTTAAAGCTACAGTCTGGGATCTGGGAATAATGGTAATTTCAATTTTTGAACCATTGATTCTATTCTTGAATAACATAATGTATAAATGTACACCAAGGTAATTATTTGTCATGCCTCATCTTAGGAGGATCAGATGGTGACAGGGGTCTCAGTGTAACAGTGTAGGTTCCGTCCCTCTCTTCGCCCCAACCTGGGCTCGAACCAGGGACCCTTGCACACATCAACAACTGACACCCACGAAGCATCGTTAGCGTGCACCACCGCTAACTAACTAGCCATTTTACATCGGATACATCAGCAGGGTCAGGCAGCCAGGGAAGACCCGTCTGTGACGGAGCTGAGGATCATTTTTGCAGCTACAACACTTTATTCTCTCTGTGCAGCAAACACAGGACAAGCCAGTTGTAATCTCAGACATAAATTACTGCAGTTTAAGACCATCCATAGAATTTACTATATGCCAGTGAAACTGAATTATATGCACTCAGAAATGTAATTCATCTCCTGCAGGTGTAAAACACAGAAGGGGACATATTTGCATATGTTATGGTCTTGTGAAGGCTAGTTGAATTCTAGCAAAGAGTATGTTATTTTATCTCAGTATGTCTACAGATTCTACCTTGTCCCTGTTTTTTTTGTTGTTGCTTGGAAATTTTGATTTTGGAGACTGTTATCAGAAGAAACTGTGTAACAAAGCATTTATAGTTAAAAGTATACTGGGCACCTTTCATAAGGTCTGGATGCCTTACATGGAATACAGTATGACAAAAGGAGTCTGCATTGAAAACATGCCGACGTCAGGGGAGAAATCTATTTAGGCAATCCCTAGCTGCTGGGCTGCTCAGTCGTGGCCCTGGGGGTCTGCCCTGGGGGGCTCCCGAGTGGTGCAGCGATCTAAGGCACTGTTTCTCAGTGCTAGAGGTGTCACTACAGACCCTTGTTCGATTCCAGGCTGTATCACAACCGGCCCTGATTGGGAGTCCCATAGGGTGGCTCACAATTGGCCCAGCGTCGTCCGGGTTTCGCCGGGGTAGGCCGTCATTGTAATAAAATAAAAAGTTATTAAATGACTTGCCTAGTTAAATAAAACAATACAATCATGTGGATTGTCACTCTGGCCTTGGCCTAACACACCCTAAACCAATAATGAATGTTTCAGTAAGATCCTAAAGGTGTGTTTTGTTGAGGCACTGCAGGACTGTGGACCCCTAGGTTGTGATGTAGCTATATTGTGTGTAAAAAGTAAAAAGAGCTTTACAGTACTAGTAGGCCTGTGATATTAATTATATTGAACAAAACTGTAAATGCAACATGCAAATATTTCAAAGATGTTGCTGAGTTTCAGTTCATAAAAGGAAATACGTCAATTTAAATAAATTCACTAGGCCCTAATCTATCGATTTCACATGACTGGGCAGGCGTTCAGCCATGGGTGGGCCTGGGATTTGTTTCCAAATCTTTCCCTTGAGAAGGTGGGGTCCCGTGTGGCTCAGTTGGTAGAGCATGTTGTTTGCAACGTCAGGGTTGTGGGTTCGATTCCCACGGGGGACCATTACGAGAAAAACAAAAACATATGAAATGTATGCGTCTGCTAAATGACTAAAATGTGGGAAGGACATTGTATTGAGAGAGTTGAGTTATGTACTAGATTGGTGGGGGTTGGGTGTGCAGGTGGCTCGGGCTGTCTGAAATGTGATATAGAGGATGTCTTAAATCTTTCTTTTTTTAAGAGTTGTTCATTTGTTAGGCTATTAGGTGCAACACAATATTGAATTATCTTAGTTCCGTCTTATCACTTAAACATATGTAATAATGATCTCTTACCTAGCTTGATGACTGTGGTCATTTTTGCTTACTTATTGTTATTCTGAAAAGACACAACATATTGGATTGTGTAGAAATGCAGGAAATGAGCTATACATGGCCATAAAAAGTCCTCCCCAGACCCCCCGCCAGGTTATGTCCCCTCACCACTTATAAAACCAAAGTTGTGCCCCTGAGTGAAAGAATAGGTGGCTGATACTCAGTATTGTTGCGACCCAAGGACATGAAAGTTGTTTTTACGGCTGTAGCTACACTGTTCCCTCTGACAGATCAGAATCAGAGAAGGTTCCATTATAGGCACTTTCACGGTGTCCTCTTTAGACACATGACCGCAACCCACCCACAAGATGGATTAAACGCCTTTTTAAATATGGCTAATGTGCTCATCTGGGGCTTCACCTTATATGCCTGAAGACAGAGAAGACGCTCCACAAAGCGTGACCGCTTACTGCTCTTTCAAATTGCAAACCATCCTCACACACGTTGGCCGGGGGAATTTGTGACTTTAATTAGACCTTTCCCCAATGCCCAAGGTTACTGTGGGTGAGCCGAAGCCCCTAAGATATCTGTAACGGTCGTCGTATATAGTGGACCAAGGCCCAGCGGGTTGAGTGTTCATTTTAACATTTATTAGAACACTGACAAGACAAAACAAAACAAAACAAGGTAACGAACGAACGGTAATGCAGGCTACACACACAGCAGTGCAAAAACAACTTCCCACAAGGGACATGTGAAAACAGGGCTACCTAAGTATGACTCCCAATCAGCAACAACGATGTACAGCTGTTCCTGATTGAGAGCCATACCAGGCCAACACAAAGAAATACACAACATAGACAGATCATAGAAATACAAAACATAGAACATAACCAAAAACCAAGGAATACTCTAAACAAACACCCCTCTACATAAACACATATCCCAACAAACCCCGAACCACAGATGTTTCTCATGCCAATAAAGCCCTTAAATTAAATTGAATGAGAGAGAGAGAGAGAGAGAGAGAGAGAGAGAGTGTGTATTCAAAGTAAACTAGTAGAGGATGGAAGGATGAGTGCAGGGGAGAGAGGGCAGATGAAACTATCGGAGGAGGATGTAAAGAAACAGTATGGTAGTGATAAACATACCAATGAAGAGGTAGATGAATAGAACAGCTAGAATCCTCTCCATCTGTGGGGCATCACCTCTCACACAGCCATTCATGTCCGTTCCCACGTCACCATAGAAACACCAGCGAGCACAGTCATTTTCACCAACTCTGTAAGAGGTCTTTCTAAATGACATGTGGAAGCTGTGGCTGCCCGGTCATGCTGTCAATAAACTTCTGGCCCACATCCTAACTGATGGCAGTCCAATCTTGCATAATCAATGCTTGGAATTTGCCAGATTTTTGGGGTTTTGTTTTTCCACCCACCTCTTGAGGATTGACCACAAATTCTCAATGGGATTAAGGTCTGGGGAGTTTCCTGGCCATGGACCCAAAATATCGATGTTTTGTTCCCCGAGCCACTTAGTTATCACTTTTGCCTCATGGCAAGATGCTCCATCATGCTGGAAAAGGCATTGTTTCTCACCAAACCGTTCCTGGATGTTTGGGAGAAGCTGCTCTCGGAGGATGTGTTGGTACCACTCTTTATTCATGGCTGTGTTCTTAGGCAAAATTGTGAGTGAGCCTACTCCCTTGGCTGAGAAGCAACCCCACACATGAATGGTCTCAGGATGCTTTACTGTTGGCATGACACAGGACTGATGGTAGCGCTCACCCTGTCTTCTCAGGACAAGCTTTTTTCCGGATGCCCTAAACAATCGGAAAGGGGATTCATCAGAGAAAATGACTTTACCCCAGTCCTCAGCAGTCCAATCCCTGTACCTTTTGCAGAATATCAGTCTATCCCTGATGTTTTTCCTGGAGAGAAGTGGCTTCTTTGCTGCCCTTCTTGACACCAGGCCATCCTCCAAAAGTCTTCGCCTCACTGTGCATGCAGATGCACTCACACCTGCCTGCTGCCATTCCTAAGCAAGCTCTGTACTGGTGGTGCCCCGATCCCGCAGCTGAACTGCAAAAATCTCTGAAGCTGGAGACTCTTACCTCCCTCACTAGCTTTAAGCACCAGTTGTCAGAGCAGCTCACAGATCACTGCACCTGTACATAGCTCATCTGTAATTAGCCCATCCAATCTAACTCATCCCCATACTGTATTTATTGATTTATCTTGCTCCTTTGCACCCCAATATCTTTACTTGCACATTAATCTTCTGTACATCCTACCATTCCAGTGTTTAATTGCTATACTGTAATTACTTCGCCACCATGACCTATTTATTGCCTTACCTATCTTATCCTACCTCATTTGCACATGCTGTATATAGATTTGACTACTGTATTTTTGATTGTATGTTTGTTTATTCCATGTGTAACTTTGTGTTGTTGTATGTGTCGAACTGCTTTGCTTTATCTTGGCCAGGTCGAAGTTGCAAATGAGAACTTGTTCTCAACTAGCCTACCTGGTTAACCTCACTAGGGTAGGAGGCACTATTTTCACCTCCAGATGAAAAGCGTGCCCAAAGTAAACTGCCTGCTACTCAGGCCCAGAAGCTAGGATATTCATATACTTGGTAGATCTGGATAGAAAAAACTCTAAAGTTTCCAAAACTGTTAAAATGATGTCTGTGAGTATAATAGAACTGATATGGCAGGCGAAAACCCAGAAAATCCATCCAGGAAGTGGGATTTTTTAAATGTTTGTAGTTTTCTATTGAATGCCAATACAGTATCCATTGACTTAGGACTCAAATTGCACTTCCTATGGCTTCCACTAGATGTCAACAGTCTTTAGAAATTGTTTCCAGCTTGTATTCTGAAAAATGAGTGAGTAAGACCACTTTGAGTGAGTGGACCCTGGGAAGTCGCCAGACCTGTTTCCTGCACACGACCGAGAGTGCGCCTTTCTTGTTTTTCTTTTATATTGACGACGCTATTGTCCGGTTGAAATATTATTGATTATTTAGACTAAAAACAACCTGAGGTTTAATTATAAACATTGTTTGACATGTTTCTACAAACTTTACGGATACTATTTGTATTTTCCGTCTGCCTGTTGTGACTGCCTTTGAGGCATTGGATTACTGAACAAAACGTGCCAACAAAACAGAAGTTTTTGGATATAAAGAGGGACTTTATCGAACAAAACAAACATTTATTGTGTAATTGGGAGTCTTGTGAGTGCAACCATACAAAGATCATTAAAGGTAAGGCATTTTTTATATCTGACTTTTGTGTCGCACCTGCCTGGTTGAAATATGATTTTCATGCTTTTGTATGCGGGTCTCTGTCCTCAGATAATCGCATGGTTTACTTTCGCCGTATAGCCTTTTTGAAATCTGACACAGATTAACAAGAAGTTAAGCTTTATTTTGATGTATGACACATATATTTTCAAGAATGTTAAATATTTGAATTGAGTATTTTTGAATTTCGCGCTCTGCAATTTCACTGGATGTTGGCCAGGTGGGACGCTACCGTCCCACACCCCCTAGAGAGGTTAAATAAAGGTGAAATATATATATATATTTATAAACTTTAGAATGCGGTCCTGGCGCTTGCTGGACTTTCTTGAGCGCCCTGAAGCCTTCTTCACAACAATTGAACCGCTCTCCTTGAAGTTCTTGATGATCCGATAAATCGTTGATTTAGGTGCAATGTTACTGTCAGCAATATCCTTGCCTGTGAAGCCCTTTTTGTGCAAAGCAATGATGATGGCACATGTTTCCTTGCAGGTAACCATGGTTGACAGAGGAAGAACAATGATTCCAAGCACCACCCTCCTTTTGAAGCTTCTAGTCTGTTATTCGAACTCAATCAACACTCACACCTGTGTTAACGAGAGAATCACTGACATGATGTCAGCTAGTCCTTTTGTGGCAGTGCTGAAATGCAGTGGAAATGTTTTTTGGGGGATTCAGTTCAATTGCATGGCAAAGAGGGACTTTGCAATTAACTGCAATTAATCTGATCACTCTTCAAAACATTCTGGAGTATATGCAAATTGCCATCTTACAAACTGAAGCAGCAGACTTTGTGAAAATTTATATTTGTGTAATTCTCAAAACTTTTGGCCACGACTGTACATGTTACTGCTAGCTTGCTACATTTTACTCTTTGCTTCAAGTCAGGAGACCAGATGTATCTTGGAGATATTGTCATATTTGTCTGACTACTGTAATACAATAATGTTTTCAAAATATTCCAACTTGTAACATTGTTTTTACAAGATTCTCAGTTCAAACCTCTGCCATGTTTTCAAAAGTTGTGCACCTTTTAAACTCCACCCAATGACCTCTTAGAAACTACATCAGATTAAATCTGCCCTAAACCAATCAGATACTTTCTGCCATTAGAACAAAGTTGACTACACTTTGTCAAACTCAATTCAAATCAAAACAAATTGTATTTGTCACATGTGCCGAATACAACAGGTGTAGACCTTACCGTGAAATGCTTGTGACAAATACAATTTCATTTGATTTGATTTGAGTTTGACATAAACAAACTGCAGAATGCAAGCCAATGCTAACTAGCATTAGCACAATGACTACAGATCCCACTAGCGTGCTAGCGGTACTTGTAGATTGCGCTAATGCTAGTTAGTATTGGCTCACAAAACTACACTGAACAAAAATATAAACGCAATTGATGGTCCCATGTTTCATATAAAAGATCCCAGAAATGTTCCATACACACAAAAAAAAGCTTATTTAAAAAAAAAATGGTGCACAAATTTGTTTACATCCCTGTTAGTGAGCATTTCTTATTTGCCAAGATAATCCATCCACCTGACATCGATGTCATATCAAGAAGATGATTAAACAGCATGATCATTACACCAGTGCACTTTTAGCTGGGGACAATAAAAGGCCACTCTAAAATGTGCAGTTTTGTCACACAACAGAATGCCACAGATGTCTCAAGTTTTGAGGGAGAGTGTATATGGCATATTGACTGCAGGAATGTCCACCAGAGCTGTTGCCATAGAACTGAATGTTAATTTCTCGACCATAAACTACCTCCAGCGTCATTTTAGAGAATTTGGCAGTACGTCCAAACGGCCTCACAACCGCAGACCATGTCTAACCACGCCAGCCCAGGACCTCCACATTGGGCTTCTTCACCTGCGGGATTCGTCTGAGACCAGCCACCCAGACAGCTGATGAAACTGTGGGTTTGCACAACCAAAGAATTTCTGCACAAACTGTCAGAAAACTTCTCAGTAAGCTCATCTGGTTGCTCATCGTCCTCACCAGGGTCTTGACCTGACTGCAATTCGCTATCGTAACTGACTTCAGTGGGCAAACGCTCACCTTCAATTGCCACTGGCACGCTTCTCACGGATTAATCCCAGTTTCAACTATACCGGGCAGATGGCAGACATATGTTTTGTGGGCAAGTGGTTTGCCAATGTCAACATTGTGAACAGAGTGCCCCATGGTGGCGGTGGGGTTATGGTATGGGCATGCATAAGCTACGGACAACGAAGACAGTTTAATTTAATCAATGGCAATTTTAATGCACAGAGATACCGTGACGAGATCGTGAGGCCCATTGTCATGCCATTAATCCGCCTTCATAACCTCATGTTTCAGCATGATAATGCACGGTCTCATGTCGCAAGGATCTGTACACAATTCCTGGAAGCTAAAAATGTCCCAGTTCTTCCATGGCCTGTATACTCACCAGACATGTCACCCATTCAGCATGTTTGGGATTATTTGAATCAAGGTGTATGACAGCGTATTCCAGTTCCCGACAGTATCCAGCAACTTTGTCATTGAAGAGGATTGGGACAACATTCCACAGGGCACAATCAACTGCCTGAGCAACTCTGTGTCGCGCTGCATAAGGAAATTGGTGGTCACACCAGATACTGACTGGTTTTCTGATCAATGCCTCTACCCTACCTTTTTTTAAGGTATCTGTGACCAACAGATGCATATCTGTATTCCCAGACATGAAATCCAAAGATTAGGGCCTAATGAATTCATTTCAATTCACCGATTTCCTTATATGAACTGTAACTCAGTAAAATCTTTGAAATTGTCTATATTTTTGTTCAGTGTAATCCCAACTTCCTTTAAATTGCACGCAGACATAAAAATGGTATCGATGAGTTTGGCTTAAATGATCAGAATCTCGCAATATCCCTAAGACACAATGAAAACGGTAAGGTGAGGAAGACAATCTCATCCTTTAAAATAAAGTAATTCTATGCACATTACTTTTATATCATCCCTGTTCTAATTAGAATAGAATCTGTCAATCAGGAGCCCTCCTCCTCAACAATTCCCTCTAAGCGTTTGTCTCCAGAGACGTAGCCTATGGCCTACTACACCTACCCATAATGATGGGTTCCAATCATCTCTTATTCTCTCATTCTACCACTCGGTTTGTAGACAAACATTTAATACCAATTAACACAGGATCTCAATCTGTAATGACCACTCAATTATCATTTTCAGTGTCATTTTATGTACACTTAGCAAGGTTAAGTAACGCTCTGATGCAAGAAGGATCATTGAATGGGCAATAGCTGTGGTAATTAACGTGTGTTAAGCCAGCCCAGAGGATCCGTCGTCTCCCTTCTACTATTCATCAGCTGTTATTTGGTGAATGCTGTGTCCTTCCTCAAACAATGTTATCTGCTCCGTTGTCTGTCTACATCCTTCTCTATGGTGGAATGGGAAAGGATGGTCTGTGGTGGACACAGAAGTCTCAGACTATTCACACACGTAGTCAGTCAGTGGCTGATTGCAGACATCCCTGTCTAAGCTGTCTGAGCTAATACAGAGGAACAACTAAGCCCCTACATGAAGGACCAATCTGTATGGCTCCAGCAAAGCATGTCATATTTTTGGTAGACAATAGAGAAGGGGTGTCAAACTCATTTTGTCCCAGTGGCCGCATTTGGTCTTCAACGAACTCCGGAGGGCCGCGCTGAAAGTGCTAAAATTTGCTAAAAACAGTCCTCTATTCATCATTTTGGGAATTTTCTATGCTCCCTATTTGTCTTTTATTTCAGTCATTGGTAGCGAGCTGGACAGTCAAGAAGCTGTATGAATGTACACTAGGTTCATTATCATTTCTACATAGTTTAAATTTGGTTTTAGTCATTTTAAAATATATAGAGTTTATTCCTCTCCAAAAAAATTGTTCTAAACTCAAACCACCTGCTGCCAGATTGGACCCCTTGCGGGCCTGATCTGGCCATATGTTTGACATCCCTGCAATGGAGAGAAGAAAAAAAGGTAGATACACTTGCTCTCTGGGGTGACCTTGATTCGTGCAGAGAGAGGATCCAGGAGCATCACTCAGGTTTGCTGTGCCTCCTTTTATAAATGAATAGGACCCACTGATGAATAGGAAGAGCTAACATATGCTCTTCTTTACAAGATGACTATTCAGTGACCCATTTGGACAGCACAAAGGATAATAAGCACACACATGGACTTTTGGTTACATTCTTAGCCTCCTTACTTTCAACTCTCACAGAATCCAGCCTCTTCTGTCAACAGTCATTTAGGCCCAGGTGTGAAGAGATAAGCACCAGGTTATTATGCACTCCAAAGCTAACAGAGGCCATGTCTGTTGAAGTGGATTAGCCTTGCTCTTTAGCTCCCTGGATGATCGTCTTTTTCATTCACCTTGTCTTTGTTGTGTGGTTTGTATACTTTCTCCCTCTCTCCCTCGTCCCTCTACCGGAATTCTCTTTTAAACCCTCAAGGTCCTTTCCTTTGTCTAATTCTGAGAAGCATATCACAAGTGGATGATGAGCATCAAATCAAATCAAAATGTATTTGTCACATGCGCCGAATACAACAGATGTAGACCTTACAGTGAAATGCTTCCTTTCAAGCCCTTAACCAACAATGCAATTTTAAGAAAATCCCTAAAAAAGTAATAGATAAGAATAAAAAATAATTAAAGAGCAGCAGAAAATAACAATAGCGGGACTATATACAGGGGGTACTGGGACAGAGTCAATGCGGGGGGCACCTATGTCAAGGTAATTGCGGTAATTATGTACATGTAGGTAGAGTTTCTAAAGTGGGTACGCATAGATGATAAAAGAGAGTAGCAGCAGCGGCGGGGGGGGCAATGCAAATAGTCTGGATCGCCATTTGATTAGCTGTTCAGGAGTCTTATTGCTTGGGGGTAGAAGCTGTTTAGAAGCCTCTTGGACCTAGACTTGGCACTCCGGTACTGCTTGCCGTGCAGAGTCTTGACAATTTTTAGGGCCTTCCTCTGACACCGCCTGGTATAGAGGTCCTGGATGGCAGGAAGCGTGGCCCCGGTGATGTACTGGGCCATACGCACTACCCTCTGTAGTATCTTGCGGTCGGAGGCTGAGCAGTTGCCATACCAGGCAGTGATGCAACCCGTCAGGATGCTCTTGATGGTGCAGCTGTAAAACCTTTTGAGGATCTGAGGACCCATGCCAAATCTTTTCAGTCTCCTGAGGAGGAATAGGTTTTGTCGTGCCCTCTTCACGACTGTCTTGGTGTGCTTGGACCATGTTAGTTTGTTGGTGATGTGGACACCAAGGAACTTGAAGCTCTCAACCGGCTCCACTACAGCTCCATCGATGAGAATGGGGGCGTGCTCTGTCCTCTTTTTACTGTAGTCCACAATCATCTCCTTTGTTTTGATCACGTTGAGGGAGAGGTTGTTGTCCTTGTACCACACGGTCAGGTCTCTGACCTCCTCCCTATAGGCTGTCTCATTGTTGTCGGTGATCAGGCATACCACTGTTGAGTCATCAGCAAACTTAATGATGGTGTTTGAGTTGTGCCTGGCCGTGCAGTCATGAGTGAACAAGGAGTACTGAAGGGGACTGAGCACGCACCAATGAGGGGTCCCCGTGTTGAGGATCAGCGTGGCGGATGTGTTGTTACCTACAGTTACCACCTGGGGGGTGGACCGTCAGGAAGCCCAGGATCCAGTTGCAAAGGGAGGTGTTTAGTCCCAGGGTCCTTAGCTTAGTGATGAGCTTTGAGGGTACTATGGTATTGAACGCTGAGCTGTAGTCAATGAATAGCATTCTCACATAGGTGTTCCTTTTGTCCAGGTGGGAAAGGGCAGTGTGGAGTGCAATAGAGTTTGCGTCATCTGTGGATCTGTTGGTGCGGTATGCAAATTGGAGTGGGTCTAGGGTTTCTGGGGTAATGGTGTTGATGTGAGCCATGCCCAGCCTTTCAAAGCATTTCATGGCTACAGACGTGAGTGCTATGTGTCGCTTGTCATTTAGGCAGGTTACCTTAGTGTTCTTGGGCACAGGGACTATGGTGGTCTGCTTGAAACAGGTTGGTATTACAGACTCAGACAGGGAGAGGTTGAAAATGTCAGTGAAGACACTTGCCAGTTGGTCAGCGCATGCTCGGAGTACACATCCTGGTAATCTGTCTGGCCCAGCGGAATTGTGAATGTTGACCTATTTAAAGGCCTTACTCACAATGGCTACGGAGAGCCTGATCACACAGTCGTCCGGAACAGCTGATGATCTCATGCATTTTTCAGTGTTACTTGCCTCAAGGCGAGCATATAAGTTATTTAGCTCGTCTGGTAGGCTCGTGTCACTGGGCAGCTCTCGGCAGTGCTTTCCTTTGTAGTCTGTAATAGTTTGCAAGCCCTGCCACATCAACGAGCATCAGAGCCAGTGTAGTACGATTCCATCTTAGTCCTGTATTGACACTCTGCTTGTTTGATGGTTCGTTGGAGGGCATATCGGGAATTCTTATAAGCTTCCGGGTTAGAGTCCCGCTCCTTGAAAGCGGCAGCTCTACCCTTTACCTCAGTGCGAATGTTGCCTGTAATCCATGTCTTCTGGTTGGGGAATGTACGTACAGTCACTGTGGGGACAACATCCTCGATGCACTTGTTATGTTATTAAAAGTTAAAAGACGACGTTATAACAAAAACATTGTATATTTAAGAGTTTTCCTAGTATATGTTTGATGTTTGCATATTGTACGTTGTGTGGAAAATGTCCAGATCAAAGAGAATGTTTTTGTAAAGATAAAGTGTGAAGTTAGTTGTCTAAATTGGATCTGAGTAAAATCCAGACCTTGAATTGCCCTAAACAGGGAAATGCCCATTTCTGACCGGAGGGTATAAAACATGTGAGTTAAGAATTAACATATCAGACTAAGTGACCTGAGCTGCAGCCAAGGTCTGAGTAGTCAGCAACCCCAAAACGCAACACGAGGTTGAAGACAAAGGAACCTTTTATCTATCTATGCTGCGTCTAAGAGGGTGTATTCAAGCAGGAACACCCAGTCACCACTCTCCATCGGATTGTATGTCTACACTGCTTTCATTCCTACGCTGTGAGTCCTGAGATACAGGGCTGGTTGTTCTCAAAAGGGTAAGGGTAAGGAAACAGACCACTTAGACAAAGGACACTGACATCGTGAGGACAGCCAGAGAGTTACACCCTGTAACCAGAGAAGTGCGTCAACCGAGAAGCCGAAACGGTCCATGCAGAGACCCCCATCGGAGACATTAGACACATAATTACATCAATATATACTGACCCATAAGAGCGGCAGTTCGGGGCAAGGTTAGGGTTAAAATAAGCATAGCTGACAAATGCACTCAAGTGTATTTTTCTCTCGTGTACTCTCTCTCTCTTTTGAAATCCCCATTTTGTGTAACACGTGTCATATTGTGTTGGCCCGCTAGGGACATGTTTCATTGTACTAAGTTCTAATCAGTAGCCTAGACTGTGTGTTTGTGTATCAAATATGATCATTTTAGCTTGTTATTAAATAAATAATCAACTCAATTGGTGTGGTACGGACTTATTGGTGGGACTCGGGTTTGTGCAGATTCCCGGATTATGCAATGTTCAGAATGAGGCTGTAGATGAAATTGATTAATTAGCGACTGTTGTAAAATCAATATTCTGATAGTCTTTGAGTTAATTTGGGAAATAGAGACTCAATAAAACCAAAATTTCCTATGGTGCCCTAGGTTAATGAGTTAATAATTACCTGAATAATTTAATAACGTAATTATAAACTGTTAATCATTCGATGAGCAGCAGTCGTCACATTAATCAATACAACATCACGACACCAGTGACTGATGTGGTGTACTCCTCAATGCCATCGGAAGAATCCCGGAACATTTTCCAGTCTGTGCTAGCAAAACAGTCATGTAATTTAGCATCTACTTTATCTGACCACTTTTTTATAGACCGAGTCACTGGTGCTTGCCGCTTTAATTTTTGCTTGTAAGCGGGAATCAGAAGGATAGAGTTATGGTCAGATTTGCCAAATGGAGGGCGAGGGAGAGCTTTGTACGCATCTCTGTGTGGAGTAAAGGTGGTTTAGATTTTTTTTCCCTCTGGTTGCACATTTAACATGCTGATAGAAATTAGGTAAAACAGATTTAAGTTTCCCTGCATTAAAGTCCCCGGCCATTAGGAGTGCCGCCTCTGGATGACCGTTTTCCTCTTTGCTTTTGGCGGAATACAGCTTGTTGAGTGCGGTTTTAGTGCCAGCCTCAGTTTGTGGTGGTATGTAGACAGCTACGAAAATCTAGGTAGATAGTGTGGTCTACAGCTTATCATGAGATACTCTACCTCAGGTGATACTCTACCTTGAGACTTCCTTAGATATCGTGCACCAGCTATTGTTTACAAATATGCATAGGCCCTTGCCCCGTGTCTTACCAGAGGCTGCTGTTCTGTCCTGCCGATAGAGTGTATAACCTATCAGCTGTATGTTCTTAATGTCGTCGTTCAGCCACGACTCAGTGAAACATAAGACATTACAGTTTTTAATATCCCGTTGGTAGGATATACATGCTTTCATTTCGTCCCATTTATTTTCCAGCGATTGAACGTTAGCTAGCAGAAGGGGAAGGGGAGGGCAAGGGGAGATTAGCCACTCATCCTCACAAGGCATCCTGATCTCTTTCTGCAAAACCTACATTTCCTTTTCCAGCAAATCACAGGGGTCTGGGCCTGGTCAGGTGTCCGTAGTATATTCCTCGCGACCGATTCATTGAAGAAGAACTCCTCATCCGATTTGAGGTGATTAATCCCAGTTCTGATGTCCAGAAGCTCTTTTTGGTCATAAAAGACGGTAGCAGCAACATTATGTACAAAAGAAGTTACGAACAATGCGAAAAAACAAACAAAATAGCATGGTTGGTTTGAGAGACGATAAGACGACAGCCCTACACTCCGGTGCCATCAGGCTCTATTCTAAACATTCCTGATTGCAAAATGGAAAACAAGGCTTTTTCTGAGAATATGTAAAAAACTTTCATTGTGTCAGATGTTGTTACTATGACAACCACGTTGTTTAGCATTGGATGGAAACCCTTCATTCTTTCCAGAAAGTAATTGGAATTGTCTGAATGTACATATACAGTGAAAACAACAAGTATAAATAACATTATGTAACAAAACTGCCAATAAAGACTATGAAGTAATCTATGCCTTGGAGCAGTAAATATCTTCCATAGCTTTGCAAAGGGGCATGATGCAACAGCAGAACAAATGCAGCCAGCAGAGGCTCCATTTCCAGTGTCCGCTGGCCTCTGCTCCTACCCACCCAGATCAAGAGGCCTGATCAAAGACCACCTGCATCTGTAGACAACAGAAGCAGATAGTTCTCTAATTAGGGTCACTGACATGCTGTTGTGTACAGAGACCATAGTTACCGTATGTTCCATCCAGACAGAGCACATACATATCCGTTCTAAAACATGACTGAGAACAGAGAGAACCTTGCCATTCAAATCAGACTGCAATGGATAGATATGGTATGAAGAAGCATTTAATTGCAAGGGAAAACCTATTGCAATCCCCATTACACCGACATACTGTGCTTATTACAAACAGTGTGACTGTTTACATGTGAATAAACTAGTTCTGCTTGACCTTTGTGTGTTTCGCACCACGTCTGTGTGATAATTGAGTGTGGCGGGAACTCCCTGGGCCTCAGAATGGACACCTGGCGGTCTCATCCTACCAGCATCCCTACCCAGACCCCAGGGACACACCGTAGTATGCGATCTCCAACATACTGGAACACAATATGAAAATGGGAAAGCAAAGCATTCCCTATCCGAGAGTATCAATTTCTTTTCACTGCTGGCTGCTTTTTACTTTGTAATGCGATGCCTGAGATTTTTTCCCCCACCCGACTAGGAGATCCTACCCAGCGCTCCACCACAGGAGTCCCACTGTCACCATGCCCACATCAGAGACTCTCTTTCACAGGGCTCCATGGACTACCAGGCATATTGGGTGCTATGTTTTGGCTATTTTTCTGTTCAGTGATTTATGCATCTCATCATTGTCCTTTTGAGCCAAATATAGAATTATTCCATGCCCAAGAGTAAATAACCACTATCTTCCCATAAACCTAAGTTACAACAACAGTTTAAGGTCATAAAATGACAACAAACAATAGGGATGTGGGAGAGTTGTCCTGACATGAGGGAATAGGTGTGTGATAGATAGATAATGTAGGAAGTAGAGTGTATAGAAAAATGAACTTGGCCAGGCACGGAAAATTTGCTGAGGTAGCTAAGCAAATTTCTCACAGAATTTGTGCCATTTACCAGAAATTGAGTGAAATGTCCTACATGAATTCAGCAAATTAGCATTGGGATTAACTACATTTGCTTTAGAATTATGGAACTCTGTAGAATGAGACCATTTGTCTATAACATTTAGTTTCTTCATAGAGCATCAGAGAAATAAAAGGAGACTTCCATTAACCTTAAATCCAGCAGTAGGAAGCACAGCATTTAAACACTGTATCACCACAGCGAAGCCATTCCACACCCAGAGTTTTGAACTGAACCATTTTCTCCAGAAGGCCTCATTTACTCAGCATGGCTTCCTCAGAAGTCTAGATAATACAGAGACCCCTGTGTGTTATTTATTGAGTCAGGACTCTTTACATAACTCTAATTATTGATAGCAGTCCTGTTAATAGCCCTATCGTCTACATTTCCCTCTTACCTTATTAACTGCCACAGCAAAGTCAATTAACTCAGCGGAGCGCTGGCCTTTCCTGCTCTCTTTTGCTTCTGTGGTTCAGATAATGAGCTATCTATTTATTGCTGAATCTTCCGCCTCAGTACCAGACGCCAGTGAGCACCTGAACATCTGTGTGCAGTGCCTCCCTACCATGTGCCCTGTGTGACTCCTACCCAACTCTAGTTGTTACTGCATATCCTTGGATATCCTGTAATAATTGGCTGTTGAGGCTGTTCAGTTTTTATTTGTTTTGTTCATGGTAATTCACTACAAAGATGTATTCAATTGTGACAAAACTCTTAAAAGAAATTGAGAAAAAATTATGGAATGGACTCTACCTACATGTTTATTTATCCTACAGTTTTTACCAAACAAATGTAAAAAAAAAATTGGTCACGTAAATCACAAAGCATATGCATTGCTTACACCAAACTTAAAGCAGACGCCCCCCCCCCCCTTCCTGCCTGAATGATGTGGCAAAAGTAAACTGCCTGTAGCTCAGGCCTTGAAGCCACAACATGCATATAATTTGTATCATTGGAAAGAAAACACTTTGTAGTTTGTAGAAATGTTAAAATAATGTAGGAAAATATAAAACAATAGATATGGTATTACAAAATCCAAAGAAAAACCAACCCAGAATTTTGGAGGTGTTGTTGGGTCATTGTCCTGTTGAAAAACAAATGATAGCCCCACTAAGCGCAACCAGACGGGATGGCCTATCGCTGCAAAATGCTGTGGTAGCCATGCTGGTTGTGTGCCTTCCGTTCACCAACTCTGCGTATCACAAAGACACGTTGGTTGGAACCAAAAATCGCAAATTTGGACTCATTAGACCAAAGGACAGAATTCCACAGGTCTAATGTCCATTGCTCGTGTTTTTTGGCCTAAGCAAGTCTCTTATTATTGGTGTCCTTTAGTAGTGGTTTCTTTGCAGCAATTCAACCATAAAGGCCTGATTGACGCAGTCTCCTCTGCACATTTGATGTTGATATGTGTCTGTAATTTGAACTCTGTGAAGCATTTAATTGGGCTGCAATTTTTTAGGCTGTATACCCCTCCTACCTTGTCACAACACAACTGACTGGCTGAAATGCATTGAGAAGGAAAGAAATTCCACAATTTTACTTTTAACAAGGCACACCTGTTAATTGAAATGTATTCCAGGTGACTACGTCATGCAGCTGGTTGAGCGAATGCCAGGAGTGTGCAAAGCTATCATCAAGGCAAAGAATCTCAAATTCAAAATATATTTTGATTTCTTTAACACTTTTTTGGTTACTATATGATTCCAAATGTGTTATTTCATAGTTGTGATGTCTTCGCTATTATTCTACAATGTAGAACATAGTAAAAATAAAGAAAAACCCTTGAATGGGTAGGTGTGTCCAAACTTTTGACTGGTACTGTTGGTGTTCCTTTTGTCCAGGAGGGAAAGGGCAGTGTGGAGTGCGATTCAGATTGTGTCATGTTTGGACCTGTGTAGGCAGTATGATAATTGGAGTGGGTCTAGGGTTTCTGGCATGATGGTGTTGATGTGAGCCATGATCATTCTTTCAAAGCAATTTCTGGCTACCGACGTGAGTGCTACGGGTGGTAATAATTTAGGCAGGTTACCTTCGCTTTCTTGGGCACAAGGACTATGGTGGTCTGTTTGAAAGATATAGGTATTACAGACTCGGCCAGGGGGAGGTTGAAAATGTTAGTGAAGACACTTGCCAACTGGTCCGTGCATGCTTTGAGTACATGTCCTGGTAATCCATCTGGCTCCGCGGCTTTGTGAATATTGACTTGTTTAAAGGTCTTGCTCACATCGGCTACGGAGAGCGTGATCACACAGTCGTCCGGAACAGCTGTTGCTCTCATGCATGCTTCAGTTTTGCTTGCATTTAGCTTGTCTCGTAGGCTAGCGTCACTGGGCAGCTCGAGGCTGGGTTTCCCTTTGTAGTCCATAATAGTTTTCAAGTCTTGCCATATCCGACGAGCATCAGAGCCGGTGTTTTAGGATTCAATCTTAGTCCAGTATTGCCTGTTTGATGGTTCATCTGAGGGCATAGCGGCATTTATTATAAGTGTCCGAATTAGTGTCCCGCTCCTTGAAATCGGGAGCAATAGCCTTTAGCTCGGTGCGGATGTTGTCTGTAATCCTTGGCTTCTGGTATGGTAATGTATGTAGAGTCACTGTGGGGACGACGTCTTCGATGCACTTATTCATGAAGCCGGTGACAGAGGGGGTATACTCCTCAATGCCATTGGAAGAATCCTGGAACATATTCTAGTCTGTGCTAGCAAAAAACTCCTGTAGCGTAGCATCCGCATCATTTGTCCAGTTTCGTATTGAGCGAGTCACTGGTACTTATTGCTTTCATTTTTGCTCGTAAGCAGGAATCAGGAGGAAAGAATTCTGCTCAGATTTGCCAAATGGAGGGCGAGGGAGAGCTTTGTATGTGACTCTGTGTGTGGAGTAAAGGTGTTCTAGAGTTGTTTTTCCTTTGGCTGTACATGTGACATGCTGATAGAAATGAGGTAAAACGGATTTAAGTTTGCCGGCCACTAGGAGTGCCTCTTCTGGATGAACATTTTCTAGTTTGCTTATGGCCTTATAGAGTTGGTTGAGTGCGGTCTTAGTGTCAGCATCAGTTTGTGGTGGTAAATAGACGGCTACGAATAATATAGATGAGAACTCTCTTGGTAGATAGTGTGGTCTACAGCTTATCATGAGGTATTCTACCTCAGGCGAGCAATACCTCAAGGCTTCTTTAATATTAGACCGCGCACCAGCAGTTGTTGACAAATAGACACACACCCCCTCCCCTCGTCTTACCAGATGTAGCTGCTCTGTCCTGCTGAAACACGGAGAAGCCAGCCAGCTCTATATTATCTGTGTTGTTGTTCAGTCAAGTCTTGGTGAAACATAATATATTACCGTTTTTAATGTCCCTTTGTTAGGATAGTCTTGATTGTACAATGATTGCACGTTGGGCAATAATACCGAGGGCAGTGGTGGTTTACCTACACGTCGGCGAATTCTTACAAAGCACCCCGCCCTCCTCCCCCTTTTTCTCCATCTCCATAGGCAGGATCAGACCTGGGTCTCTGTGGAGAAATAAACACTGGGCCTATAAAGGGCATTGACACGACACATAATCCTTCAATAACAACACAGCTCAACCTGCAAGGTAATGTTCACAGCTGAATTCAATATATGCTAATGGTTACCCTGGCTATAAATTACAGGAAATTGTTCCTGCGATGGCAAAGACCTTGAGGGCTATGCTGGCTGGCAATGCCAATAGTGCAGTGAGCCTTAAGAGTCGGTTGGCTGTCTGAATAGACATCATCAGAGCTAACAGCACCCTTGCTGAGTTATAAAGTCACCTAGATGGACCACAAACCCTCAGGTGGTCTTGTCCAAATAATTCATAGACCTTTTGTCTGTGTGACCCTGTGTGTGGAGCAGAGCAGGGGCCCAAGGGCCAGTCTATTCCACAGGAGGCTTCCCTCCTAGCATCAGAGAGATTAGAGCTGTGTGCATCCGCTGGCCCCAGTGTAATGTCCCTTCTCCACAGGACTTCACAACTAGATCATTATCACACGCAACCAGGGCCCTGTCATTCTGCTCCCTCTCTATCCCCAGGGAGAAGACAGGAAAAGAAAGAGAGACAGGGATGGAAATCTACTTAGGGTGATGAAATAAAAGAGACAGAGGGAGAGCGATGAAATATCTTTGAGAGCTTTATTACACCCTTCCTCCTTAGAAGAATCTTGGCTTGACATTCAAGCACTGAAAATAAAGCACATCTTTGGTAATAATGCCATGTTTTGCATGGCATTACGCTTCTCCCTTAGATACCATTTATCGTTTTCTTGCACTTTAGCCTCGCTCCTTTTCTTGCTTCCTCTTATTTCTCTCCACCTCGTTCTGTCCCTTAGTTTCTCCCTCTCTCTGTATCTGTCTGTCTCTCCAGAAGGGGGAGAGGGCCCTGGCTCTACAATAACAGAGGGCAGAGCCCCAGTGAGACCAATCTTTGTAGTAGAATGCTCTGGTGCTCTAGTCTTTCATTGTCTCAGCTCTCTCTCGTTGCTCTGCCTGCCACATCAACCTCTCCTCTCCAGGGCCTCATCTAGAATTCATTCTCTGACACTGATGTGACAAGGAAAACAAACGCTCCTGAATATTTAACAATCAGCTGCAGGGAGGTGATTCTGTTTCCGTTATTATTTACCTGCCAAAGGTTTCTGTCCTTCACAGAGCTTTGCACCATAGTGTTATCAACAATGTCCGCTCTACAGAGATAATACATTATGAGATTACGATTCTGTGTCTTATAACGTTACATCACAGCACCTCTGATAGTCTTGTTTTAGGGAGTGATGCTATTTTGCATATTACGCATTGAAAGTGATCTATTTATGCAGAGGAGGCTGGTGGGAGGAGCTATAGGAGGATGGGCTCATTGTCATGGCTGCAATGGAATTAATGGAATGGTATCAAACTTATGGAAACCGCATTTGACTCTGTTCCTGTAATGGGTGCGTGCTGGTGGCAGGGAAGTCAGGCGCAGGAGAATGAACTTGGTATAAACGGAGTCGTTTAATAAGTGCTCACAAAACTCCGAAAACCAAAATATCCAAAAATAATAAAAGTGGGTACAAAACCCGTCGCACACCAGAACATAACTGCACATAACATACAATCAAACAATCACCGACAAGGACATGAGGGGAAACAGAGGGTTAAATACACAACATGTAATTGATGGGATTTGAACCAGGTGTGAAGGAAGACAAGACAAAACCAATAAAAAATGGATCAGTGATGGCTAGAAGGTCGGTGACGTCGACCGCCGAACACCGCCCGAACAAGGAGAGGGAACGACTTCGGCGGAAGTCGTGACAGTTCCATTTATTCAATTCCAGCCATTACAATGAGCCCGTCCTCCTATAGCTCCTCCCACCAGGCTCCACTGATCTATACCATTGCTGCATATGCAGTAAGAGTGGTGAATAATCTATAAATCTGTTTGATTTAATCCAGTGAAGCAAAGGTACGTGCGTGTGTGTGTGTGCACAACATTGGATTGATCTGAGTGATTTATATACAGACACGTCTCTGTCAGGTGATCAGATGAGGAGTGAGAGCAGTGAAAGACTGAGTCTCTCTTTATCAGACTGAGGTGTAGCTGGGTTCTGTTGGAAGTTAATTATCTGTGGATTATCTGGGCTTTTAGCCTCTTAAACCCACATGGAAACATCAGTTATATTGGGCAAACCTTTTTGCCAGCCGGTGATTGTCAAGCAAATAACTGCCATTCTCACGGTAATTGAGCGTTAATTAACATAAACACATTTAGAATGTCCTGTCTTCCACGCATAGCCTATAAGCTACTGATGCAGACATCTACATTTTAAATTCATGTAATATAGCCTACACCATCACAATAAATCTTTTATTTATTTTAGATAGGTCTAAAGAAATATGATAGGAAGAAAATGTAGTCTATTTCAGAAGAACAGAATAGCATACTCTGCGTTGTCCTTATATTAGGTCATGATCTGGTTATGTCATGGGCTACACTAGTTCATTTAGCGGACAATATTTGCTTAAAATTCCGTAGTATTAATTTATATTATTTTATAGTATGAAGAATACAATTGAACATAGCTGAATAAAATAGAAAGGATATTTTCTCCAAATGATTTGAGGGAGTGCACACATGTGGCTATTCTGTGAGCAGTTAACAAAGAAACAGGTACTCCTATATGCTTGATCTAGAGTTATTTATGTAAGTTTAGTTATAAAAATGCTGGGATATGTGTTCAGATTTTTTATGCATTCTAAGGTTGCATGATGCGACTAATGATGATTTGAAAAAAGTCACATGAAAGGCATGAGCTCTGCTTTGTTTTTTGCACAGACTGTACACATTTCATCAGTCTTTCTCACAGGCTACAAGTGGGATGCAACTGTACGTGTCCTTTCCAATTCTGAGGCTCATATTGAAGATAATGGAAGAACTGTACACATTTACTTTTCGTCAGCCAACAAGATGAGTAGGCCTAACGAACAGCAAAAGCACTAGCCTATGTCAATATACTACCCCCCATAGTAGAGCCCAAATTAATATAACCACTAGCATAAAAAAAACTGTTTGAAGCAATGAGCCTGATGTAACAGATGAGAACGTTTAGTTTAAAATGTTGATAAACTATTAGGCTATTTCTTCACATTATATGTTCAGCAATGCGCACACAACGTTAGGTTATAAGCGTGAAAGTTCCATTAGCAGGAAAACACCATCCTCAAAAGTGACCACAAATGTGATTATGCATGTAATGCTTTTATTATAAAAGGTGAATTTTTTTGGTGGACATTTTCTTCCCCAAACTTGAAACTCACGCACTGCGTATATATGGCATTTAGGCTCTACGCCCATTGTAAAGCAGATTAATGTGCATCATTTGAAGAAGTTATTTCTCCACTTTAGTTGTGATACAAACCTTATTAAAACATATAAGCCTATGGGCTAGGATTAATGAGGTGTGCGACTATGATTTGAAAAAGTCACAAAAAAAGCATGCACTGTTTGCCTTAAGCCGGGCATCATTCACAAGTGATGATGTATCATTCACAAGTGATAGGCTAATATTGTCACCCATCATACTATTCTTGATTTAATCTTTAAATATACTTAATAATGTATGTGTGACATTTGTTGTGATTTAGAATAGACCATTATCATGCACCTCCCTCGAAACAGGGGCAGCGGGGAAAAAATACATGTCATCTATGCACTTAAATAGCGAATGGAGGACGCTTTTCTCAGGGTTAATTTTCATGCCAGCCAGGTAGGCTATAGTCCTGTTTTAAAGATAAGCAATATGCTTAATATGAGGAAGGTTGAGAAATAAATATAGCAAGCCTTGCCTATAGAAAGCTGATGGGATCCTCCTCTTTTTAATAGAGGCCATCACTCTGTTTTCTCACGCAATTGCATAGCCTATAGAAATGTTGCACAAAATGAGCTCATGGGCTCTCATTAAGTGTTTGATTAGATTTTTGATTACATTTGCATTGATGTCAGAGTGATTAGAGGGACAATAGAGTGCGGAGTACCAGGCAGTTAGCAAGTTTGGTAGGCTAACAATGACCATCAGCAGCATCAGAGCTTGGAGAAGCCTAATTACCATTACTAAATGGTCACATGGAATTTGACTGCCATCATGACTTGTGACCGCCGATGTTGCGGTAATACGGTCACCGTAACAGCCTTAAGCAGACCCATAGACTTGTCTTGAGACCTGTCCACATTATTACACCATGCATTTAATGCTCATGATAACAGTTAGTGTGTACTGTATCAGTGTGTGTGTGTGTGTGTGTGTGTGTGTGTGTGTGTGTGTGTGTGTGTGTGTGTGTGTGTGTGTGTGTGTGTGTGTGTGTGTGTGTGTGTGTGTGTGTGTGTGTGTGTGTGTGTGTGTGTGTGTGCGCGCGTGTGTGTGTGTGATGAGTCCTCTTAAGGATCTGCCCCTTTATTTCAATTTTAGCCTAAAATGACATACCCAAATCTAACTGCCTGTAGCTCAGGACCTGAAGCAAGGATATGCATATTCTTGATTCCATTTGAAAGGAAACACTTTGAAGTTTGTGGAAATGTGAAATTAATGTCAGAGAATATAACACATTAAATATGGTAAAAGATAATACAAAGGAAAAACATGCAGTTTTTTTTGCACAAATCTTTGAAATGCAAGAAAAAATCCATAATGTATTATTCCAACCCAGGCGCAATTTTGATTTTGGCCACTAGATGGCAGCTGTGCATGTGCAAAGTTTTAGACTGATCCAATGAACAATTTCATTTCTGTTCAAAATGTTGTATCAAGACTGCCCAAATGTGCCTAATTGGTTTATTAATACATTTTCAAGTTCATAACTGTGCACTGTCCTCAAACAATAGCATGGTATTATTTCACTGTAATAGCTACTGTAAATTGGACAGTGCAGTTAGATTAACAAGAATTTAAGCTTTCTGCCAATATCAGATATGTATGTCCTGGGAAATTTTCTTGTTACTTACAACCTCATGCTAATCACATTAGCCTACGTTAGCTCAACCATCCCTCAGGGGAGCCACCGATCCTGTAGAGGATGAGTGCATGAATGCATTTGTCTGTTCTTGGCTAAAGTCAGGTGTGAGAATTTTCTGGCTTTAATTTTCACTTCAGAAAGTGTTTCATCAGGAATTTGTTTACTGTAAGAAAATGTAAAATCCAGAGAATGAGCACGCACGCACATACACACACAGCAGATGTGAAAGGGTAGTGTTGTTGTACACATAGCCTATCCTATTCCCAGGGGCCTCCAGACTGATGCGTGATGACATCCTGTTAAGGTGAGTTTGGCCTCCATTAGAGGCTCCTATGGCCCATGCGTGTCCCCCCACTCAGCATTTAATATGGGTCTGCCTGTAATCATCCTGTTAGGAGCTGCATTATGTGGCGATGGAAATGAACAGACTCCCAGGAATATTAAGAGAGACAGATATCGAGAAGAGCACAGTAATTGTGAGGATCACTGTCAGAAAAACAAAGCACAGAGAGAGTGGAGAGAGAAAGAGAGGGCGGAGGGAGACAAGGTTTTTAGCTGCCTTGATGGCTAAAGGGCAGCTTACAGCAGAGGAGTGCTGTTGGGAGATGTTGGGTGTAAACTGGGTAGAATAATTTAAACAGATGTAATGAGAATGAATGTTTGTCTTTGTTGTCTCTATTCTCGCCAGCTGTGGTTTATAGCTGGGCCCCAGCTCAAATACACATTAATCTCTCCACCAACTGACACCGCTTATGGAATGGTTCGGAGGACAAAAGAGAAGACAAAAAGAAAGAGAAAACATTCTCATTACAGTTAACGCTAGGGTATGATTTGCACTGAAGCCGAATGTTAAGAGTTTCTCTGTCTTCTATTTGTGCACAGAGCAATTCAGGGGAAAGGGTTTGATCAGGCACCTTTAATCTGTTTAATCATATCTCACTGGGACCAATAGGCTAAATTAACCTGTGCTAGACTCTGTATGCAATCCAAGGACAGTTGAATTTAAACACCAATTTAGAGAGACATTGACACTCTAAATGCATTAACTCCAAGAATAATAGAATATAGTGATCCACTGAACTTAAAGAATTATAAGGTATTTCAAGGACAGCAGTAACAACACAGAAGCCTAATAGCCTTAATTTTACCCTGAGACCATTCCTGGGATATATAGAGGTTCCTTTTGAGTAGTCAAAGGAATAGGGAAGTTTCGACCCCCTTAAAAATGCTACCTTTTCATCAACCCAGCGAACCCTCAGGCAATATAGTGTTCTTATTATTCTTCACTTCAGTGGTCTGAGTGTCCCTTGTTAAGGAATTTATACAGTGTGGGTCCTCCTAGGATGAAATATCTAATTTACCAGGCCTTGTCAGGAAGGGCTGAATCAATATCTACCATGATGTATATATGTTATATGGCAGTCCTGGAGCCAAATGTGTAATATATTGATTCACATTCATGTGTCCCAGCGGTCGGGGAATTTATCTTGCTATCTGACAGGGCAGAGAGAGACAGGTCACAGGGATTTCCTGTGTCTCAACACTTTTATTCAAATCAGGTCTGGAGGATTTACTCCCTCCCGTCTCTCTGCGTGTTTTTGGCAGGGTTGTGATGGATTGCGCATCCTGCTGAAATTCAGATGTGTTGTGTACTCGGGGAGCTGCTGAGACGCAGCCCAGTGCCCTCTCTGCTTATTGATCTGTGTTCCGGGCTGACCCCAGCCCAGTCCCTCAGACAACGGCAGCGTTAAGCTACAAGCCGAGCAGATAAACATCACTGCATCTAATGTTCCATCAGCTTCCCCTCCTCATGGCACAGAGCCTCCCTCCTTCACTCGGACCCTGCTACTCAGCCACCGCACCGCTGGTGCACACTACCACAGCTGAGACCCTCATCTTCCTTCTTCCTCTCCTCACACAGCCTTCATCCTTCTTCCTCTCCTCACAGTCTTCCTCCTCTCCTCAAACAGCCTTCCTCCACCCTCTCCTCACACAGCCTTCATCCTTCTTCCTCTCCTCAGTCTTCTTCCCCCTCTCCTCACAGCCTTCATCCTCTCCTCACACAGCCTTCCTCTTCTCCTAACACAGCCTTCCTCCTCCTCTCCTCACACAGTCTTCCTCAATCCTCTCCTCACACAGCCTTCCTCCTCCTCTCCTCACAGCCTTCATCCTTCCTCCTCTCCTCACACAGCCTTCCTCCTCCTCTCCTTACACCACCTTCCTCCTCCTCTCCTCACACAACCATCCTCCTCCTATTCTCACGCAGCCTCCTTCCTCCTTTGGACCCTGGAACAGAGCCACTGAGACACTCATCAACCAACACCAACGCCCCCAGGCTACTCGTACACACACCCACACACCAACGCATGTGCACACACATGCTTAAATACAAACACAATGTAACTTCAGATAGACAGACACACAACAGCTTTAACATGCTATGCCACCATCATCACTTCTCCAACTCTGCACCATGCAGTGACATTGTCAAGTAAATGTAGCTCAAAACGGTGTTAAAGTCAGATGGGAATTGTTCTGTGTTTTAGACGTTAGATACCATCCCACATTTCCATTTCTCCACGGGCAGGAGCGTGAAATATCCTGGGTAGCTAGGCTTAGCAGCGTAGTTATCAACCACTTTCACAGCAATCACCCGGCATTACGAGAGACGACACGGCCGCAATTAGGAAAGAATTACACGGGGTCTGAGGCTCAGAGAAAACGTTAAACTCACTGCTTGTTCCTTGTTCCTGATTGCCACAAATCACCTCTGACTCACACCATTGACTACATCATCTGATGACTAAATAGGGGGAAATTATTTGTTAAAAAAATGTAGATGATTTCCTTTCCATTCACAGTGGTGCTTAAAGCAAATCCATGCCTAATCAAAACTGTTAAACTCTTTTTAGCTTGAGAAGAACAGGTAACTAGTGGCTAATGGAGCAACACGAGCACCTAGGGAAACTATTGTAACCTTTTAGTCTAAATAGTGAATGTGCCACTAAAAGCCACAGCACAGTCAACACAATGGGGTAAGTTTGTTACGATACCACTATTGCGATACTAGGAAGTAAGAAAGGAAAGGAAACAGAACATGAAGCACACCAAATTTCTTGAGAGAAACATTCCTAATGTTAGATAAAACTGCTGTATGTTGTCACCCAGTTTATTTCACAAGCTATACCACAATATTTTACATGAAGTAGGATTTTAAAGGACCATAGAGTTTAGACTGCTTTGTGTTTTCTTTGTCATAGTATTACAATACTGGTATCATGACAACCTGTACTGTACTCCACAGTTCGCCCACTCAGGGGAGGACTGTGGGAAGGGTGCAGATATTGGAACATTGCTGCGGGGACTTGCTTCCATTTAGCCACAAGAATTGAATTGAATTGCAGAGCTACCGTGCTTGCTTTCTCTGATAAGATTCACAACAGCCATGTGCCACCAGAAAATAGGTGAGCTTCATACAGTAGTCCCTTCCCAGACACCCCTTCCTTGTGTAAGACTAATTCTGGGCAGCTGTGTGATGCTCCCGTTGCTAAGACGATTAGAGTGTAAAGATTCCCCAACACCATTTGCTACCAGTATGGTTCCATTTACTCCTGACAAGAAGCATGCTGTAATCCAATAATCGTTTTGGTTTGTAGACAAAGATTACCTATACCAAAAATAGCTTAGGTTGTCTGCGACATACTGTTCCACCCATAAAGATCTCCATATCTCTGCTCTTACATGTATATACATGCAAACACAAAGAAACACACACAAACTCCTGCACACACACACACACACACACACACACACACACACACACACACACACACACACCTGTGTACATGTGAATTATTCAAAGCAATATTTTCAATAACTACAATAACTACCCCAAAAAGGCATAATGCTCTATTTTTCTCCTCCAATCAGGATGATGGTGAAAGGGGTAATGAACTGACGCTGTAGAGTTGGGAACACTTTGAATAAAACAGTCTGTAATAAGAAGACAAATAGCGTTCCCATTTACATCTGAGCATCAGTCTATATCAAAAGACCCAGTTTATGCATGAACATATTCCAATGAGTAATACTGGAGTAGTACTATTAATCACATCTCAATGCCAGTCAGATGCATAACCAATACAAAGAGGTGCTAAAACAGAATATCTTTCCCAAAACCATTTAGCACCCAAGTGAATCTAGGTGCAATTAGAGAAATAGAAGCCATCCAAACCCATCTACCAAGTTAAATGCAGCTGAGCTTTCATTGCGAGGGGATGGAGCTCTCTCTACTAGAGAGGAATGGTATGTTGGCTAGTTTGTGGTGATGACATCCTTGTGAAACAATGTTCTCATGCTTCAAGATCACATCCTGACATCTTGACCATGCACAGCATTATCTGTGTACTGCCAGGATACAAGATACGTTGTATAGTATTACATACAACATGTCAAGGTCTACTTGTGACAGTAACAATGTATTCATTATCATAATGTTGTGCCTTTACTGTGCATGCCCGTGGGCTTGCAGTGTGTGTTTATGCTGCGTAGGCCAAGCACAGTAAAGGCTAGCATTGATGTAGTGTGTGTGTGTGTGTGTGTGTGTGTGTGTGTGTGTGTGTGTGTGTGTGTGTGTGTGTGTGTGTGTGTGTGTGTGTGTGTGTGTGTGGGTGTAGGTGTTGATCTGCAGTTTCATGCTGTGAAGATGTGGGTGTACCAACGAGTGCACTGGATCTCCATGGGCTTTCTCTTAAATTGATTTAATTTAAATCTGGCCTCTCAGTAGCAAGGTCTCATCTCCTCATTGTTCTGCAGCTAATGGAAAATAAGCCACAGTGGTGGAGAATTCACATATTATTAACAAAGGCTTTCTGCTCCCTGTAAATTGTATTTTGTCTGTGTACCTGTGGGTGTCTCATAAGAGGAACAGAAGTTCACATGGTCCTGACTGACTCAAGCGCTCTAGTTTCACGTCCATATACATTATTCACAGTAAGTGCCAACAATATAACATTTTCATTTTGTGTACCACAGCCATGACGGAAAGCAAAACAGCCTTTCATGAAGTCGGAAATACTGTATATAGGCCTTAGCTCAGATATCTGATAGTCTTGCTCTGCATCTCAGTCAGCATTTCCAACCACAGTTTCTTTGTGTAAGTGATGCACCCATTGCTCATGTTGTTCTGCCACCTTCCTGTCACGAATACAGGGGGTATCTGAGCAAGAAAGCCAAGCAGATGCTACATGATCCCACCTCTGAAAGTAATTTGAGTGTGAACTGGTTTTACATGTAGAATTGCATGAACAATGTTGGCAGTCAGACTACAGTGGGTGGTCCCAAAAACACAGCTCGCTGAACGATTGGTAGACGAACGCTTGTATCTACGTCCAGAGATGTTAAGTATTGTCGGCCAGGAAAGGATATTGGTGTGTCTGAGCCCTTAGAAAACAGCAGAGAAGGAGGAACACTCCCACGGTTTGATTAGAACAGCCACAAGGGACCACGGAGAGCAGACTTAATTAAAACTCATCTAGATGAAAATGCAGGGAGAAAATGCCATTAGTCCAGGTGCTTTGGTCTTAGGATATATATAATCAAGGTGTAGGGGAACATGAGAGGGGCTCACTAACCAATTGACTAATGTAAATGGGAAAGTATAACAATTAGTGTGCTGCGACCACTTGGGTCATGGCCAGAAAAACACATTTAGGTTTCAGATAAAAAATAAATATGGTAAATTAAAGGCCAGTGATCAAAGTACACATATTAGAATATTCTCTTGGCAATGGAACGGACAACGTGCTATTAGGCTCTCCCTGGACCAGGCGTTGGGACACAGAGCATGCCTTGCTGCCTCTAGATATGGCACATTTCCTCTGGCACCTCATACATTAATTCTCCCTTTAATCCTTCACTGTTCCTGGGCAGCTAAACGACAGCACGCTTCTGCAATGGGCACATCTCAAACCTCCATTAAAAATAATGAGCAAGCCTTTTTCCAACGCCTGTTACTTAAAAAAAAAGTCACAGAGAGAGACAAGCAGAAGGCAACAATTGCAGAAAGTGAAAGTATTTAATGACCTCTTGTTGTCCTTGGTTTGGCTGCTTCTCTCCAGGGATAAACATCTCTAAGAGAGCCACAGAGAGTATTGAAGGGGGTTGCTGAGACAGAAGCAGACGTGCTCTTATAGAATAACTGCATCTAGGGAGGGAGTGTAAATATTTGTGACCTTTACTTTTCTTGTAGCCACCAGTCTGGAAAGCAGAATATAATGCTTGAGATGTCATAATGCTTGATGATTCATTTAAGTCTCTGATTTTGAGTCATCATCCAGCTAAGGAAAACATGTTGTTTTTCCTCACTATGTGCACCATTCCAGGGGCTGAACAACAGATTGAGGACAAGGGTCAGTAAAATTACGTTTTTCACGTTCAATGTTTGTCTGGATAAGAACTCTGTTTGTGCCACTGTCTTCACATCTCCCCCTCATCCTTGTTTATCTCAGTCAGTATGAAGTTAGAATGCGTGACTGGTTGCACAGCAGAGTCACATCATGGCTGAAAATGTGTTTACTAATCTCCTGCTAGTTCTGAGGGAGATGAGGGAATTTTTCTGTGGAAATGAACAACGTCACTGATGTTTTCTCCTCTGACAAAAGAAGTGCAGATGTAATTGAAGTCCCTGGTAGTGTTTGATGTGATGCCAGAGGGACCAGCCAATGACACTAGTGTAAATCTATGAATAACTAACATCACTTCCCTAATTTTCTCCATATCCTGCTGAGGTCAGTCAAACATCTATTTCAATCATTTCTCTAACCTTTCCTCACTCAGTGGTACGTGCCTAGTGGGGCGGGTAGTCTAGTGGGGCGGCAGGTAGCCTAGTGGTTAGAGCATTGGACTAATAACAGAAAGTTTGCAAGATTGAATCCCTCAATTGACAAGGTAAAAATCTGTCATTCTGCCCCTGAACAAGGCAGTTAATCCACTGTTCCTAGGCTGTCATTGAAAATAAGAATTTGTTCTTAACTGACTTGCCTAGATGAATAAAGGTAAAAAAAATACAAATCCACTTTGGGGAATGCAACAGAGCCATTTACATGGCAGTGCTGACAACCTAAATAAGAGCATGAGAATAGAACCTGCACATGTGAGAAGACTTGGTCAAATGAAAAAAGGCTTCAGTAAACCACTGTAAGAGAGACTTGGAGATCCTCAAATTGGAGACATTTCTGAGAAAAAGGTTGATATCATTAGCTCCGTCAGAATAACTTCCTCTCGCTCTAACTTATAGCTCCGGTGGTAACCTTATATCAATCTTGGTGATTGAAATACGACATATCATACTGTGGAAGTGGGCCAAATCCAACGTTGTCCCTGATATGAGACACATTCATACAACACAATTTCACTCTCATGTCTTGAGTCCTGCGTTTCTGTGTTGTGTGTCTCTGGATGGGAAGCCACTGCAAGGCCTTCAGGGAGAGCCAAAGATTGATACTGGGTCAGATCTCTGTAAGTTCAACCGGTGTGAAATGGCTAGCTAGTTAGTGATGCACGCTAGTAGCATTTCAATCGGTGAAATTACTCACTCTGAGACCTTTAAGTAGTTGTTTCCCTTGCTCTGCCAGGACTTTGGCTTTTTTGGAGTGATAGGTAATGATGCTTCGTGGGAGGCAGCAGTTGATGTGTACAGAGGGTCACCTTCAAGTCCAGGTTGGGGCAAGGAGAGGGAGGGAAGCAATACTGTTACATAAGCAGTGCTTCTGGGGTGTCTGGGATACGTCCTTGGGAAGGAGAATACATTAAGCTCTATGACAAGAGCAGAGCAGTCAGCACTGAGTGTCTACAGGTTTGCACAGTCAAGTCCAGTCTTACACTCTCCGGGTTTTTCTGTCTGAATGGTTAAGTTTCAGATTTAAACATGTTACATGAAGGCATCACTGAGTATATGTTACCAACAAACGCAGTGGTTGTTGGGATTTATGATATTCATTCATGTTATTTACACTAGTAGAGACTAATTAATTTTTTCTCCATTATTGTATAAAATCTGAGAATGCAATCATCTACCTCAGTTCAATAATGAAATATCCAGAGGCCTCATTCATAACCGTTGCGTTAATTTCACAATAAATATCTGTGTGCGACAAAAACTACGCATGTGCAAAATATTGAGATTCATAAACTTCGTGCACCACATACATAGGCATGTTTCCTGTTATAAATCAGACCCCTCCTGAAACTGTGCACGCGTGAACTTGTAACGGTTGTCGTACTGGAGAGAAGACCAAGGTGCAGCGGAGTTAGTGTTCATCATTTAATATTTAATTGAACAATGTGAACACTATACAAAAACAAGAAAAGAGAAAACCGACAGCCAATAGTCCTGTCAGGTGCAAACACTAACAGAAACAATTACCCACAAAACACCAATGGAAAAACATGCACTTATGTGTGACTCCCAATCAACCACAACGAACTTCAGCTGTGCCTGATTGGGAGCCACACACGGCCCAAAACAAAGAAATACAAAAACATAGAAAAAGAACAGAACGCCAATGTAACACCCTGACCTAACCAAAATAAAGAACAAAAAACCCCTCTCTATGGCCAGGGCGTTACAGTACCCCCCCCCCCCCCAAGGTGCGGACTCCGGCCGCAAAACCTGACACTGAAGGGGAGGGTCTGGGTGGGCCTTCTTACGGCGGCGGCTCAGGTGCGGGACGTGACCTCTGCCCCACCCTTGGCATCGCCCTCTTAGGTGGCGCACCTGGCCGCGCCGAAGGTCTGGTGGACGACCCTGACTTTGCCCGGCTGGCGGGCGACCCTTGTTGCGCCCGGCTGGCGGGCGCCGATGGCTGCGCCCGGCTGGCGGGTGTCCCTTGCTGCGCTCGGCTGGCGGGCGGCGATGGCTGCGCCCGGCTGGCGGGCGCCGATGACAGTGCCCGGCTGGCTGACGACCCTTGCTGCGCCCGGCTTTTGGGCCACTCTGGCAGATCTGGCACGGCGGGCCACTCTGGCAGATCCGGAACGGCGGGCCACTCTGGCAGATCCGGAACGGCGGGCCACTCTGGCAGATCCGGAACGGCGGGCCACTCTGGCAGATCCGGAACGGCGGGCCACTCTGGCAGATCCGGAACGGCGGGCCACTCTGGCAGATCCGGAACGGCGGGCCGCTCTGGCAGCTCCGGAACGGCGGGCCGCTCTGGCAGCTCCGGGCAGACGGGCCGCTCTGGCAGCTCCGGGCAGTCGGGCCGCTCTGGCAGCCCCGGGCAGACGGGCCGCTCTGGCAGCTCCGGACAGACGGGCGGCTCTGGCAGCTCCTGACTGGCGGGCGGCTCTGGCAGCTCCTGACTAGCGGGCGGCTCTGGCAGCTCCTGACTGGCGGGCGGCTCTGGCAGCTCCTGACTGGCGGGCGGCTCTGGCAGCTCCTGACTGGCGGGCGGCTCTGGCAGCTCCTGACTGGCGGGTGGCTCTGGGGACTCCTGACTGGTGGGCGGCTCTGGCTGCACCAGACTGGCGAGACCCACTGGAGGCCTAGTCCTGGGAGCTGGCACAGGACGGACCAGGATGGGGAGACCCACTGGTGGCCTGGTCCTAGGAGGAGGCACAGGACTGACCAGGATGGGGAGACCCACTGGTGGCCTGGTCCTAGGAGGAGGCACAGGACTGACCAGGATGGGGAGACCCACTGGAGGCCTGGTCCGTGGAGCAGGCACAGGACTGACCAGGATGGGGAGACATGCAGGAGGCCTGGTTCTGGGCGCAGGCACAGGATTGACCAGGATGGGGAAACATGCAGGAGGCCTGGTTCTGGGCGCAGGCACAGGATAGACCGGGTCCTGAAGACGCACTGGAGGTCTAGAGTGCACGGCCTGCACAACCCGTCCTGGCTCGATGCCCAATCTCCCCCGGCAGATGTTAGGAGCTGGGATGTAATGCACCGGGCTCTCCACGCGTACTGGGGACACCGTGCGCTTTACTGCATAACACGGTGCCTGACCAGTACTACGTTGCCTACTGTAAGCATGGGGAGCTGGCTCAGGTCTCCAACCTGACTCTGCCACACTCCCCGTGTGCCCCCCCCAAAAAAGATTTGGGGCTGCCTCTCGGGCTTCCTTCCCAGCCATGTTCCCTCATACCGTTGCCGTTGGTCCTTCTTTCCTGCTGCCTCCACTCTTCTGAGTGCCTCTACCTGTTCCCATGGGAGGCGATCCCTTCCGACCAGGATCTCTTCCCAAGTGTAGGATCCCTTGCCATCCAGGATGTCCTCCCATGTCCACTCCTTTCTCTCCCTGGTCCAGGATCCTTGCTCCTCTTGGCTCTGCTCCCTCCTCTGCTGCTTGATCCTTGTTTGGTGGGTAATTCTGTAACGGTTGTCGTACTGGAGTGAAGACCAAGGTGCAGCGGAGTTAGTGTTCATCATTTAATATTTAATTGAACAACGTGAACACTATACAAAAACAAGAAAAGAGAAAACCGACAGCCAACAGTCCTGTCAGGTGCAAACACTAACAGAAACAATTACCCACAAAACACCAACGGAAAAACATGCACTTATGTGTGACACCCAATCAACCACAACGAACTTCAGCTGTGCCTGACTGGGAGCCACACACGGCCCAAAACAAAGAAATACTAAAACATAGAAAAAGAACATAGAACGCCCACCCAATGTAACACCCTGGCCTAACCAAAATAAAGAACAAAAAACCCCTCTCTATGGCCAGGGCGTTACAGAACTAGCATTAAAAAAACATAATTCACCTTTTACGGTGACAAAAATGCCCTTATTTGCTGTATACTTTGGAAGTATTCCATTTTTTTCTGTAGGAAATAGCAATAGCAAACTTGATCAAATGTCATTGGAGGGGATGGCAGGATGTTTTTACATTTCCTGTAGGCCTAGGCTACCTGACAGACAAAAAAAAGTTTATTAAAGAGAAAATGTCTAATTGCTGTTGCTCTCTAAACAGATTGCTGGAATTTAATATGGCCTAATGTTTTGAAATACTTTATTTCCATTGTAAGGAATGATTGTCAAATATATAGTTAAATCGCCCTTAGTCTGCTCATATTGTAGGACATGTCATGACAGCGCCAACAGAGATGGTCATCTCGCTTCACGTTCTTAGGAAACTATGCAGTATTTTGTTTTTTTATGTATTATTTCTTACACTGTTACCCCAGGAAATCTTAAGTTTTATTACATACAGCCGGGAAGAACTATTGGATATAAGAGCAACGTCAACTTACCAACATTACGACCAGGAATACAAGTTTCCCGAAGCGGATCCTCTGTTTGGACCACCACCCAGGACAATGGATCAGATCCCAGTAGGCGACCCAAAACAACGGCGCCGCAGAAGGGGCAGACGGAGCGGTCTTCTGGTCAGGCTCCGTAGACAGGCACATCGCTCACCGCTCCCGAGTATACTACTCGCCAATGTCCTGTCTCTTGACAACACGGTAGACGATATCCGAGCAAGGGTTGCCTTCCAGAGAGACATCAGAGATTGTAACATTCTCTGTTTCACAGAAACATGGCTCACTCAGGATACGTTATCAGAGTCGGTACAGCCACACGGTTTCTTCACACATCGCACCGACAGAAACAAACATCTCTCTAGTAAGAAGAAGGGCGGGGGTGTATGCCTTATGATTAGCGAGTCGTGGTCATAACAACATACAGGAACTCAAGTCCTTTTGTTCACCTGACCTAGAATTCCTTACAATCAAATGCCAACCGCATTATCTACCAAGATAATTCTCTTTGATTATAATCACGGCCGTGTATATCCCCCCCAAGCAGACACCTCGACAGCCCTGAAAGAACTTCATTGTACTATGTAAACTGGAAACCACATATCCTGAGGATGCATTTATTGTAGCTGGGGATTTTAACCTGTTTGGGCTAGGGGGCAGTATTGAGAATTTTGGAAAAAATATGTGCCCATTTTTAACTGCCTGCTACACCAACTCAGAAGCTAGAATATGCATATTATTGTTCAGGTTTGGATAGAAAACACCCTAAAGTTTCTAAAACTGTTTGAATGGTGTCTGTGAGTATAACAGAACTCCTATGGCAGGCAAAAACCTGACACGGTTTCATGCAGGAAGTGGCCTGTCTGACAAGGAGTCGTGCGTCTTGCATCTGTTTATTGAAAAGTAAGGATCTTAGCTGTAACGTGACATTTCCCAGGGCTCCAATAGGCTCTCAGGACGCGGGAAAATCATGAAGGTTGACGAGGCAGCCTCAGGCTGAAACAGATTATCATCTTATTCAAGTGTCCCATTAGGTGACAATGGAGTGAGGCGCGTGTGCGATTAGCCCCCGTGGAGTATTTTAATTCGGCTGTTTAGTTTATTGCAGATTCCCGGTCGGAATATTATCGCTTTTCTACGAGATAAATGGCATAAAAATTGGTTTTAAACAGCGGTTGACATGCTTCGAAGTACGGTAATGGAATATTTAGACATTTTTTGTCACGCCATGCGCTATGCTCGTGACCGTGGATTACTATTCTGATAGTGTCTAGAACTCACGAACAAAACGTCGCTGTTTGGATATAATGATGGATTATTTGGGACCAAACCTACATTTGTTATTGAAGAAGAAGTCCTGGGACTGCATTCTGATGAAGAACAAGAAAGGTAAGAACATTTTTCTTATAGGAAATGTGATTTTGATGAAGGCTGAACTGCGTGGGTGTCTAAATAACTAGCCCTGTGATGCCGGGCTATGTACTTAGAATATTGCAAAATGTGCTTCATCCGAAAAGCTATTTTAAAATCGGACATATCGAGTGCATAGAGGAGTAATGTATCTATAATTCTTAAAATAATTGTTATGCTTTTTGTGAACGTTTATCCTGAGTAATTTAGCAAACTGTTAGTAAATTCCCCGGAAGTTTGCGGGGGGTATGCTAGTTCTGAACGTCACATGCTAATGTAAAAAGCTGTTTTTTGATATAAATATGAACTTGATTGAACAAAACATGCATGTATTGTATAACATAATGTCCTAGGGTTGTCATCTGATGAAGATCATCAAAGGTGAGTGCTGCATTTAGCTGTCTTCTGGGTTTTGGTGACATTATATGCTGGCTTGAAAAATGGGTGTCTGATTATTTCTGGCTTGGTACTCTGCTGACATAATCTAATGTTTTGCTTTCGTTGTAAAGCCTTTTTGAAATCGGACAGTGTGGTTAGATTAACGAGAGTCTTGTCTTTAAATGGCTGTAAAATAGTCATATGTTTGAGAAATTGAAGTAATAGGATTTTTAAGGTTTTGAAAATCGCGCCACAGGATAGCAGTGGCTGTTACGTAGGTGGGACGAATTCGTCCCGCCTAGCCTAGAGAGGTTAACAAAATATGGTTCCTTTTCCCCATTTGTTTGATGTTCCCAGACTCTCTATATTTAACACAGGCTATTCACGTCCTTCAGTAGATTCAGAGAGGGGAAGAGAGAAAGGTATTTATGGGGAGGGGGGGTCATAAACCTTACCCACAGGCCAATGTCATGACAGGCAACTGCTTCGTCCACAACCGTAAGGGTAGTGAGGGTAGTGAGGTCTGCACAACGCATCACTGGTGGCAAACTACCTGCCCTCCAGGACACCTACATCACCCAATGTCACAGGAAGGCCAAAAAGATCATCAAGGACAACGACCACCTGAGCCACTGCCTGTTCACCCCGCTATCATCCAGAAGGCGACGTCAGTACAGGTGAATCAAAGCCGGGACCGAGAGACTGAAAAACAGCTTCTATCTCAAGGCCATCAGACTGTTAAACAGCCATCACTAACATTGAGTGGCTGCTGCCAACATACTGACTCAAATCTCTAGCCAATTTAATAAATCAAAATTGGATGTAATAAATGTATCACTAGTCACTTTAAACAATGCTACTTTATATAATGTTTACATACCCTACATTACTCATCTCATATGTATATACTGTACTCTTCCCCATCTACTGCATCTTGCCTATGTCGTTCGGCCATCGCTCATCCATATATTTACATGTGCATATTCTTATTCATTCCTTTACACCTGTGTGTATCAGGTAGTTGTTGTGAAACTGTTAGATTACTTGTTAGATATTACTGCATGGTCGGAACTAGAAGCACAAGCATTTCGCTACACGCGCATTCACATCTGTTAACCTTGTGTATGTGACCAATAAAATTTGATTTGATTTGCGTAATTGCATATGTTAGTGTGATGACTTTGCTGTATGTCAGCCGGTAACTATGCATATTGTCATACATTTGGTTAATTGAAGTGTTAAGTTTAAGCGACTTAGAGTTAAAAAATATATATAATGTATGCAATCATGTTCACACAGAGCTGAGTGAGAAAAGACTGTTTTCATCATGTGGGAAAGATGGAAAACATTATTTTGGAAATGCCTGCTGTCAGAAACAGGGAAAGAAACAGTAAGAGAGCAAGAGAGAGTGTGTGTATGAGAGAGACAGAAAGAGAGAGAGAGTAAGAAAGAAAGAAAGGGAGTATATGTGTTTGTGAAAGAGTGAGTGAGTGAAAAGAGAAAGCACGTGAGAGGATCAATTGCAGGACAACCCCCCCCCCCTCCCCCGTTTTCAATCTCACAACCATTAAGAGGTTGTTAATACAACCATTAGATGACTTCACAATGTGTTTGTGTGATGTAGAGCTATCTGATAGCAGCAGCGGCACATAAATAGCAGTTATTACTTTACACATACAAATGTGGCTAATGGCAAGAGTGAGTACTCAATCAGAGCCAGTGCTGTTTTTAGGCATAAGTGGCCGCTTAGGGCCCTGTAGCTGCTAGGGGCACCCCAACCCCCCCAAAAAGCATGCAAATTAGATGGACAGTTAAATACACAATGTGCAAATTCAAAATTTGGTTGTGCATCAGCAGTTTTCCTCTTGTTATGTCGGTCATTATCAATGTTTCCATTAACTTGTCCAGTGATTTTTTTGTTGACATTTCAAAAGTTTGCATTGAAAATATATGCAACAATTGCCTGCTAGGGTGTGTTTCCATTGAATTGTCTTGTGTCCATAAAAACAGCTGGACGTAATGACGTCACACCTAAAAAAAAAGACTAATGTTGAATAAAAACGAAGAGGTTTCCAAATTGCGCCTTAATACATTGGCCACAGCCTGTATAGCCTTCCACCTATCTGTTTTATATATCAGTTAGCCCGCAAAAGTCAGCATGGATAGGATGCAAGAATTGACTAATATTTGCCCCCTGGAGAAAATAAAGGTTAAGTGCCTTGCTCAAGGGCACATCAACATATTTTTCACCTTGTCTGCTCGGGTATTTGAACCAGCAAACGCTGCCGGTCAGGACAATCCTGGTCCTGCAAAAAAATCATATTTTTACAATTGAAATTTTGCTACATTGTTTTTCTCTAATAATCCTGTGTCAATGGAAACAATACTGTCAGAAAATGATTTCTAAAACATCTAGATGATGGGTCTGAAAGAACAATCATTCTCCCAGGGGCCACCCGTCAGCTTAGACCCCCGAGACCCTTCATCTCAGAACGGTGCGACATGATGTTATCCAAGTGAAAGGCTCTGCTGTGACCTTCAGCGTTTCACCTTCAGGAAACAGGGACGTGGCCTATAACATCACCAATGCCTTCACGGCAGATGGCCTGAATCTCGCAGAGCACTCCTGCCCGGTAAGTGTTCTACAGAAACAATATCCTCATCTCCGAGGATTGCGTCTTCCTAACCTTGCCAGGGTTGCGACACTCATCCTGATTGGGTCAGACCAGCCACATCTCGTCACTCCGACCGAGCCTATACGAGCTGGACCAGAAGAAGGGCCCGTTGCTGTCCATACATCCTTGGGTTGGGCTGTGTAAGGTCCAGCCCATCTACTTCTCTCCACAAGCTGTACAGTCACAGCAAGTCCTCTTCACCAGAAGCAATCCAGCTCCATCCCCCTGTCCAGCCACTGACATCCTTCGGAATGTTGAGATGCTCTGGAAGATGGACACCTTCTCCGACCGGAAGCTACAGGAGGTGCGAAAGCACTCCTTGATAAAGTATGGAATCTCCTGTCCAAAGGGGGATTCGAGGTCCGACAGTGGGCAAGTAACAGGGCGGAGGTTATTCAGCACCTCCCGCCACAAGCCAGGTCCAGTACCAGACCTCAAACCAGACCTCAGATGGGGTGGCTTCCATACCCACCTCCCTCGCGGCAGAGACACTACTCCTCCAGCATGCACAAGCAGTTAGCTTCCCTGAGGAGCTAAAAGCTCTGAAAGCCGGTAGGGAAGTGGCTAAGGACAGCCGTCTTCTCTCTCTTGCCCCAGAATATGACCAAATCCTCGGAGTGATCAGAGTCGGAGGGAGGCTGCGCCAAGCAGAAGTCTTGGATCCCGATGCTATCCACCCAATTATCCTTGACTCCAGACACCCTATTACCAGGCTCCTCATCAAGATTTATGAGGAGAGGCTTCTCCTCCCAGGGCCAGAGAGAGTCTATGGGGAGATGAGGCGGAAGTACTGGATACTTGGAGGACGAGGAGTCATTTGTAAGCACCAATACGCCTGTTTGGAATGTCAGAGATGGTGGGCCGGAGCCACTGTACCCAAAATGGAATATTTGCCTCCTGTCGCTTGCACCACCTCAAACCACCCTTCTGGTCAACAGGAGTAGATTGCTATGGCCCCTTGATGATCAAGCTAGGTCATCGAGTGGAAAGGTGCTGGAGCATTCTATTCAAGTGTTTGACAACTAGATGTGTACACCTGGACCTACTGGAGAGGTTGGATACTGAAGCCTTCCTCTTGGCCCTGCAGCGGTTTATCCCCTGACAGGGGAAACCCTACGAGATCCTGGCAGACGGGCACAAACTTCAAGGCAGGAGAAGCCAGGTTGGAGGAAGCCTTCCAAGCCATGGAACCCAGCCTCCTGGATCAGCTGATGATCCAACGAATCTCATTCAAATTGAACCCTCCAGGAGCTCCTTATTTTGGAGGAACATGGGAGCGAGAGATCAAATCTGCAAAGACGGCCTTACGAGTCATCCTGGGGGACCAAACTGTCACTGAAACTGTCTTGCAGACCGTCCGGATCGAGGTGGAAGGGATACTGAACTCCAAACCCTTGGGATATCTCTCTGCAGACATCGCTGACCCCGATCCGGTTATACCGAATATGCTCTTGATGGGATGCCGATATGTGTCACTTCCTCAAGCCATGTATGCTGATACCAACCTCATTGCCAGACGCGACACAGTATTTTCACGGCCGGATAAAAAACGTACCCGATTTAATCTGATTATTACTCCTGCCCAGAAACTAGAATATGCTTATAATTATTAGCTTTGGATAGAAAACACTCCAAAGTTTCTAAAACTGTTTGAATGGTGTCTGTGAGTATAACAGAACTCATTTGGCAGGCCAAAACCTGAGAAGATTCTGTAGAGGAAGTACCCTGTCTGACCATTTCTTGGCCTTCTTTTCCATCTCTATCCATTACAAAGGATCTCTGCTGTTACGTGACACTTCCTACGGCTCACATGGTCTCTCAGAAGGCGGCAAAAAGCTGAATCGTGGCTTTGCAGGCTCTGGCTGAAACAAAGTAGCACGTTTGGGTAGTGGGTGGTTACAGTACTGTGAGACTCAGGCTCGTGCCCGCGTCGACCCCATGCTTTGTTTTCTTTCCTCTGTTTACCTAAATGCAGATTCCCGGTCGGAATATTATCGCTTTTTTACGAGAAAAATGGCATAAAAATTGATTTTAAACAGCGGTTGACATGCTTCGAAGTACGGTAACGGAATATTTAGAAATCTTTTGTCATGAATTGCGCCATGCTCGTAACCCTTATTTACACTTTGGATAGTGTCTAGAACGCACAAACAAAACGCCGCTATTTGGATATAACGATGGATTATTTTGGACCAAACCAACATTTGTTATTGAAGTAGCAGTCCTGGGAGTGCATTCTGACGAAGACAACAAAGGTAATCAAACTTTTGTAATAGTAAATCGGAGTTTGGTCAGGGCTAAACTTGGTCTGTGTCTAAATGGCTAGCCGTGATGGCTGGGCTATCTACTGAGAATATTGCAAAATGTGCTTTCACCGAAAAGCTATTTTAAAATCGGACATATCGAGTGCATAGAGGAGTTCTGTATCTATAATTCTTAAAATAATTGTTATGTTTTTTGTGAACGTTTATCGTGAGTAATTTAGTAAATTCACCGGATGTTTGCAGGGGGTATGCTAGTTCTGAACGTCACATGCACATTTTGCAATATTCTGAGTAGATAGCTCGCCATCACGGGCTAGCTATTTTGACACCAACCAAGTTTGGCACTCACCAAAGTCAGATTTACTATAAGAAAAATTGGATTACCTTTGCTGTTCTTCGTCAGAATGCACTCCCAGGACTTCTACTTCAATAACAAATGTTGGTTTGGCTCAAAATAATCCATAGTTATGTTCAAATATCCTCTGTTTTGTTCGTGCGTTCAAGACACTATCCGAAGAGTAACAAAACATTTCTAAATATTCCATTACCGTACTTCGAAGCATGTCATACGCTGTTTAAAATCAATTTTTATGCGATTTTTCTCGTAAAAAAGCGATAATATTCTGACCGGGAAACCCTGTTTTCGTTCAAAGACTAAAAATCTAAAATGGACTCTTGACGTGCACGCGCGCACCAGTCTCATTGTTCTCAGATCGACCACTTACCAAATGCGCTACTGTTTTTCAGTCATGGCCTGCAAAGTCATCATTCAATGTTCTGCCGCCTTCTGAGAGCCTATGGGAGCCGTAGGAAGTGTCACGTTACAGCAGAGATCCTCAGTTTTCAATAAAGAGAGTGTAGAAGGCCAGAAATGGTCAGAGAGGGCACTTCCTGTTTGGAATCTTCTCAGGTTTTTGCCTGCCATATGAGTTCTGTTATACTCACAGACACCATTCAAACAGTTTTAGAAACTTTAGGGTGTTTTCTATCCAAATCAAACAATTATATGCATATTCTAGTTTCTGGGCAGTAGTAATAACCAGATTAAATCGGGTACGTTTTTTATCCGGCCGTGCAAATACTGCCCCCTACCCTAGAGAGGTTAAAGGAATTCCTGCCTCAGTCTCATCCATTCCTCTGTCACCTGTCCCGTGACCACCTGTTCACCTTCACTGTCAGTCATCCTACCTGTCGTTACCCACACAGATTCCACTAATCTTTCAATGACATTCTAGACAATTTTGTGGAAGGCCCTTTCCTGTTACAGCATGACAATGCCTCGTGCACAAAGCGAGGTTCATACAAAAATGTGTCAAGATCGGTGTGGAAGAACTTGACTGGCCTGCACAGAGACCTAACCTAAACCATCGAACACCTTTGGGATGAATAGAATTGCCGACTGTGAGCCAGGCCCAATCGCCCAACATCAGTGCCAGACATTACTAATGCTCTTGTGGCTGAATGGAAGCTAATCCCCGCAACAATGTTCCATCATCTAGTGGAAAGCCTTCCCAGAAGTGTGGAGTCTGTTATAGCAGCAAAGGGGGGACCAAGTCCATATTAATGACCATGATTTGAAATGATATGTTCGATGAGCAGGTGTCCACATACTTATGTTCATGTAGTGTAGTTGCCAGTTGACTCAATCCACAAAAAAAATCACAAGAAAGAGGAATGACACCCACTATCTCAGATTGTTCTGAAATCCTCTCTGTAGTTAGAACCAGATAAGATTAGCATTCCTGAAACATTATTTTGGTGAAATATAATTTGATCTCTGAAAAATTAAGATAATTGACTACACCCAAATTAGCCCTTTTGATTTATAGGATTCGCATAATATTCAACAAATAAAGTACCCAACATCCGATCTGGACCAAACTTCTTCCTACCATTGAGTAAGACGAGGAATAAAAAAAAAGTCAAAAGCTACACACGGACCCCCCACACCAATCCTACCCCAACAACCAGTATATGCTATTGGTTCTCTATGTTTTACAAATAGTATGGAGCTGCTGCTTGGAGTATTGCTTCTTCATCCTTTGTAATGTATTCCCGGTGAATCTGGTGGTGTTTTTTTTCCCTGTTCAGAGAAATTAGCCATTGAAGTCACTTGCATTATTTACCATAATTAGTGTGAAAGTACCAGGTTTTGCGCAATCGATGCCGATGTTCCTGCTACTGCAACCACACCCTTTAATCCATGTTGCAGGTTTCTTGTGTTTATTAAATGGATCACAACATTTTCTTTGCAACTTTGGGTAGAAAACCAATAGCTTTTGCTCATGATCAAAATAGATTGTATGGTCCTCCTCACAATTCAAACCAGTCCTCCTGTCACGACTTCCTCCGAAGTCGGTCCCTCTCCTTGTTCGGGTGACATTCGGCGGTCGACGTCACCGGTCTTCTAGCCATCGCCAATCCACCTTTCATTTTCCATTTGTTTTGTCTTGTTTTCCCACACACCTGGTTTCAATCCCATCAATTACATGTTGTGTATTTAACCCTCTGTTCCCCACATGTCCTTGTCCAGTATTGTTTATTTGTAAGGGCTTGTGCATGTTATGTTCTGGTTTGCGTCGGGTTATGTACCCATTTATTATTGTTCTGTAACCTGGTGGGTTTTATTTATTAAACTGAGCCGTTGGAACCACAGTTTTGGCTCTCCTGCGTCTGACTTCTCTGCCGCCAGTATGCACCCCTTACACCTACATGAAAGCTATTCAGTTCGTCCTTGTTATAGGCTTCATTTGTGTCCAGGAAATGGCCCTTCTGTGTGTGGTTTATTCCCTATAAAAAGGTCTGGATTAGTTATACCATTCCTGGTGAACTTGCAAATCAGAAGCCTACAGCAGTTCTAGTGGTCTTCAATGGTAAAGTCCTAAACACACACTGTATGGTGTTTTGCAATGGTAATGGTATTGGGTTGGGTTGGGTTTAATGGTAAATGTCACTAATCATGCTAGATATAGAAATGTTTTTTAATAATTTTATTGAATAACATATGACTGCCATGCAATGGTTTATAATTATTCTATTAGGATTGCCAAAACATTTTAGTCACTAGCCCATTTCTCCATCAAAGTTTTGGGCTTGTAGGAAGTCTTCATATGAGAATTGCAACATAAGCCCTCAGAGAGCTGTCATTTGTTGGACTATTCAAGGAGAGCTGGGTTGAAGCATTAGGTTGCTGAAATAAGGACAAACTGAATCGCTTTCATGGAGGAGTGGTTTCACCGACAGTGTTGTAGTACTCAAGTCCAGTCTCGAGACCACATATTGAATATCTCGGTCTTGTCAAGGTGTCGGATACATTTGTACTAGGTCTTGAATCGGTCTCAGACACTGAGAACTCCTAATTTCTTCCCAGCCCAGCCAGAGTAAAAAACTCATAATTATTCAGTCAGCGCATTCATTCAGCGCATAAAACCGCTTTGTCAGGACAAATATATACACTCCTTTCTTAAAACATTAATACAGTAGCTTAACATCCTTTATATCTATTATAGACATGTTTGTGCAGTGGCGAACCTAAAGGCCTTCAGTGTGTGACAGGTTCGTGATACTGAAAGGACAGCAACCATAATACCAGCACACTCATGTAGGAGAGTGCACTTTTTGTAAAACACAAGAGCCAGTGATGTAGTGTAGGCTATACACCAGTTTAAGCTGTATACCCACTTTTTTTCAGTGGGCATTGCATATACTTACTTCTTAATCCCTATTGATGCGTATCAAAGTAGCTTAGTGGCCGTATATGATTGATCAATTATGTAGTACAATAGAGAAATCATGCCAGGTAGCCTACACCATCGCAAAGCATGTAAAATATATTCACAAGCGCACCACACACATAGCCTAGTTAATTAAGGCAACAACGGGTATGCAAACAAGGTATTGAAAAAGTTTGGTCCAAAATGGCTAGTAGGCTATTAGTGATGCACAATTGTCATCATGTGCTATTTGCATCAGGGGCCTGGGTGGACAGAGGCCCACCTACTGTGGAGCCAGCCCTACCCAAACAGATTGATGTGGTTTAAGCATTGCTGAGGACTTAGACCATCACATTAAAAAAAATTCTATAAAAAAAAAAGAATGATTTGGAGAGGGTTTATCTAATGTTCCTTCATTAGATTTGAGCAAATTTTGCTCTGGCTAGCATTAGTTTATGTTGTTTTTGTTGATATGCATAACTGAGGGAGAGAGAGCCTACCTTTTCATTGTTGTTTTATCAATAGGACTGTAAAGTTCCCAAATCTAAGAGGACTCCCGTGGTGTTCACATGTTAGCAGAAATCCAATCAGCTGTATTTTGTGGCTTGCTGCGAATGCGTTCTAATGATCTGAAGTCGCACAACTGCAACAGTCCAGTTCAAAGTGAATGATAGCAGGCCCGTGTGGCAAAAGCCTTGTTTGAATAAAGGCCTATTGTAGCTGTGATTGGTCTGTGTAGACTCCAGTCCTGGACAAGACAAATGTTTTTATGTGGTTTTATTTTCTGCAGTGTCTATTAATTGTCCAAACGCACGGCCATTTTCCCACTCTGTATTGCAAAATAAATAATCCCAAATGCCTTAGTATACACACAGTTGAAGACGGAAGTTTACATACACTTAGGTTGAAGTCATTAAAACTCATTTTTCAACCACTCCACAAATGTATTGTTAACAAACTATAGTTTTGGCAAGTCGGTTAGGACATCTACATTGTGCATGACACAAGTAATTTTTCCAACAATTGTTTACAGACTGATTATTTCACTTATAATTCACTGTATCACAATTCCAGTGGGTCAGAAGTTTACATACACTAAGTGGACTGTGCCTTTAAACCGCTTGGAAAATTCCAGAAATTATGTCATGGCTTTAGAAGCTTCTGATAGGCTAATTGACATCATTTGAGTCAATTGGAGGTATACCTGTGGATGTATTTCAAGGCCAACCTTCAAACTCAGTGCCTCTTTGCTTGACATCATGGGAAAATCAAAAGAAATCAGCCCAAAAAATTGGAGACCTCCACAAGTCTGGTTCATCCATTTCCAAATGCCTGAAGGTATCGCGTTCATCTGTACAACCAATAGTACGCAAGTATAAACACCATGGGACCACGCGGCTGTCAATCAGCTCAGGAAGGAGATGCGTTCTGTCTCCTAGAGATGAACGTACTTTGGTGCGAAAAGTGCAAATCAATCCCAGAACAACAGCAAAGGACCTTGTGAAGATGCTGGAGGAAACAGGTACTAAAGTATCTATATCCAGAGTAAAATGAGTCCAATATTGACATAACCTAAAAGGCCGCTCAGCAAGGAAGAAGCCACTGCTCCAAAACCGCCATAAAAAAGCCAGACTATGGTTTGTAACTGCGCATGGGGACAAATATCATACTTTTTGGAGAAATGTCCTCTGGTCTGATGAAACAAAAATAGAACTGTTTGGCTATAATGACCATCGTTATGTTTGGAGGAAAAAGGGGGACGCTTGCAAGCCGAAGAACGCCATCCCAACCGTGAAGCACGGGGGTGGCAGCATCATGTTGTGGGGGTGCTTTGCTGCAGGAGGGACTGGTGCACTTCACAAAATATATGGCATCATGATGGAGGAAAATTATGTTGATATATTGAAGCAACATCTCAAGACATCAGTCAGGATGTAAACATGGGTCTTTCAAATCAACAATGACCCCAAGCATACTTCCAAAGTTGTGGCAAAATGGCTTTAGGACAACAAAGTCAAGGTATTAGAGTGGCCATCACAAAGCCCTGACCTCAATCCCATATAAAATGTGTGGTCAGAACTGAAAGCGTGTGCGAGCATGGAGGCCTACAAACCTGACTCAGTTACACCAGCTCTGTCAGGAGGAATGGGCCAAAATTCACCCAACTTATTGTGGGAAGCTCTGTGGAAGTCTACCCGAAACGTTTGACCCAAGTTAATCAGTTTATAGGCAATGCTACCAAATACCAATTGAGTGTATGTCAACCTCTGACCCACTGGGAATGTGATGAAAGAAATAAAAGCTGAAAGAAATAATTCTCTCTATTATTATTCTGACATTTCACATTTTTAAAATAAAGTGGTGATCCTAACTGACCTAAAACAGGGAATTTTTACTCTGATTAAATGTCAGGAATTGTGAAAAACTGAGTTTAAATGTATTTGGCTAAGGTGTATGTAAACTTCTGACTTCAACTGTAATTCCCAAACATTCAGAGAATTTAGAAAAATTTGAAAATATCTACTGTAAGTGGTCGCTTGTCAGAATCTTTTTTTTCAAGTGTCATATTCTTCCTTCGTGTGTATATGAACAGATTTTTTATTCAATTTCATGTTGCTAAAATGCTGTCAGTTCCATTTTCAATGCAACATTTTACACACAAGTTATTTTCAAAGAGATGGCTAACAACAGCAAGAGAGCTGCAATAAAAAACACAGTTACACTCACCAGATTATGCTATTTTGTGAGTTAACTTCTTGTTGAAAGTTATTTTTGAAAAGGTAGATGGTAACAAATTAGCAACAACATCACCTTTGATAACACCTGCTGCAGCTGCTGCAAACTAGCCGACAACAAAAGCTAGCTAGCTAGACCGTGGGAAAACTACTTCTAGCTATTGCGCAGTGAGCTGTTGGCCTTCAAGAAGGCAGAAGTTTCCATACGTTTTTGTAAAAACGGTCCCAGTCATTAAGTCAAAATGTAATTGAATGATTCCACTGTCACTCCAAAATATTGCCCTAATACAGTTGAATGGCAGAGGCCTTTATCTAGCTTCTGATGGCCTAGCCAATTCCTGACTTAGGCTAGTTAGATTTATCTCCCCAGAGACCAGCAAAGAAAAGTCCCGAAAGGATCTTTTTTTTCTCTTCAATGTTAACCCCTTTCCTTTCCAACAAAAATTGAAGAGATTAAATCAGAACATCATTAAAAATAATAATATAATTATCATTAGTATTATATTATATTATTATAATTATTATTTTATGAATTCTTAGTCCTTCTCTGAAGGCATAGAAGGCCCAATGTTCTCCACTGTGTTTGGGTTACTAAAATATTTAGAGTGGCTCTATTTTCCCTTAGCATGCATTTTTTCACTAATTTGAATGTTTAAAGAATCCATATGTTCTTCTGAAATATTAACACAGAAATACTGGACAATTTGAACTCTTATTATGGTGGTAATATGACCAAATTACAATCATGGTCTTGAATTGGACTCACATTCTTCTGGTCTCGGACTTGACTCGGTCTCGAAGCCTTTGCCCCCCTCCCAGTCTTGGTCTTGACTCGGTCTCACCCCCCCTCCGGTCTTGGTCTTGACTCAGACTTGATTTGCTCCGGTCTTGCTCTTAAATCATTCTCGCTTTAGGTGGTCTCGAACACAACACTGTTAACCACACAATCTATTTTCATCATGAGCAAAAGTTATTGGTTTTCTACCCAAACTTGCAAAAAAAACTTTGTGATTCAATAAACCAGCCAAATGGATAGTAGCAGGAACAGCTGCATCTAGTGGGTAAAATCTGGTACTTTCACACTAATTTATGGTAAATAATGCAAGCGACTTCCATGGCTAAGTCTTCTAAATGTGGGGGAAATCACTAGATTCACAGGGAATACATTACAAATGGTGAAGAAGCAAAACTCCAAGCCACAGCTCCATAATACTTGCTTGTCAAACATAGAGAACTGCTACAGTACTGGTTGTTGGGTTGGGATTGGTGTGGGGTGTGGGGGTCCATGGGTGGCTTTTGACCATTATTGGATTCCTCATGTTTACTCAATGGTAGGAAGAAGTTCGGTCCAAATCAGATGTTGGGTACTTGTTGAATATTATGTGAATGCTATGAATCAAAAGGGCCAATTTGAGTGCAATTAATTAGCTTAATTTATCAGAGATCAAATAACATTTAGAAAAAATAATGTTTCAGGAATGCTAATCTTATCTGTTTCTAACTACAGAAACGATTTCCGAACAATCTGAGATGGTGGGTGTCATGGCTTGCTGAAATGGCATGGAATGACCCTGTTGCTTTTTGTATCTGTTAACAGCTGTGTCCTGTAAAAGAAGCCAAGCAAGACATATCATAATAAACTTCATAGGACCAACAGGCAGCAGATTACAAAGGATACCATCTTCTGCCTGCCGCAGAACATCAGTACAGAAGACATGGGGCAAAAGATCCTGCTTCCTTACTGGAGACACAAACATACAGTACACACACACACACACACACACACACACACACACACACACACACACACACACACACACACACACACACACACACACACACACACACACACACCCCTGCGATCTGCGTTGTGTTGAAACATTGAGCTGCCTGGTTTCTAGGAGTCAGGCTGGAGGCCGTCTTGCCCCTTTTCCAATCAGGAGCTCTGCGGAAACAATTAGGTGTCTGACAGCTCTGTTTCTTTTCCAGACTGAGAAAGCATCTGCCCCCAGGGTACTCACCTGTCACGTCAAACACACACCTACCTGTCCCGCTGCATGCTCCATAGCACCAGAAGCTTTACCCACCAGCGGAGTACTAACTCTAAAAATACATCAAGTCTCTTCTCCTCACAGAGCGTGAGAGCCAGACACAGAGAAAAAGACACAACGAGAGAGACAGAGATAGAAAAAGAGAGAGCTGATTCCTCTTTACATTTTTACACAGAAATTAAGTGGCTTTTATTTACCCGTCTCTATCCAAGCAAGACGGATGTTGACACAGTATTTGGGCTGGGAATCCATCACTTTGTCTGAAGGTATTTTATATCGAGGTAGACACTGTCTGAGAAACAGAGCCAAGCACAGCCCAGTACAGCCCTATCCTCTCTACATCCTGGACAGGGACAACACAGCCACACAACCCTGTCAAATATAGATCTCCAAGGTTTCGCTCCCTTTACCATGACACAGCTGAACATTCAACAATCAGCGTTTTCAACTGCTTCTCATCACATTTTACACAGTTTACATAAAAGTAGCAGATATTTTACTATCTGACTGTAGATGTTTTATTATCTAATGGGAAAAGCATGCAAACATGGGGAAAATAGGAGCAGAATGAATAATGGTTTTTGAATAAAATACAACATAAACGTAATTAAGTGAGTCATGTCTTTTCAACAGGAAACCTCCTCTGAAATAAAGGAAAGCAGAAATTGAACAATGGAGAGGAGACGAGAAGCTAAGTCTTTCTTTCCAGCGGGAGCCTTAGAGAGGCATCTGTATCCTGTGCGAGAAAGGCTTCCTTCAGCATTCCCTTTCATGTTCTATAGCAGGGTTCTCCAACCATGTTCCTGGAGAGTTACCCTCCTGTAGGTTTTCACTCCAATCCCAGTTTTAACTAACCAGATGCAGCTGATCAACCATCTAATTATTAGAATCAGGTGCACTAGATAAGGGATGGAGTAAAAACCTACAGGACGGTAGCTCTCAGTAGCAGGGTTGGAGAGCCCTGTTCTATAGTAAGCAGCTCTGGAAGACTAGGAAAGTCATAGCGCAGTAAAACATACCCATGGAAATCACCTGTGAGAGTGGGAAAAACTGTAGAATCCTACCTGTGTTAGAAGTTAGTATCAGAGAGATCTGACTGATAAAGCATGAAGTTGATCTCAGGTGAACCATACTAATGCCCTCCATCACCTTGACCAATCCTTTTAGTGTTAGTGAAGTGACTGGAGCCGAACTCGGCTAGCCGAACTGAACGAGTGTGGTCATAAACAAGCAGACCTTCGCTTGAAAAACGAGAAAAAAAGCGGCAATTGTACTGTTTGTCCATTTTGAGATGCCGTAGCCGGTATACACTTTCTCAAAATAGTCAGAATTCATCTAAGAAATCTGTCATTCATTTAAAAAAAATTGTCGAAGAGATTTTAGTCGCACAGTTTTACATCTAAGATGTTTGGTGCAGTATTTTTCAATGAAAAAATTTGACTTTATTGAAGAATCCCTACTGTTGACCAATCACCAACGAAGCGGTGTAGACTTCGGTTCGGAACTTCGGCTTGAATCCAGAAAAAATGCTGTGTGCCTGAACAGCCAGAGCCGAAGTCCAAAACAAACAAAAACGTCACAAAATGTCATCATAATATATTCACAAACTCTACCCAAACTGTTTCAGCTGGGAAGCATGAGGAGTCTGTAGTCTGCCTTTGTTCTACAATCACAGACCTAATGAGCAGCAGTCAGAATTATTCATCGATAAAAATCTCTGGCAGCAAGGTTTTATAAACCCTGACTGACTGTGGCTTTTCTCTGGTTGCCTCTGTCTGTCACTCAGAGTGGCTGACACAACCCACTGGGCACACCATTTAATTTCAATGTGGATAATTGGGTAATATTTAGTTAAGGAATTGATCAATGAGATTACAACCTATTCACACCCTCAAAAAGACAGCCAAAGGATAGTTCAATTTCCAATGTGTTATCACTATGCTTTCAACCATCTAAAAGCACAACCAAATTCCAATTGATAAACGATGTCTGATTTTTGGTTATGTTGTCACCCAAATGTCTATCACTGCCCTTTAAACCATTTCAAAGCACAGTAAAGTTCAAATGTGAATACAATGTCCCATATTTGGTTTATTTATACAATAGAGTAAAGTGATATCATTGTAATTACATAAAAACTACAGTAAATGGTGCAAGTGATCAATGCCGTTCGAGATTCTGCATAGATTATTAAAATACTTGTGAAGATCTCCACAGACCTGTGATGACCTATGCATGCTACAGTATCTTGAACATGCACGTGTCATGACTTGCCCTGATTGGTGAGGATTATAGGTTCCAGATCCCCCCCCCCCCTCTCTCCCCCCCACTAGTTTTATGACCGGTCGTATTGTATAGAGTATTGAGAGTGGAGTGTGTGACTGTGGAACACACAGAGAGACTTGGCCAAACTTTAACATAAAAAGGTTGAATAATGAAACAATATTTCTGTATTCCAACCAGTTGGAAATGTCCGTGGGCACTTAAAGAACAATCCTGTTGAATGTGTTAATAATTTGCAATGCAACTAAGGACAATAGAACAACATAACTCTATCTCTGAATGTGTATAATTCTCAGTGATCAGATTCACATCCAAATGTTGGGGAACTGATACGATTAAATATTAAACTATTTGTGAGAAGATGTAATGTGATGTTAGCCTTCTAAATGACAGAATTGTTTTTCATATGAAGTCTTAACCAAGTCAGTGGCCATGCCCACGTGAGCACAGACATTACGACGATGCTTAAATAGCACTCGTGACAAAATTTACAAATTTACAAACACAGGGACGGGAGTCCCCACGTTGAAATGGCAACTACCCTATAGACCGGAGAGCATGGAGCTGTAGCTACATATTGAAACGGTTCGCAATTTAAATACAGGCCAGAGGACGTTAGGATGCAGTCCACATGTCATGAATAGTTTAGAAATCTGCAAAACTAAAGACTTCACATTCACAGTCTGCAGCTGTATATGTAAAATAGTCTAGGAAACATGACCGAAGACGAGAGGAAAACATTTCCCTATCAAACGACCATTGGTACGTCTGACATATCCATTAGAACAGAGGACAAGCTACAACCACGAAAGACACTGTGAATTCTGGGGAACACAACCAGAGACTTTCTGTCGACTGAATCTCCAGCAGACAGACTGGTGATTTCAACAGAAACAACACAGGTATACGATCAAAAATATGTAAATTGCAATTATTTTCGAATGAGCGGCTGTTCATGTGCAAAGTATTAGCATTTCAATGAGCCTAGTTCTCAACTGTGTGTAGTGGGTCCCATTCTGTCTTTCCCACTCTTTATCTGTCCCCACCTCTTTCCATTGTCTACTAAGCCGTCATATCGGTTTAGTCCACTAGGGATATTTCATTGCATTGTTTTAGTAACCAATAACCAACTGTTTGTGTGTTTATGTAATTCTGTGTGATAATTTAGTTAGTCAATAAATAAATAATTAATCCAATTTGTATATCGCTGATTCATCATTTATGCTAGGGTTTGTGCAGATATCCAAGGATTTTGCGACATTCGGAATGAGACTGATAGAAGGTAAACAATTAATTAATGACCAATTGGTGACTGAAATGTAAGAGATATTTACATCTTTAAGAGTTAATTCAGAAAACGGTAACTCATTAAATAAACTTCTTCCGTGGTGCCCCAAGATTGCTAATTAATTGTTACGGGATTCATTTAATCATAGTAATAATTAAACATAGTTAATTGATTTTATAAAATAACAGTCAAACACATTAATTAATAGTCAAAGACACGACACACGCTTTATATGATTAGACAGCCTTAACTTTAGGCTATTTACTGTTTCACAAAAGTACAATTTTATTGTGTTTGGTTGACAACCCAACCAAATATCAATATTTAAAGGAAATGTATCGTCTGCTTGGATAGTTCTATCTCTGCCACTGACTTAGTCTGGCTTTAATTCCAGTTTGTCTATAAATTAACAATTGATATGTTGGATTCATGTCTACATCTCAACCAAGTTATAGAATAGGACTACTTCAAATCAAACTTTAAATGCACTTTAAATAAAGTTTAATTGGATTTAGTCCTAGTACTTGTATTTTTCAAAGTCAATAATTTTACTTGTACTTAAGTATGTTTTGAATGAAGTATTGTATTTTGCTGCCTTTTTAAAACATCCTTAACAGAGTAGAATTTTGTAGGCTATCCATAATATTAGATCATGCGGGCACGGAAAGTTTGCGAGAGCCTCTCGGCGCAAGAAAAAACTGCTCATTATCAGTGACCAAATCATGCATCGCGCCAATACAGGCCAATCAAATCAAGCTAAGTTAGCTCGTTAGCTACATGACTAACCACAACACGATGATGATAGCTGTTATGGCTAATGTTAGTACATTGATGTCACTACGTGTGGAGGTGGCTAGCTAGCTAGTTAGCCATGTAAGTTATCTGGGCTAGCTAATATTAGGATAACGTCAGCAAGTGCTTGGTCATGACATACAGTATTTAGAGAGACCAAGGATTTTTTGCTATGTACTGTACTGTACTGTACTGTCTGTATAAATTAGCATAATGTTCATCTAAAAGCCAGAGACTCAGTAAGTCTAACTGTGCATATAACTGAGTCTACACAATAGGTACAGCAAGACATGGAGTCATCAACATTAGACAACTTTTTAGGTCTGAGAATATCTGACAAACTCACTTCAGTTTCAGTATCTGAGAATAACAAGAATGGAATGTCTGTGTTTGAACTATTGTAATATCAGTGATATGATGAACTAAGGGCCCTATTCAATCAGATCCGAGGTGGAAGGTAGAACTGCGTTAGAGCTGGGAAATCCACAAGTGTCCACAACCTTCTCCTGGCATTTTACGTAAAGCGGGCATTGTCATTGGCTACATCGAGCTGCAGTAAGAGAAACCCATGCAGCCTTGTTTACAAGTTCAAACACTGGAATGTGAGATGTAGTCTCACAACTCAATCGCTGGTTGAAAACTGTTTTCTGCCCCTCCCAAAAGATAGAATTTGTAGATAATTGGCCCTCTTTCTGGGACTCACCCACAAACAGGACCAAGCCTGGCCTGTTGAGGAGTGACGGACTCCATCCTAGCTGGAGGGGTGCTCTCATCTTATCTACGAACATAGACAGGGCTCTAACTCCCCTAGCTCCACAATGAAATAGGGTGCAGGCCAGGCAGCAGGCTGTTAGCCAGCCTGCCAGCTTAGTGGAGTCTGCCACTAGCACAGTCAGTGTAGTTAGCTCAGCTTTCCCCATTGAGACCGTGTCTGTGCCTCGATCTAGGTTGGGCAAAACTAAACATGGCGGTGTTCGCTTTAGCAATCTCACTAGTATAAAGACCTCCTCCATTCCTGCCATTATTGAAAGAGATTGTGATATCTCACATCTCAAAATAGGGCTACTTAATGTTAGATCCCTCACTTCAAAGGCAGTTATACTCAATGAACTAATCACTGATCATAATCTTGATGTGATTGGCCTGACTGAAACATGGCTTAAGCCTGATGAATTTACTGTGTTAAATGAGGCCTCACCCCCTGGTTACACTAGTGACCATATCCCCCGTGCATCCCGCAAAGGCGGAGGTGTTGCTAACATTTATGATAGCAAATTTAAATTTACCCCAAAAAAAACAACAACGACGTTTTCGTCTTTTGAGCTTCTAGTCATGAAATCTATGCAGCCTACTCAATCACTTTTTATAGCTACTGTTTACAGGCCTCCTGGGCCATATGCAGCGTTCCTCACTGAGTTCCCTGAATTCCTATCGGACCTTGTAGTCATTGCAGATAATATTCTAATTTTTGATGACTTTAATATTCACATGGAAAAGTCCACAGACCCACTCCAAAAGGCTTTCGGAGCCATCATCGACTCAGTGGGTTTTGTCCAACATGTCTCTGGACCTACTCACTGCCACAGTCATACTCTGGACCTAGTTTTGTCCCATGGAATAAATGTTGTGGATCTTAATGTTTTTCCTCATAACCCTGGACTGTTGGACCACCATTTTATTACGTTCGGAACAAATAATCTGCTCAGACCCCAACCAAGAAGCATTAAAAGTCGTGCTATAAATTCTCAGACAACCCAAAGATTCCTTGATGCCCTTCCAGAATCCCTCTGCCTACCCAAGGACGTCAGAGGACAAAAATCAGTTAACCACCTAACCGAGGAACTCAATTTAACCTTGTGCAATACCCTAGATGCAGTTGCACCCCTAAAAACAAAAAACATTTGTCATAAGAAACTAGCTCCCTGGTATACAGAAAATACACGAGCTCTGAAGCAAGCTTCCAGAAAATTGGAACGGAAATGGCGCCACACCAAACTGGAAGTCTTCCGACTAGCTTGGAAAGACAGTACCGTGCAGTATCGAAGAGCCCTCACTGCTGCTCGATCATCCTATTTTTCCAACTTAATTGAGGAAAATAAGAACAATCCGAAATTTCTTTTTGATACTGTTGCAAAGTTAACTAAAAAGCAGCATTCCCCAAGAGAGGATGGCTCTCACTTCAGCAGTGATGAATTCATGAACTTCTTTGAGGAAAAGATCATGATCATTAGAAAGCAAATTACGGACTCCTCTTTAAATCTGCGTATTCCTCCAAAGCTCCGTTGTCCTGAGTCTGCACAACCCTGCCAGGACCTAGGATCAAGGGATACACTAAAGTGCTTTAGTACTATATGACACAATGATGAAAATAATCATGGCCTCTAAACCTTCAAGCTGCATACTGGACGCTATTCCAACTAAACTACTGAAAGAGCTGCTTTCTGTGCTTGGCCCTCCTATGTTGAACATAATAAACGGCTCTCTATCCACCGGATGTGTACCAAACTCACTAAAAGTGGCAGTAATAAAGCCTCTCTTGAAAAAGCCAAATCTTGACCCAGAAATTATAAAAAACGATCGGCCTATATTGAATCTTCTATTCCTCTCAAAAATTTTAGAAAAAGCTGTTGCGCAGCAACTCACTGCCTTCCTGAAGACAAACAATGTACACGAAACGCTTCAGTCTGGTTTTAGACCCCATCATAGCACTGAGACTGCACTTGTGAAGGTGGTAAATGACCTTTTAATGACGTCAGACCGAGGTTCTGCATCTGTTCTCGTGCTCCTAGATCTTAGTGCTGCTTTTTATACCATCGATCACCACATTCTTTTGGAGAGATTGGAAACCCAAATTGGTCTACATGGACAAGTTCTGGCCTGGTTTAGGTCTTATCTGTCAGAAAGATATCAGTTTGTCTCTGTGAATGGTTTGTCCTCTGACAAATCAACTGTAAATTTCGGTGTTCCTCAAGGTTCCGTTTTAGGACCACTATTGTTTTCACTATATATTTTACCTCTTGGGGATGTCATTCGAAAACATAATGTTACATTTCACTGCTATGCGGATGACACACAGCTGTACATTTCAATGAAACATGGTGAAGCCCCAAAATTGCCCTCGCTAGAAGCCTGTGTCTCAGACATAAGGAAGTGGATGGCTGCAAACTTTCTACTCTTAAACTCGGACAAAACAGAGATGCTTGTTCTAGGTTCCAAGAAACAAAGAGATCTTCTGTTGAATCTGACAATTAATCTGGATGGTTGTACAGTCGTCTCAAATAAAACTGTGAAGGACCTCGGCGTTACTCTGGACCCTGATCTCTCTTTTGACGAACATATCAAGACTGTTTCAAGGACAGCTTTTTTCCATCTACGTAACATTACAAAAATCAGAAACCTTCTGTCCAAAAATGACGCAGAAAGATTAATCCATGCCTTTGTTACTTCTAGGTTGGACTACTGCAATGCTCTACTTTCCGGCTACCCGGATAAAGCACTAAATAAACTTCAGTTAGTGCTAAATACGGCTGCTAGAATCCTGACTAGAACCAAAAAATTTGATCATATTACTCCAGTGCTAGCCTCCCTACACTGGCTTCCTGTTAAGGCAAGGGCTGATTTCAAGGTTTTACTGCTAACCTACAAAGCATTACATGGGCTTGCTCCTACCTATCTTTCCGATTTGGTCCTGCCGTACATACCTACACGTACGCTATGGTCACAAGTCGCGGGCCTCCTAATTGTTCCTAGAATTTCTAAGCAAACAGCTGGAGGCAGGGCTTTCTCCTATAGAGCTCCATTTTTATGGAATAGTCTGCCTACCCATGTGAGAGACGCAGACTCAGTCTCAACCTTTAAGTCTTTACTGAAGACACATCTCTTCAGTAGGTCCTATGATTAAGTGTAGTCTGGCCCAGGGGTGTGAAGGTGAACGGAAAGGCTGGAGCAACGAACCGCCCTTGCTCTCTCTGCCTGGCCGGTTTCCCTCTTTCCACTGTGATTCTCTGCCTCTACCCCTATTATGGGGGCTGAGTCACTGGCTTACTGGTGTTCTTCCATGCCGTCCCTGGGAGGGATGCGTCACTTGAGTGGGTTGAGTCACTGACGTGGTCTTCCTGTCTGGGTTGGTGCCCCCCCTTGGGCTGTGCCGTGGCGGAGATCTTTGTGGGCTATACTCGGCCTTGTCCCGGGATGGTATGTTGGTGGTTGGAGATATCCCTCCAGTGGTGTGGAGGCTGTGCTTTGGCAAAGTGGGTGGGGTTATATTCTACCTGTTTGGCCCTGTCCGGGGGTTTCATCGGATGGGGCCACAGTGTCTCCTGACCCCTCCTGTCTCAGCCTCCAGTATTTATGCTGCAGTAGTTTATGTGTCGGGGGGCTAGGGTCAGTCTGTCACATCTGGAGTATTTCTCTTGTCTTTTCCGGTGTCCTGTGTGAATTTAAATATGCTCTCCCAAATTCTCTCTTTCTCTTTCTTTCTTTCTCTCTCTCGGAGGACCTGAGCCCTAGGACCATGCCTCAGGACTACCTGGCTTGATGACTCCTTGCTGTCCCCAGTTCACCTGGCCGTGCTACTGCTCCAGTTCCAACTGTTCTGCCTGCAGCTATGGAACCCTGACCTGTTCACCGGACGTGCTACCTGTTCCAGACCTGTTGTCCCAGACCTGCTGGAACCCTGACCTATTCACCAGACGTGCTACCTGTCCCAGACCTGCTGTTTTCAACTCTCTAGAGACAGCAGGAGCGGTAGAGATACTCTCAAAGATCGGCTATGAAAAAGCCAACTGACACTTACTCTTGTGTTACTGACTTGTTGCACCCTCGACAACTACTATGATTATTATTATTTGACAATGCTGGTCATTTATGAACATTTGAACATCTAGGCCATGTGCTGTTATAATCTCCACCCGGCACAGCCAGAAGAGGACTGGCCACCCCTCATAGCCTGGTTCCTCTCTAGGTTTCTTCCTAGGTTTTGGCCTTTCTAGGGAGTTTTTCGTAGCCACCGTGCTTCTACACCTGCATTGCTTGCTGTTTGGGGTTTTAGGCTGGGTTTCTGTACAGCACTTTGAGATATCAGCTGATGTAAGAAGGGCTATATAAATAAATTTGATTTGATGTAATCTACAACTGATAGAAATCCTCATTATTTAATATAATAATTTTCATTCTGAGATTAATAATTTCTATATTGCCTACACTTTTCCGTTCTGAATTTCTAACAGGAGTGGGGATGAGTGACATCGGTACAATGATAACGAGCAGCTGTTCCCCTATTTGACAGTTCCAATGCAGTTACACCTCCAACACAGCCAAAACATCAGCTATGCAGGTTTCAGCTATCGCCGGTTAAAGTTTGATCTGATTGAATATAGGCCTTACTGTTAGTTAGGATAGTAGAATACACAATATGCCATTTCTAAATTTGGTAGTGCAACAGCAGTTTTCCTTTTGTTATGTCAGTCAGTAGCTAGGTTTCCATCCAATTGGCGACAGATTTTCATGTGAATATTCTAAAATCTGCATAAAGAAAATATGCAAATTTTCCCACCAGTGGTGTGACCAAATGGACTTGTTGCGATTAAAATCAGTGTGTGTTGACATAGTGCACACAAAATGTACTTTTTCACTTAAGTTTTCATGTACCGAATAAAAATCTGAAGTGTAATGTGTTTCCATTGTATTTTCAACTCTACTGATAGTTTTGTCACAAAAACTGCTGGGTTAAATAACAAATATGCCTACTCTGGTCTTGGCACGTGTGCTCGAGCCAACAGCTCGCAGACACTAGGGTAGGCTGTGCAGGTAGGCTAGTCTACATGATGGGATTATTATGGATAAGAGCAGAATATTTTGATTTGATCGATCATTATGCCACCAGAATCAGACCCTCAAAATGTATTGCATCAAGATCACCATGCACTCTGATTACCTTGTGAAGTTCATCATAAGTTATTTCATCTGTAGCCTAATAAATTACTGACCAGGCACGCAAGGCACATGCCCAGGGTCTCTGACCTCATGTGGGCCGCCAATGATTTTGTTAGTCATTCTCACACAGATAGCATATGTACATGGCATAAGTTATGGCAAAATGTTAAGAATTGCAGGAAATTATCTTGAAAACTTCCCCCATTGATTCTGTTAGTCACTCTCACACAGATATCATATGAACATCTTCACAATTGCAGGAAATTAGCTTAAAAATGGCTAAATGTTCTCTCCATCACATGGCAAAATGTGTAGAATTGCAGGAAACTAGCTTTAAAATGGCAAGGTTCTCTCTCCTCCCCATGGCAAAATGAGTAGAATTGCATGAAATACATTTTAAAAAGGCAAAATGTTTTTTCTGTCCATGGAAAAATGTGTAGAATTGCAGAGAATTTGCTTAAAAGCTACATGTTTTTCTATGGGGCGACCTCTAACGGCCCAGAAACCATATTTTAAAAAAAATATGTGGGCCCCTCCGCATTGCGGGGGCTGCGGGGGTGTGTGGTACGCCAGTGACCTTGAGTCTCCATTTTGCTCTCAAAACCAGTTGGCAAACACACTTACTAGCCCTGTAAGTCAATCAATGGGGCTCACACAAACAATAACATGTATAGTGATGGGAATTACAGTAACAGCTTTATTAAATTAGTGCAAAAGACAGACATAACTCATTCAAAATATCATATTTTTCTTTGCTTTATCATGAATCATGGGGTCTTCCACACGAACCATACACACTTTTTTTTTTTACGAGCGCAAAAAACAAACCACCAATTCAATAGCTTTCCTTGACCTCTTTGTGTGACTCCGGGGGGGGGGGGGGGGGGGGGGGGGGGGGTTCTAGTGGTAGTGAAACAAGACCATGAAACACAAGGCAGACAGATTGCCAATCTTCAAAGCAAATTAAAACTCCAGATCGGGGGTTGGAACCGGTTCAGGTTTCAAGGAACAGAATCAGAACAGGGAACGAAAGTGATCAAATGACAGAACCGTAATTTGAAAAGCATGGCAACCAGTTAACAACGTTCCTTTACATTCCGGGCATTTTTTTCGGTGTAAATGCAACAAAGCGCCTATGCAAAGCCCTCACTCTGTCACTCAGAAACGTATTCCAGCGTCTCCCTGCCAGTTGAACATCTTTGCCAGCTGAAAATCTTTGCCAGTGTGTGCACAGGCTACCTGCCCCTCCCACTACTGTAGCCTACTGACATTATAAGCATGATTCAGAAATTAGGGAGGGATTTTAAATTAGAAAAGAAGGGATTCCCTTTTTCAATGCTAGTTAAGGATATTATATTTGTCATGTTTCACATTGGATTTATTAACTACAAAAGGTATGGTTTTTAATTCTGGTAGCTAGCTCTGGTCCAACGTTAAGCCAACTCTCTAAAGTTCAAAGATGTTCAAAGTTCCTCCATTGAAGCCGATCCCTCGCAGGTATAATTCTGTGGGCCTAATTCAGATAATGCATGTCATATTAAGATGCTCAATGCTTCAAGCCACATTGTTACCATCAGAGAGTGCTGACCACTGAGCAAGACCGTGAGGTTCAACGTCCTCAAGGTCACAAAGGCCGCTGAAGCCAAGAAGCGGCCACAAAATTTCTGTCGCATCTCACGCATAGCAAGCTGCTCTATACGCCCTGATTGGTGAAGTAATTTAATGTTGAGCTGAATGTAAAAAAAATCATCAGAAAAGGAACGATATAAATTGTTACTTTTTTGGGGTTTGAACCGGTACAGAACTTTATTTTGCAGGTCGGAACAGTGGAATGGGACAAAAGAAAAATGGTTCTGTTCCGAATGAAACGATTGAATATTTTTTTATTTTGGTTCCAACCCCAAAAATTGATTTACATAAAAAATAGGAAACACATCGACAGCATTAGAAATAGTGCCTAAAGTCCACAAAAAGGTTTCAGTTTTTTTTCTTCTGTAAGGGTAATTCAAGAGCCTTCAGTCCAAGTACATAAGTGAATTAATATATTTGTACAATGGTAAAAAATAATATATATATAGTGTACTTTTTTAAAAGTTTCACACTATTCTATAAAGATATTGTTTTCCACTCCATGACAACTAATGCAATAGAAACAAAATAAATAAAAAAAGACTCCAGAAACTTCTGACTTGAGAAGGCTTATGGCTACCATCTTGCCCACAGAGACCACAACCACTGCAGACAAAAACTGGCTCTTGTCTCTCATTACAGTAGGAAACAAGATAAAATAAAGTAATACATCAAAAAGTAAATGCTTTTCCCCTTCCAGTATCCAGTAACTCAGACTATGCAGTGTTTCCTTGCCCAGCGAAAGAGTCCATTTAGGCGGTGGTGTCCATGACAACACAGCGATGGCGGGAGGAGACAGGCAAGGAGTGGGAGAGGGACGGGCAAGGGAAGACCAGGGGCAACGACAACTGTTCAGGTGAGGGGGAACAGAGCTAGGGTCGGTAATGGACATAGAGACGGGTGAGGTAGAGATGAAGGGGGGTAACTAAAACCTGGTGGGGAGCCTGGGGCCACGGATGGGTGAGATATCGTTGGAACACCCAAGAAGCTCAGTACCACAGAGGTCCAGTCTGAACTGTGTTTTTTAAATTGTTTGCTAGTTGTTGTCGTTATGGTGAGAGGTCTTCTCTTTCCTTAGGCTTGGTCACGTAGGGGAGATATGTTGTTTCTCTTCAGTGTTGCATGTAGACTACAGTAGATTTCAGCACAATTTACAGGCCTTAAAGGAGAGAATAGAAAAAGAGAAGAGAAGAAGAGAAAGATAAACAGATAGTTAAGGGTATCTTCAACACAGATCAGTTGCAATCAATTACACAAGACAGGTGATAGGCATCCTACATTAAAGATTCAGGATGGAGAGGACATAGAAGATTGAAATACACAGCCTTGGTTCTAGATTTAGACAGAATTTAGAAACGCAATGATCTGTCTTTTTAGCTGGACATGGAAACATCTCCGGGCTTGACAATGACACGTCCTCCTCTGCCATGTCCCAGTTGAATGGGACAATATATATGTATTTTCTATAGTGGTAATGTATCCCACACTTCCGAAAACCAGCAGAAAAAAACATGTATCGCAGCCTGGTACCTTTATATCTACACAGGGTCACTTATGAAGAGTTACATACAAGTAGAGTAGTAAAGGTATCATACATATCTTACAATGATATAAATCAGATTACAGCATGATAACTTTTAATACACAGGTTGTTACAGATAGTGCTATCAGTATATACTGTACCTTTCCTCACACACAGACACACATACACACCGCAATATGAAATGTGAGATATTATCAATCCATCTGCCTGACTCTCTCTTCCATCCCTCTCCTCTGGGCTAGTCTCCTTTCCTCTATGCTGTCACCGCAGGCTGTACTCAGAACTCTCTCCATATCTCTCCATATCGGTTTCTCTCTTTCTGTCTCTTTCTGTTTCTCCATTATGACATATACTGTGCCACTGTATGAGTGTGGTTGTTTTTCAGTCCTGTCCGGACAGAAAGAACAGACCCTTCAGGACCATAGGACTGATCCTTCCTGAGCTCACGACTCCGTGTAGAAGTGTGCGTGTCGTTCCTGTTGAAAGTGGAGACAAGCTCTCGCTCTGCCGCAGAGAAGCTGTGTTGCTCATGGTCTATATGCTACACAGATCTGCTATGTGAATGGGGGGACATTAAAAAGGCAATTTCTTTAGCCCATAGAAGAGGCATTTTATATCTGATACAAAGAAAGAGATAACATTTCCTGACTTTTACTGAAGACCTGTGAGTCTTGAGCTGTCAGTCCAAGAACAAATGCAGCGTAAGGGTTTAGGTTTATGTAGGTTTTCCTTTTGAGATCTACTAGTACAATGCATGCAGTGTATAAGAAGTTCATAAGAAGTATCAAGTATATAAATTTACATGATCACACTACTATTACTTTCCTTGTTAAATTGAGCATATGGCACATTTAGTCAGCTTGATATGTATTCTGACTGCAGCTACAGCTGTCTACAGCTTCCTTTTCTTTGTTTAATATTTTCGGGGTTGATTTAAGACTTTTCTGTTTTATTTTATGTGATATCTGTCTTTCTCTTTTTCTGTCTTTCCTCCTCTGTCTCACGTAAGATTAGAGAGTACTTTTGAGAAATGTGAAATGTAATTTTGCGAGACATTCTGAAATGAATTGGCCCGTAGACTTAACATTTTTCGGAGCAATCGAAGTGTGCCTGATTCAATGGGGGGGAATATCTAATGGGAGGTACTATTGATTTTTTTATTCTCACAGTTGTTGTTTTCCACTGGCCCTCTTTTCTATTGTGTAGGTGTAAGGGATTCTGAAAAGGAAATATAAGTTGAACAACACTCTGGAGCTGCGTGAGATAGGTTTTGAAAATGTAATGAGACTCTGGGAACCTTTATTCATGCATGCAGGCCTTGAAACATACCAATTGTTCCCCCTCTGGCTAAAAACTCATGGCCTGAAACATGAAAATACACAGATAGATCAATTCACCTCAGCTCTCACATGGAGGCAATGAAGTCCAGCAAAGAGCGGATAAAGAGACCCTTCCTTCCCTCTCTCCCACCCACCTGAGTGAGAATGGGGAAGGAAATGTGACCATCACACCTGCTGTACCTGGAGAGGCTGAGACGAGGAGGGAATGACGAGACGAGGAGGGAATGACGGAGAAAGAAAGAGAGAGAGACGGGGGGGAGATGGAGAGAGCAAGAGAGAGAGGGAGAAAGGGACAGGGGAGGAGGCAGAGAGGGATACAGGGAGACAGAGGGCTGTTTGATCTAATCACCATCACCTTAATTGGGTGAAAGTGCTTCTGGCAGGAGTCAGCTGGAGTTGAGGCAAATGTGATAGCTCACAGGAGGGCTGCCCTCGTAAACTCCAGTCCAGCAGAATTACCATCCTCCCTGCCTGCCCATGGATTTACCCTGCTCTCCTCCATCTTCATCTCATTCTCAATGTCAATATATCAGGAGACAAGTCTCACAGCATATGGTTAGCCATATCCAATATCTGCTACATTTCTGAAGAGTAGGAGGAATGCAAAGTTTGCCTTTTGAACATATAATCATATAGCATCAACTCTCACTGTCACTCTTTGCTTCCCATTATGGCATCAACGAGAGTAGTTCTGACAAAACTAGAACCAACTCAAATAAAACATTTGATAGCATGAAAAGAAAATCAGTGCTCTTCAAATGATTCTTTGCCAAACATGAAATAGTTCTCAAAGTGCCATCATCCAGTAATACAGGCATGACTAGACTAGACACAGTATAAAACATGACATTGGAGAACAATGTCAGGGTAAGAGGGTGAGAGTTTATCAGCCAGGTAATGTCATGCCTATTAAATTAGAACAAAGGGATTAAAGGAGGAATTAGGAATATTACCAAGGAGGAGGAGGAGGATCCCATTTCTCCTTCTCCTAAATAATCTGCTCCTGTAACTGAGTGGATTAGAGCAGAGCAAAGTGGCTGTTTGGGCAGGAAAGTGGAACATCACTGTGAAGGAATTGTTGTTGGCAGACTAAGGCAGGGAGTCTGCCTGGGTATATTCCCTTATTTGTGGATGAATTGCGTTTTCTCTCTGAGATTCGTCAGCCAGTCTTTTATCAGATCTCTAGCCGCTTATAAAATCCCACAGAGCTCAGCTTGGCCTCTGAGACAAACACTAACAACAATACACCCACACAGGGAATACATGTAAAATATCCCCTAAAGATCCTCATCAACCTTTAACTGATAGCTAATAAAAGGAGCATCATTGTGAATGTGTCCCAATGCAGTCAACATTATACTGCTATAGCACACCATCCAGCAACTCTGTTAGGTTGGAAAACAGGCAGTGTTGGACTGTGGTGCTGGGCTGGTGATTCTGCATAGACTGCATAGAGGAGATTGCAGGAGGTTGACTGAGCCTTGAGACAGCCCAATGGGAGTGGGAGAGGAAATGTCAACTTGTTTAATACTGCAGCCGCTCGTTCACCCATGCCTTTCACGTTATCACCTCCGCTCACATGTGTTTTCCTCATAAGCTTAATACATAAAAACCTATTCATCTTAAAAAGCCAGTGGTGCCCACAGCGCTCATGCGAAAAACTACTATATATTTACATGCTCCTGTCCATCCAACAGCTCTTACAGCCCCAACATCACATGATGCTAGACTTCCATTTTAGACCTGACAGAACCTGCTGGAGAGAGATAATACATACACACTCTGTCTTTCTGTCAGGCCATTCACTGACAGGGAGATAGGGGGCACTGTGGTCATCTCTGCCACACTGGCAAATTGGGTTTCCAATCTTATTTAGAGCATTTCCTCAACAAAATAGCTATACTACATTTATTAAAATGCTACTAACAATGGCCCTTATTTTGTTATTAAATTGCAAACAGTAAGCACCATCCAGAGAATTTGATCCACAACACAAGAACATAGAAAACATACACCAGCTACATCTATGTGTTCTTTGACATATGAAATCCACTGTAAGCCCAGTTAGACTCTGTTGTCAGAGTTAAAGCAGCATAAATACAAGTGGGATTTTGTGTCTAATGAGTTTTGAGTCTGTGGTAAAGTCCTGCTACACGTCGATCACACCGTAGAGGCTCACACATCAACAGGGGCTGACTAAGCCAGGATTCAGCCAGTAATTTAGCAGCAGTAAATGCTACAGTAGAATATCTGTGTTCTCTCAACATCGCCTCTGTCCCAGAGGCTTACATACATCATTTAAGAGTGTGTAAAAGTAACACCACCGGAGTTCTTTATCCTTGAAAAGGATCAGGAGGGTACATGTGGACATGGATTTTTTCTGTGGGGCTGGGCAGAGACACAGTCACTTTGGAGCCTGCTGCCCAGTGAGGAAGATTGATGGAGCAACGTCTCTCCTTAGGTTGAGTGCAGTCCTCTCTGGTTGACTTACAGCAACCTCCACCACCCACTCAGTGTTTAAGAGCTTTCCTTCTTAAAGTACACATAGCCTGCTATAGAAGGCCTGCAGAGAGTCGCAATGTTAATGTAAATGCAGAAAGTACATGTGCACATGTTCTGAAAGTGTGTCTTTAGAATGTGTGTCTGTCTATGTGAAGGTACATGTACGTACATATGGATGGGAGAGAGTGGGTGTTAGACAGAAGTCCCGTATCGTATGAAATTGTGTGTGTACGTGCGTGTGTATGACTCGTGTCTAATCTCCTCACACCTTTCTCCTCTCTATCTGTCCCTGAGTGGTTGAGCCTGGGTCAGGCTGATGTGCCCTGACAAAAGTAATCTCTCTGTGTGTGTATCGCTGTACTGACTCTGATACAGAGGGGACCTCTGTGGCCCAGCTCTCTTCTCTCACCAGCTCCCACTGGGCACACAGACAAAGATTGCCTCCCTCTATATATCACTACCTGTCTCTCCATGCTGCACGGCTCAGCTGAATAATATGCTGCAGTGCCTGCTGCTGAGGACTTACTGTCTGTCTGCAGCTCCACATAACACACCCCATTCAGCTATGGTGTTGACCAATGAAAGGACACGCTTGGAGTCCTAGCTGAGGTACATGGTTGGTTAATAAATGCCAGTCTATCAGTGCAGTATGGTGTGTCATAATGAATGCCAGAATCTATCAGTACAGTACGGTGTGTCTTAATGAATGCCAGAGTTTATCAATACAGTATGGTGTGTCATAATGAATGCCAGAGTCTATCAGTACAGTATGGTGTGTCATAATGAATGCCAGAGTTTATCAATACAGTATGGTGTGTCATAATGAATGCCAGATCAAAGGAGGAGCATTTCACAATCCACACTGCCACCCAATTAACATTCACTGTGCACATACACAGACTGATTTCCACAGGGACCACTGATGACAAAGTACTGCTCATCTAGCATATAGAACACAAACACACAGAGAGAGAGAGAGAGAGAGAGAGAGATGCTTGGTATGATCAGAACTGTGGGTGTCTTAGGCTCAACACTCTAGAGAAACAGAGTGAAAAGTAGACAGAGAGGGGACAGATGGATAGATACATACCCAAAGGGAGTGTGAGTAAGATGTAGAGAAAATGAAGAGATTAAGAAAAGAGATAGTGATTGTAACCAGGGATGGCTGGAGGTTGAGAGATAGATAGAGACAAAGGGTGAATGAGTGATAAAGAAGAAGAAAAACAGAGAGAGAAGGGGAAGTGAGAGAGAGAGAGAGAGAGAGCGCGCGAGAGAGAGAGATGAGGGATTGAGAGAGAAAAAGAGAGCGAGAGAGATGTGAGGTAGAGAGAGAGAATGAGTGGCTGCTTGGTATGATCAGAACTGTGGGTGTCTTAGGCTCAACACTCTCAATGGCTCCACTGTGTGTTGAATTACAGATTACCCCGTCGCCTCCCTCCTCTGGCTCCTCTCCTGCCGAACACTGCACAGAACTCAGCCATAACACCAGCTCAGCCCCAATCCCCCTCTGAACACAGGATAGGCATCTATATAGACTGGCTGTTAGATCTCCATTATGCCTCCCATTCCCAATCGAGGAGTAAATTATACATTTTATCGCTAATGGTATAAATGAGATATACAGCTTGAGCTCCCAAAAGGAGTCCCTGGGAAGCTCCTGGCTGTAGCAGGGGATGCCAGACTAACAGTGGGGGAAACACAGAAACATCATAAAAAAACAGAAGAGATGCTGGGAACATGCCTAAAAGTAACTGCAAAGATGTTTGAGATTTCATGAATGCGTATACTACCCAGGGCATGTCGATATTAGCAGCAGCAGCTTATCACCCTCAACAAGCCCAGATATTATCGCCTGTCTGGGTAAAGGCAGAGGAATGTGGAGTCAACATAAATGCTGTTGTTTACTTCTATGGTTTAATAGTTTAAGAACATTATAGACTTTATTTTAACAAACCTAATGCAATGGTCAAACCTAATGCAATGGTCAAACCTAATGCAACGGTCAATCTAAGCGCTGGGGGGTAGTGCTATAAGTTCGCGGGTGTGTCAGAAATATTTTAGCTATTTTCATAAGCACAGTTATTGGTGCAGATGCTGGTATTGGCTCGAAAGGGCTGGGTTTTGATGAATAAACAAGTTGTGGGTGTGTCGAGGCTTGTCCCCTGACCGGCCAATCAGAACGTGCTCCATGGCTAAATATGTGGTTGCTTCAAGTTCTGTATTTATTGCCTTTTATGTATTGCCTTGGAATCAACTCCAATTCCAATGTTTCATTTCATTTATTTGAGTAGGGACAGATGCAATTGTCACGTCCTGACCATAGAAAGCTTTTATTTTCTATGGTAGCGTAGGTCAGGGCGTGACAGGGGGTTTGGTCTAGTTTATTTATGTCTATGTTGGTTCTAGTTTCTTTTTTCTATGTTGGGGGTTTTGTCTAGTTTCTGTATTTCTATGTGGGGTTCTAGTTTCTGTATTTCTATGTTGTTGTTTTTTGGGATGATCTCCAATTAGAGGCAGCTGGTCATCATTGTCTCTAATTGGGGATCATATTTAAGTTGTTGTTTTTCCCACTAGGTTTTGTGGGAGATTATTTTGAGTAAGTGTATGTTGCACCTCGTCGTCATGGTTTGTTGTTTTGTTTATTTGTATGTCTTGCATAGTTTCACAGTTATAATAAAATGTGGAACGATACACACGCTGCGCCTTGGTCTCCTTCATCTTCAGACAGACGTGACAGCAATAACATTGACACATTGCAATATACAACATTTATATACATACATGCACACATACATAAACAACAACAAACAAAAACAGCAAAAAATACATACTAAACATGCAGTTTCACAAACATAGACCCAAACCAAGCCAAGCCACGTCTTAAAAACCCAGGCCGATGGAGAATCGTCATTGTCCTCTAGTTCAGAACCTGTCATTATCCGTTTCCAGAAACCATATTAGGAGGTCTATAAGTGATTTTTACTTTATGTTTAAACTCATTGAGATTTTGCCAATTCTTAATGTCATCCGGAAGCAAGTTCCAGAGTCGAACTCTTTTCACACAGATTGTTGACTGAGCAATAGCAAACCCTGCACATTAGAATTCTACAGTTACTGCTAGTGCCCCCGAGTGCATGTACCTGTAGATTGCAATATTGTCACTAAGTTACAGAGTGATTGTGGCACGAGTCCACACAAGCATTAAAAATCAAAATCACATCGATAAATGTACTGTCAAAACTAAACAAATTATGTGTCCTTAGCACATTGCAGTGATGGTGCCTTATCGGCTTTTTGTCTAGAATTTTCAAGGCTCTATTGTAGAGTGATTCTGTGTCCATGTTGTCATGCAGTAGGATAATTGTAAAATTAGTATTGTGTGTAAAAACAAAAGTGCAGTATCAGAGGGTTTCTTATTAACTTATAACAGATGACTTGCTTTCACTGTTCTGCGGATGTTTTTTGCATGTTTATCAAACTTATGTTTAGAGTCTAAAATGATCCCAAGATATTTAACATCAGAAACCTGCTTGATTCGCTCTCCTTTGATCATAGTGTTGAGTGATTCTACCATTGGCTGTTAATCAGTTATAGTTTGTTAAACAGCTTACAGAAACAAAATAACTAAATGTAGACCTATCCCATCTTTGCTAAATACAGTGCCTTCGGAAAATATTCAGACCCCTTGACTATTTCCACATTTTGTTACGTTACAGCCTTATTCTAAAATTTATTAGATAAACAAAAATTCTCTGCAATCTACACGCAATACCTTATAATGACAAAGCAAAAACAGGTTCTTAGAAATGTTAGCAAATTTATAAAACATTAAAAACAGAAATACCTTATTTACATAGGTATTCAGACCCTTTGCTATGAGACTCGAAATTGAGCTCAGGTGCATCCTGTTTCCATTGATCATTCTTTCTACAACTTGTTTGGAGTCCACCTGTGTTAAATTCAATTGATTGGACATGATTTGGAAAGGCACACACCTGTCTATATAAGGTCCCATATTTGACAGTGCATGTCAGAGCAAAAACCAAGCCATGAGCTCGAAGGATCTGGGGAAGGGTACCAAAAATATTCTGCAGCATTGAAGGTCCCCAAGAACACAGTGGCCTCCATCATTCTTAAATGGAAGAAGTTTGGAACCATGAAGACACTTCCTAGAGCTGGCCGCCTAGTCAAACTGAGCAATCGGGGAAGAAGGGCCTTGGTCAGGGAGACCAAGAACCCAATGGTCACTCCGACAGAGCTCTAGAGTTCCTCTGTGGAGATGGGAGAACCTTCCAGAAGGACAACAATCTCTGCAGCACTCCACCAATCAGGCCTTTATGGTAGTGGCCAGACGGAACCCTCTTCTCAGTTAAAGGCACATGACAGCCCGCTTGGAGTTTTCCAAAAGGCACCTAAAGACTCTCAGACCATGAGAAACAAGATTATCTGGTCTGATAAAACCAAGATTGATCTCTTTGGCCTGAATGCCAAGCGTCACGTCTAGAGGAACCTGGCACCATCCCTACGGTGAACCATGGTGGTGGCAGAATCATGCGGTGGAGATGTTTTTCAGCAGCAGGGACTGGGAAACTAGTCAGCACAGCACAGCAAAGCACAGAGAGATCCTTGACCTTTTCCAGAGCGTTCAGGTCCTCAGACTGGGGCAAAGGTTCACCTTCCAACAGGACAACAACCCTAAGCACACATTCATGACAACACAGGAGTGGCTTTGGGACATGTCTCTAAATGTCCTTGAGTGACCCAGCCAGAGCCCGGATTTGAACCTGATCAAACATCTCTGGAGAGATCTGAAAATAGCTATGCAGCAACGCTCCCCATCCAACCTGACAGATCTTGAGACAATCTGCAGAGAAGAATGGGAGAAACTCCCTAAGTACAGGTGTGCCAAGCTTGTAGCATCATATCCAAGAAGACTCAAGGCTGTAATCGCTGCCAAAGGTGCTTCGACAAAGTACTGAGTAAAGGGTCTGAATACTTATGTAAATGTCATATTTCAGTTTTTTATGTTGTCTAAATTTGTAAAAACATATAAAAACATGTTTTTGCTTGTCATTATGGGGTATTGTTCTCCTTATCCAAGATGGCATAGCAGTCAGACGTCCTTTGTCCTCCTCTAGTCGTGTCCTGTGTATATATATATTTACATATTTTCTTCGCATATCTTTTTACATATTTTTTCCCTAAAAACTCAACCTCAAAACACTCTCCTACAACCCGCCTCACCAATTAAAAAAAAAAGTATTATTTACCTCAAATCTGAAATCCACAACAGAAGCTAGCCAGAGGTTAGCCAGTTCACTGGCTAACCTTGGAGTTCAGCTAGCCACGGTTAGCGGTCATCAGCTATCCATTAGCTCGAAAAGCTATCGGCAGTTTTGTACAGCGCGACTCAGACCAGAGCATACCGGACCTATTCTCTCTCCATATCCCCGGATTTCTACCGCAGGCTCTGGACATTTACACCTGGATCTTGCAGCTAGCTAGCTGCTACCTGAGTGACTATTGGCAAACGTCGGTCCCGGAGCTAACATAAATTATTCCGGAGATAGCCAGCTGAAGAGTTCCATCAGCCACTCCTGGGCTACAATCACCTATCCGGACCCGTTTTACTGCCGATGCGGAGCCCCATCGGGCCTTCACGACTGGACTACCGACGTTATCTGACCGAGGGAGTTATCCAACTGGCCCCTCCGTCGCGACGTAACCTGAACGCCCATCTGCGGCCCGCTAATCGTTAGCTGTCTTATCGGCTGCTATCTGAATAGGTCTATCGGACAATTTTCTTGGGACACTATAACTATAACTATTTTGCCAATTGAACTGGTCCCCCCACCACACGGAACCCCACTAATCTACAGACGGAAACGCACGAGGTGGCTAAAAACAGACCTCCCTCCATCTTCTACCAGCTTGCTACCTATGGCTCGGCTAGCTGTCTAATTCTCACTGGACCCTTTGATCACTCGGCTAAGCATGCCTCTCCTTAATGTCAATATGCCTTGTCCATTGCTGTTCTGGTTAGTGTTTATTGGCTTATTTCACTGTAGAGCCTCTAGCCCTGCTCATTATACCTTATCCAACCTTTCAGTTCCTCCACCCACACATGCTATGACATCTTCTGGTTTCAATGATGTTTCAATATCTCTCTCATCATCACTCAATGCCTAGGTTTACCTCCACTGTATTCACATCCTACCATACCTTTGTCTGCACATTATACCTTGAAGCTATATTATCGCCCCCAGAAACCTGCTCCTTTTACTCTCTATTCCGGACGTCACAGACGACCAATCCTCATAGCTTTTAGCCATACCCTTATCCTCCTCCTCCTCTGTCCCTCTGGTGATGTAGAGGTGAATCCAGGCCCTGCAGTGCCTAGCTCCACTCCTATTCCCCAGGCGCTCTCTTTTGATGACTTCTGTAACCGTAATAGCCTTGGTTTCATGCATGTTAACATTAGAAGCCTCCTCCCTAAGTTTGTTTTATTCACTGCTTTAGCACACTCTGCCAACCCGGATGACCTAGCTGTGTCTGAATCCTGGCTTAGGAAGTCCACCAAAAACTCTGAAATCTTCATCCCTAACTACAACATTTTCAGACAAGATAGAACGGCCAAAGGGGGCGGTGTTGCAATCTACTGCAGAGATAGCCTGCCGAGTTCTGTCCTACTATCCAGGTCTGTACCCAAACAATTTGAACTTCTACTTTTAAAAATCCATCTCTCTAAAAACAAGTCTCTCACAGTTGCCGCCTGCTATAGACCACCCTCGGCCCCCAGCTGTGCTCTGGACACCATATGTGAACTGATTGCCCCCCATCTATCTTCAGAGCTCGTGCAGCTAGGTGACCTAAACTGGGACATGCTTAACACCCCAGCCATCCTACAATCCAAGCTTGATGCCCTCAATCTCATACAAATGATTAATGAACCCACCAGGTACCACCCCAAAGCCGTAAACACCGGCACCCTCATAGATATCATCCTAACCAACTTGCCCTCTAAATACACCTCTGCTGTTTTCAACCAAGATCTCAGCGATCACTGCCTCATTGCCTGCATCCATAATGGGTCAGCGGTCAAACGACTTCCACTCATCACTGTCAAAAGCTCCCTGAAACATTTCAGCGAGCAAGCCTTTCTAATCGACCTGGCCCGGGTATCCTGGAAGGATATTGACCTCATCCCATCAGTAGAGGATGCCTGGTTATTTAAAAAAATGCCTTCCTCTCCATCTTAAATAAGCATGCCCCATTCAAGAAATTTAGAACCAGGAACAGATGTAGCCCTTGGTTCTCTCCAAACCTGACTGTCCTTAACCAACACAAAAACATCCTGTGTCGTTCTGCATTAGCATCGAACAGCCCCCGTGATATGCAACTTTTCAGGGACGTTAGAAACCAATATATACAGGCAGTTAGAAATGCCAAGGCTAGCTTTTTCAAGCAGAAATGTGCTTCCTGCAACACAAACTCAAAAAAGTTCTGGGACACTGTAAAGTCCATGGAGAATAAGAACACCTCCTCCCAGCTGCCCACTGTACTGAGGATAGGAAACTCTATCACCACCGATAAAACCACTATAATTGAGAATTTCAATAAGCATTTTTCTACGGCTGGCCATGGTTTCCACCTGCCTACCCCTACCGCAGTCAACAGCACTGCACCCCCCACAGCTACTCGCCCAAGCCTTCCCCATTTCTCCTTCTCCCAAATCCATTCAGCTGATGTTCTGAAAGAGCTGCAAAATCTGGACCCCTACAAATAAGCCGGGCTAGACAATCTGGACCCTTTCTTTCTAAAGTTATCTGCCGAAATTGTTGCAACCCCTATTACTAGCCTGTTCAATCTCTCTTTCGTGTCATCTGAGATTCCCAAAGATTGGAAAGCAGCTGCTGTCATCCCCCTCTTCAAAGGAGGGGACACTCTTGACCCAAACTGCTACAGACCTATATCTATCCTACCCTGCCTTTCTAAGGTCTTCGAAAGCCAAGTCAACAAACAGATTACCAACCATTTCGAATCCCACCGCACCTTCTCTGCTATGCAATCTGGTTTCAGAGCTGGTCATGGGTGCACCTCAGCCACGCTCAAGGTCCTAAACGATATCGTAACCCCCATCGATAAGAACCAATACTGTGCTGCCGTATTCATTGACCTGGCCAAAGCCTTCGACTCTGTCAATCACCACATCCTCATTGGCAGACTCAATAGCCTTGGTTTCACAAATGATTGCCTCGCCTGGTTCACCAACTACTTCTCTGATAGAGTTCAGTGTGTCAAATCAGAGGGCCTGTTGTCCGGACCTCTGTCAGTCTCTATGGGGGTGCCACAGGGTTCAATTCCTGGGCCAACTCTTTTCTCTGTATACATCAATGATGTCGCTCTTGCTGCGGGTGAGTCTCTGATCCACCTCTACGCAGATGACACCATTCTGTATACTTCTGGCCATTCTTTGGACACTGTGTTAACTACCCTCCAGACGAGCTTCAATGCCATACAACTCTCCTTCCGTGGCCTCCAACTGCTCTTAAATACAAGTCAAACTAAATACATGCTCTTCAACCGATCGCTGCCTGCACCTGCCCGCCAGTCCAGCATCACTACTCTGGACGGTTCTGACTTAGAATATGTGGACAACTACAAATTCCTAGGTGTCTGGTTAGACTGTAAACTCTCCTTCCAGACTCACATCAAACATCTCCAATCAAAAAGTTAAATCTAGAATTGGCTTCCTATTTCGCAACAAAGCATCCTTCACTCATGCTGCCAAACATACCCTCGTAAAACTGACCATCCTACCGATCCTCGACTTCGGTGATGTCATTTACAAAATAGCCTCCAATACCCTACTCAACAAACTGGATGCAGTCTATCACAGTGCCATCTGTTTTGTCACCAAAGCCCCATATACTACCCACCACTGCGACCTGTACGCTCTCGTTGGCTGGCCCTCACTTCATACTCGTCGCCAAACCCACTGGCTCCAGGTCATCTACAAGACCCTGCTAGGTAAAGTCCCCCCTTATCTCCGCTCGCTGGTCACCATAGCAGCACACACCTGTAGTACGCGCTCCAGCAGGTATATCTCTCTGGTCACCCCCAAAGCCAATTCCTCCTTTGGCCGTCTCTCCTTCCAGTTCTCTGCTGCCAATGACTGGAATGAACTACAAAAATCTCTGAAACTGGAAACACTTATCTCCCTCACTAGCTTTAAGCACCAGTTGTCAGAGCAGCTCACAGATCACTGCACCTGTACATAGCCCATCTGTAATTTAGCCCAAACAACTACCTCTTCCCCTACTGTATTTATTTATTTATTTTGCTCCTTTCCACCCCATTATTTCTATTTCTACTTTGCACTTTCTTCTACTACAAATCTACCATTCCAGTGTTTTACTTGGTATATTGTATTTACTTTGCCACCATGGCCTTTTTGCCTTTACCTCCCTTATCTCACCTCATTTGCTCACATTGTATATAGACTTATTTTTATACTGTATTATTGACTGTATGTTTGTTTTACTCCATGTGTAACTCTGTGTTGTTGTATGTTGTCGAACTGCTTTGCTTTATCTTGGCCAGTTCGCAATTGTAAATGAGAACTTGTTCTCAACTTGCCTACCTGGTTAACTAAAGGTGAAATAAAAAAAATAAAAAAAATTGTGTGTAGAATGACGAGGAAAAAAATACTTTATCCATTTTAGAATAAGGCTGTAACGTAACAAAATGTGGAACAAGTCAAGGGGTCTGATTACTTTCCAAATGCACTGTATGGTAGAGACATGGGGTTTGAACTATTGTTTTTGTTATTGAATTTTCTATTGAATGGACATATTTGTATAAACCTTGAATTAATTAATAATTTTATGGGTGAACACCCTACAAACTAGCATCACTACATCTCTATCATCATGACAGTATGGGGTGTTTGTTAAGCCTCCATTCAGATGTGCTATAGACCTACTAAAAAGTATGAGGTGGACGTCATCTGAATTAATTTCATTTTTAGGGACTGTAACACTTTACTGGAGGTTTCACCTATTGAGCGAAGTTTCAGTTCAACCTGTAGAGCTCGTTACCCCTTAGAACTGCAGTATACTCACAGAGTATGTAGAGCAGGACTAGAGTTACCTTATTGTTATGTTCCAGTTTCTGTGTTGTTGTGGGTTTGTATGTGTCTATTTCAGGAAATGGCTTCTGGATTCCTAAAGCATCAGATTGGTCGGCCCCATCGCTGATTAGAGCTCTGACCCCTACCCCTCGTCAGCGGATACAGCTGTTTCTTCAATTACCAACTCCTTCTCCTGCTTGATAAAAGCCAGCATTCATTCGTCAGAGAGCTACTTTTTATGTCCTGTGTTGGTTGTTGTGGCGGTCAGTGAACGTTTTTTTTTAAATATTATTTTGTAGCTGCTCCTTCAGGGGGGAGGGGAACGCACCTTGGGAGTGTTTAGGCAAGAGGCCTGCGGGCATACATAATGCATAAAAATGTAATCTGTCTACGCACACTAGGTAAGACCTGGGCGGACCACCCCCTGTATTTCGGTTAGTGCACCAGGTGGTGCTGAAGGGTAGGTTAGAAGTAGGAAGGCAGGTAAGGTAGGAGAGGGGATTCCTTAACTTTTAACTTCTTTGCTTTGGTTCCCTACATTACTGTGTGTTAGGAAAAATAAATTCCCTGTAAATGGTATTTTTCTCTGCATCTGTCATTATTCCCCGCACCTACCTTCACATACTTTTTTTCACTCCATGGGGAGTTGAGATGTAGCGGGGTGTTGCGGTCCCTCCTCCAAGAGGTGTACGTAACACTTACACTCACAGAGTAGGTAGAGCAAGCCTAGAGTTACTATATACTCACAGAGTAGGGAGAGCAGGCCTAGCGTTACTATATACTCACAGAGTAGGGAGAGCAGGCCTAGAGTTACTATATACTCACAGAGTAGGGAGAGCAGGCCTAGCATTACTATATACTCACAGAGTAGGGAGAGCAGGCCTAGAGTTACTATATACTCACAGAGTAGGGAGAGCAGGCCTAGAGTTACTATATACTCACAGAGTAGGGAGAGCAGGACTAGTCCCAGCAGCAACATCAGGTTGGAGCGTACAGAGCCAGCACCACTGCAGTCCATTCTGTTTTTCTTACAGGTGCACACCTGGACCTTGATCTCGGTGCTGTTGGAGAGCGGGGGCAGGCCAGAGTCTGTCACCACCAGAGGCAGCTGGTAGTTGGCCCTCTTCATATTCTGTAGCAGCATGATCTGAGCATGTGTGTCTGAAACATATACCAGGCAATGAGGTTAACTTCTATGGGCTACGTGGGACGCTAGCGTCCCACCTGCGGGACACAGCCAGTGAAATATCAGGGCGGCAAATTCAAAAACAACAAAATGTCATAATTCAACTTTCTCAAACATACAACTATTTTACACCATTTTAAAGATACACTTCTCCTTGATGTAACCACATTGTCCGATTTCAAAAAGGCTTTACAGCGAAAGCAAAACATTAGATTATGTTAGGAGAGTACATAGACAAAAATAATCACACAGCCATTTTCCAAGCAAGGACATGTGTCAATAAAACCCAAAACACAGCTAAATGAAGTACTAACCTTTGACGATCTTCATCAGATGACACTCATAGGACATTATGTTACACAATACATGTATGTTTTGTTCGATAAAGTTCATATTTATATTCAAAAACAGCATTTTACATTGGCGCGTGATGTTCAGAAAATGTATTCCCACCAAAACTTCCGGTGAATGTGCACATCAATTTACTAAAATATTCATCATAAACGCTGACAAAATATATAACAATTATTTAAAGAATTATAGACTACTCCTGGATGCAACCGCTGTGTCAGATTTTAAAATAGCTTTACGGAGAAAGCAAATTTTTCAATATTCTGAGTACATAGCTCAGCCATCATAGCGAGTTATACAGACACCCGCCAAGTTCGGGGCAACCTAAACTCAGAATTAGTATTACAAATATTGTCTTACCTATGCTGATCTTCGTCAGAATGCATTCCCAGGACAGCTACTTTCACAAGAAATGTTGTTTTTGTTCGAAATACTCCATATTCATGTCTAAATACCTCCGTTTTGTTCGTGCGTTCAGGTCACTATCCAAAGGCATACAGCGCGAACGCGGTACCAGAAACGAAAAGTCAACATTTTCAATTAACGTACTTAGAAGCATGTCAAATGCTGTTTAAAATCTATCTTTATGGTATTTTTAACGTAACATTGCGATAATTTTCCAACAGGATAATAGCATATTCATTCAAGAAGAAAAAGAAGGAACGGCTCGCTCGCGTGACCACGCATATCCAATCCCTTTGTTGCCAGGCAGTCCACTCAGTAATTGAGCTCCTATTATCTGCCCAGTGACAGGAGAATGCTCAAACCACTTTCTGAAGGCTGTTGACAGCCAATGGAAGCCTTAGGAAGTGCAACGTCACTCCACAGACACTGTAGTTTTGATAGAGAATCAAAAGAAGAACTACAATTCTCAGACTTTCCACTTCCTGCTTGGATTTTTCTCAGGTTTTTGCCTTGACACAATTCAAACAGTTTTAGAAACCTCAGAGTGTTTTCTATCGAAATCTACTAATAATATGCATATTCTAGTTTCTGGGCCAGAGTAGTTTTTCATCCGGACCGTGAAAATACTGCCCCCTACACCCCAACAGGTTAACTGACAAGCTAATTATGTTTTGATACTATCATGCTGGTGGACATGCCATACTCAACAAACATGAAAATTGTACAGGCAAGAGATAAATTAATATAGATTCATAAGCACGCACACACTCGACTTGGGGTCAAATTCCAATGTAATCACAAAAAATGTTAAACATCTTTTTCAATGACATCTCAGTTTATTTCAGACATTTTTCCAAGTGTACATTTTTAATTCAAATCACTTCCTGAACTGACTGTCTTCAATTCGAATTGACCCCCCCCCCCCCACCCCCCTCACCCCAACAAATGTTTGTGTATTAATGTACGGATGATAGACCCCTCTAGCATGCTTATAATGATAAGCCTTCTCACATGACCCTTAATAACCCCACTATACCCATAATGAAACATTGGCCGGGACTGCCTGTAGCAGTAGGTAGCAGCCTAGTGAGTGTACTGTTCTGAAGATAGCAGCCATGTGAGTGTACTGTTCTGTAGATAAAAACCTAGGGAGTGCACTGTTCTGTAGGTAGCAGCCTAGGGAGTGCCTGTACCAGCCTAGAGAGTGTGCTGTGCTGTAGTTAGAAGCCTAGTGAGTGTACTGTTATGTACGTAGCAGCCAAGTGAGTGTACTGTTCAGTAGGTAAAAGCCTCGTGAGTGTACTGTTCTGTAGATAGTAGCCTAGGGAGTGTACTGTGCTGTACGTAGCAGCCTAGTGATTGTACTTTTCTGTAGGTAGCAGCCGTATGAGTGTACTGTTCTGTAGGTTGCAGCCTAGTGAGTGTACTGTTCTGTAGATAGCAGCCTAGTGATTGTACTTTTCTGTAGGTAGCAGCCGTATGAGTGTACTGTTCTGTAGGTTGCAGCCTAGTGAGTGTACTGTTCTGTAGATAGCAGCCTAGTGAGTGTACTGTTCTGTAGGTAGCAGCCTAGTGAGTGTACTGTTCTGTAGATAGCAACCTAGGGAGTGTCTGTACCAGCCTAGTGAGTGTCCTGTTCTGTAGATAGCAGCCTAGTGAGTGTACTGTTATGTACGTAGCAGCCTAATGAGTGTACTATTCTGTACGTAGCTGCCTAGTGAGTGTACTGTTCTGTAGATGGCAGCCTAGTGAGTGTACTGTTCTGTAGGTAGCAGCCAAGTGAGTGTACTTTTCTGTAGATAGCAGTCTAGTGAGTGTACTGTTCAGTAGATATCAGCCTAGTGATTGTACTGTTCTGTAGATAGCAGCCTAGTGAGTGTATTGTTCTGTAGATAGCAGCCTAGTGAGTGTATTGCTCTGTACGTAGCAGTCTAGTGAGTTTACTGTTCTGTATGTAGCACCCTAATGAGTGTTATGTTCTATAGACAGCAGCCTAGTGAGTGTACTGTTCTGTAGATGGCAGCCAAGTGAGTGTACTGTTCTGTAGATAGCAGCTTAGTGAGTTAATTGTTTTGTAGATAGCAGCCTAGGGAGTATCTTTAACAGCCTAGTGAATTTACTGTTCAGTAGACAGCAGCCCAGTGAGTGTACTGTTCTGTAGGTAGCAGCCTTGTGATTGTACTGTTCTGTAGGTAGCAGCCAAGTGAGTGTACTGTTCTGTAGACAGCAGCCTAGTGAGTGTACTGTTCTGTAGGTAGCAGTCTAGTGAGTGTACTGTAGATAGCAGCCTAGTGATTGTATTGTTCTGTAGATAGCAGCCTAGTGATTGCATTGTTCTGTAGATAGCAGCCTAGTGAGTGTACTGTTCTGAACGTAGCAGCCAAATGAGTGTACTGTTCTGAACATAGCAGCCTAGTGAGTGTACTCTTCTGTAGATAGTAGCCTAGGGAGTGCCTGTACCAGCCTAGTGAGTGTACTGTTCTGTAGATAGCAGCCTAGTGAGTGTACTGTTCTGTAGATAGTAGCCTAGGGAGTGCCTGTACCAGCCTAGTGAGTGTACTGTTCTGTACGTAGCAGCCAAATGAGTGTACTGTTCTGAACATAGCAGCCAAGTGAGTGTACCTTTCTGTAGATAGCAGCCTAGTGAGTGAACTGTACTGTAGATAGCAACCTAGTGAGTGTACTGTTCTGTAGGTAGCAGCCTAGTGAGTGTACTGTTCTGTAGACGGCTGCCAATTGAGTGTACTGTTCTGTAGATAGCAGCCTAGTGAGTGTACTGTTCTGTAGGTAGCAGCTTAGAGATTGTACTGTTCTGTAGGTAGCAGCCTTGTGATTGTATTGTTCTCTAAGTTGCAGCCTAGTGAGTGTACTGTTCTGTAGATAGCAGCATAGTGAGTGTACTGTTCTGTAGGTAGCAGCCTAGTGACAGTCCTGTTCTGTAGATAGCAGCCTAGTGAGTGTACTGTTCTGTAGGTAGCAGCAAAGTGAGTGTACTTTTCTGTAGATAGCAGCCTAGTGAGTGTACTGTTCTGCAGATGGCAGCCTAGTGAGAGTACTGTTTCTTAGGTAGCAGCCGAGAGAGTGTACTGTCTTGTAGGTAGCAGCCTAGTGAGTGTTCTGTAGATAGCAGCCTAGTTTGTGTACTGTTCTGTACGTAGCAGCCTAGTGAGTGTACTGTTCTGTAGGTAGAAGCCTAGTGAGTGTACTGTTCTGTAGATAGAAGCCTAGTGATGGTATTGTTCTGTAGATAGCAGCCTAGTGAGTGTACTGTTCTGTAGGTAGAAGGCTAGTGACTGTACTGTTCTGTAGATAGAAGCCTAGTGATTGTATTGTTCTGTAGATAGCAGCCTAGTGAGTGTACTGTTCTGTAGGTAGCAGCCTAGTTTGTGTACTGTTCTATACGTAGCAGCCTAGTGAGTGTACTGTTCAGTAGATAGCAGCCTAGTGAGTGTACTGTTCTGTAGGTAGAAGCCTAGTGAGTGTACTGTTCTGTAGATAGAAGCCTAGTGATTGTATTGTTCTGTATATAGCAGCCTAGTGAGTGTACTGTTCTGTAGATAGAAGCCTAGTGATTGTATTGTTCTGTAGATAGCAGCCTAGTGAGTGTACTGTTCTGAAGATAGCAGCCGCGTGAGTGTACTGTTATGTAGATAGTAGCCTAGTGAGTTTACTGTTCTGTAGGTAGCAGCCAAGTGAGTGTACTTTTCTGTAGATAGCAGCCTAGTGAGTGTACTGTTCTGTAGGTAGCAGCCAAGTGAGTGTACTGTAGATAGCATCCTAGTGAGTGAACTGTTCTGTAGATAGCAGCCTAGTGAGTGTACTGTTCCGTAGGTAGCAGCCAAGGTAGTGCACTTTTCTGTAGATAGCAGCCTAGTGATTGTATTGTTCTGTAGATAGCAGCCTAGTGAGTGTACTGTTCTGTACGTAGCAGCCAAATGAGTGTACTGTTCTGAACATAGCAGCCTAGTGAGTGTACTGTTCTGTACGTAGCAGCTTAGTGAGTGTACTGTTCTGTAGGTAGCAGCCAAGTGAGTGTACCTTTCTGTACATAGCAGCCTAGTGAGTGTACTGTACTGTAGATAGCAACCTAGTGAGTGTACTGTTCTGTAGACGGCTGCCAATTGAGTGTACTGTTCTGTAGGTAGCAGCCTAGGGAGTGCCTGTACATACCTAGTGTGTGTACTGTTATGTAGATAGAAGCCTTGTGAGTGTAGTGTTCTGTACTTTGCAAACTAGAGAGTATCCTTTTCTGTACATAGCAGCCTAGTGAGTGTACTGTTCTGTAGGTAGCAGCCTAGTGAGTGTACTGTTCTGCAGATGCCAGCCTAGTGAGTGTACTGTTCTGTAGATAGCAGCCTTGTGAGTGTACTGTTCTGTAGATAGCAGGCTTGTGATTGTACTGATCTGTAGGTAGCAACCAAGTGAGTGTACTTTTCTGTAGATAGCAGCCTACTGAGTGTACTGTTCTGTAGACGGCAGCCTAGTGAGTGTACTGTTCTGTAGGTAGCAGCCTAGTGAGTGTACTGTAGATTGCAGCCTAGTGAGTGTACTGTTCTGTAGATAGCAGCCTAGTGAGTGAACGTTCTGTAGATAGCAGCCTAGTGAGTTTACTGTTCTGCAGATGGCAGCCTGGTGAGTGTACTGTTCTGTAGGTAGCAGCCAAGTGAGTGTACTGTAGATAGCAGCCTGCTGAGTGTACTTTTCTGTAGATAGCAGCCAAGTGAGTGTACTGTTCTGTAGACAGCAGCCTAGTAAGTGTACTGTTCTGTAGATAGCAGTCTAGTGAGTGTACTGTAGATAGCAGCCTAGTGATTGTATTGTTCTGTAGATAGCAGTCTAGTGAGTGTACTGTTCTGAACGTAGCAGCCAAATGAGTGTACTGTTCTGAACATAGCAGCCTAGTGAGTGTACTGTTCTGTAGATAGTAGCCTAGGGAGTGCCTGTACCAGCCTAGTGAGTGTACTGTTCTGTAGATAGCAGCCTAGTGAGTGTAATGTTCTGTAGATAGTAGCCTAGGGAGTGCCTGTACCAGCCAAATGAGTGTACTGTTCTGAACATAGCAGCCAAGTGAGTGTACCTTTCTGTAGATAGCAGCCTAGTGAGTGTACTGTTCCGTAGACGGCTGCCAATTGAGTGAACTGTACTGTAGATAGCAACCTAGTGAGTGTACTGTTCTGTAGGTAGTAGCCTAGTGAGTGTACTGTTCTGTAGACGGCTGCCAATTGAGTGTACTGTTCTGTAGGTAGCAGCCTAGAGATTGTACTGTTCTGTAGGTAGCAGCCTTGTGATTGTATTGTTCTCTAAGTTGCAGCCTAGTGAGTGTACTGTTCTGTAGATAGCAGCCTAGTGAGTGTACTGTTCTGTAGGTAGCAGCCTAGTGACAGTCCTGTTCTGTAGATAGCAGCCTAGTGAGTGTACTGTTCTGTAGATGGCAGCCTAGTGAGTGTACTGTTCTGCAGATGGCAGCCTAGTGAGAGTACTGTTTTGTAGGTAGCAGCCTAGTGAGTGAACTCTTCTGTACGTAGCAGCCTAGTGAGTGTACTGTTCTGTAGGTAGAAGCCTAGTGAGTGTACTTTTCTGTAGATAGCAGCCTAGTGAGTGAACTGTACTGTAGATAGCAACCTAGTGAGTGTACTGTTCTGTAGACGGCTGCCAATTGAGTGTACTGTTCTGTAGATAGAAGCCTAGTTATTGTATTGTTCTGTAGATAGCAGCCTAGTGAGTGTCCTGTTCTGTAGGTAGAAGCCTAGTGAGTGTACTGTTCTGTAGATAGCAGCCTAGTGAGTGTACTGTTCTGTAGGTAGCAGCCAAGTGAGTGTACTTTTCTGTAGATAGCAGCCTAGTGAGTGTACTGTTCTGCAGATGGCAGCCTAGTGAGAGTACTGTCTTGTAGTTAGCAGCCTAGTGAGTGTTCTGTAGATAGCAGCCTAGTTTGTGTACTGTTCTGTACGTAGCAGCCTAGTGAGTGTACTGTTCTGTAGGTAGAAGCCTAGTGAGTGTACTGTTCTGTAGATAGAAGCCTAGTGATTGTATTGTTCTGTAGATAGCAGCCTAGTGAGTGTACTGTTCTGTAGGTAGAAGCCTAGTGAGTGTACTGTTCTGTAGATAGAAGCCTAGTGATTGTATTGTTCTGTAGATAGCAGCCTAGTGAGTGTACTGTTCTGTAGGTAGAAGCCTAGTGACTGTACTGTTCTGTAGATAGAAGCCTAGTGATTGTATTGTTCTGTAGATAGCAGCCTAGTGAGTGTACTGTTCTGTAGATAGAAGCCTAGTGATTGTATTGTTCTGTAGATAGCAGCCTAGTGAGTGTACTGTTCTGAAGATAGCAGCCGTGTGAGTGTACTGTTATGTAGATAGTAGCCTAGTGAGTTTACTGTTCTGTAGGTAGCAGCCAAAGAGTGTACTTTTCTGTAGATAGAAGCCTAGTGATTGTATTGTTCTGTATATAGCAGCCTAGTGAGTGTACTGTTCTGTAGATAGAAGCCTAGTGATTGTATTGTTATGTAGATAGCAGCCTAGTGAGTGTACTGTTCTGAAGATAGCAGCCGCGTGAGTGTACTGTTATGTAGATAGTAGCCTAGTGAGTTTACTATTCTGTAGGTAGCAGCCAAGTGAGTGTACTTTTCTGTAGATAGCAGCCTAGTGAGTGTACTGTTCTGTAGGTAGCAGCCAAGTGAGTGTACTGTAGATAGCAGCCTAGTGAGTGAACTGTTCTGTAGATAGCAGCCTAGTGAATGTACTGTTCTGTAGGTAGCAGCCAAGTGAGTGTACTGTAGATAGCATCCTAGTGAGTGAACTGTTCTGTAGATAGCAGCCTAGTGAGTGTACTGTTCCGTAGGTAGCAGCCAAGGTAGTGCACTTTTCTGTAGATAGCAGCCTAGTGATTGTATTGTTCTGTAGATAGCAGCCTAGTGAGTGTACTGTTCTGTACGTAGCAGCCAAATGAGTGTACTGTTCTGAACATAGCAGCCTAGTGAGTGTACTGTTCTGTACGTAGCAGCTTAGTGAGTGTACTGTTCTGTAGGTAGCAGCCAAGTGAGTGTACCTTTCTGTACATAGCAGCCTAGTGAGTGTACTGTACTGTAGATAGCAACCTAGTGAGTGTACTGCTCTGTAGACGGCTGCCAATTGAGTGTACTGTTCTGTAGGTAGCAGCCTAGGGAGTGCCTGTACATACCTAGTGAGTGTACTGTTATGTAGATAGAAGCCTTGTGAGTGTAGTGTTCTGTACTTTGCAAACTAGAGAGTATCCTTTTCTGTACATAGCAGCCTAGTGAGTGTACTGTTCTGTAGGTAGCAGCCTAGTGAGTGTACTGTTCTGCAGATGCCAGCCTAGTGAGTGTACTGTTCTGTAGATAGCAGCCTTGTGAGTGTACTGTTCTGTAGATAGCATCCTAGAGATTGTACTGTTCTGAAGGTAGCAGGCTTGTGATTGTACTGATCTGTAGGTAGCAACCAAGTGAGTGTACTTTTCTGTAGATAGCAGCCTACTGAGTGTACTGTTCTGTAGACGGCAGCCTAGTGAGTGTACTGTTCTGTAGGTAGCAGCCTAGTGAGTGTACTGTAGATAGCAGCCTAGTGATTGTATTGTTCTGTAGATAGCAGCCTAGTGAGTGTACTGTTCTGAACGTAGCAGCCAAATGAGTGTACTGTTCTGAACATAGCAGCCTAGTGAGTGTACTGTTCTGTAGATAGTAGCCTAGGGAGTGCCTGTACCAGCCTAGTGAGTGTACTGTTCTGTAGATAGCAGCCTAGTGAGTGTAATGTTCTGTAGATAGTAGCCTAGGGAGTGCCTGTACCAGCCAAATGAGTGTACTGTTCTGAACATAGCAGCCAAGTGAGTGTACCTTTCTGTAGATAGCAGCCTAGTGAGTGTACTGTTCCGTAGACGGCTGCCAATTGAGTGAACTGTACTGTAGATACCAACCTAGTGAGTGTACTGTTCTGTAGGTAGTAGCCTAGTGAGTGTACTGTTCTGTAGACGGCTGCCAATTGAGTGTACTGTTCTGTAGGTAGCAGCCTAGAGATTGTACTGTTCTGTAGGTAGCAGCCTTGTGATTGTATTGTTCTCTAAGTTGCAGCCTAGTGAGTGTACTGTTCTGTAGATAGCAGCCTAGTGAGTGTACTGTTCTGTAGATGGCAGCCTAGTGAGCGTACTGTTCTGCAGATGGCAGCCTAGTGAGAGTACTGTTTTGTAGGTAGCAGTCTAGTGAGTGTACTGTAGATAGCAGCCTAGTTTGTGTACTCTTCTGTACGTAGCAGCCTAGTGAGTGTACTGTTCTGTAGGTAGAAGCCTAGTGAGTGTACTTTTCTGTAGATAGCAGCCTAGTGAGTGAACTGTACTGTAGATAGCAACCTAGTGAGTGTACTGTTCTGTAGACGGCTGCCAATTGAGTGTACTGTTCTGTAGATAGAAGCCTAGTGATTGTATTGTTCTGTAGATAGCAGCCTAGTGAGAGTCCTGTTCTGTAGGTAGAAGCCTAGTGAGTGTACTGTTCTGTAGATAGCAGCCTAGTGAGTGTACTGTTCTGTAGGTAGCAGCCAAGTGAGTGTACTTTTCTGTAGATAGCAGCCTAGTGAGTGTACTGTTCTGCAGATGGCAGCCTAGTGAGAGTACTGTCTTGTAGTTAGCAGCCTAGTGAGTGTTCTGTAGATAGCAGCCTAGTTTGTGTACTGTTCTGTACGTAGCAGCCTAGTGAGTGTACTGTTCTGTAGGTAGAAGCCTAGTGAGTGTACTGTTCTGTAGATAGAAGCCTAGTGATTGTATTGTTCTGTAGATAGCAGCCTAGTGAGTGTACTGTTCTGTAGGTAGAAGCCTAGTGATTGTACTGTTCTGTAGATAGAAGCCTAGTGATTGTATTGTTCTGTAGATAGCAGCCTAGTGAGTGTACTGTTCTGTAGGTAGAAGCCTAGTGACTGTACTGTTCTGTAGATAGAAGCCTAGTGATTGTATTGTTCTGTAGATAGCAGCCTAGTGAGTGTACTGTTCTGTAGATAGAAGCCTAGTGATTGTATTGTTCTGTAGATAGCAGCCTAGTGAGTGTACTGTTCTGAAGATAGCAGCCGTGTGAGTGTACTGTTATGTAGATAGTAGCCTAGTGAGTTTACTGTTCTGTAGGTAGCAGCCAAAGAGTGTACTTTTCTGTAGATAGAAGCCTAGTGATTGTATTGTTCTGTAGATAGCAGCCTAGTGATTGTATTGTTCTGTAGATAGCAGCCTAGTGAGTGTACTGTTCTGTAGGTAGCAGCCTAGTTTGTGTACTGTTCTATACGTAGCAGCCTAGTGAGTGTACTGTTCAGTAGATAGCAGCCTAGTGAGTTTACTGTTCTGTAGGGAGAAGCCTAGTGAGTGTACTGTTCTGTAGATAGAAGCCTAGTGATTATTGTTCTGTATATAGCAGCCTAGTGAGTGTACTGTTCTGTAGATAGAAGCCTAGTGATTGTATTGTTATGTAGATAGCAGCCTAGTGAGTGTACTGTTCTGAAGATAGCAGCCGCGTGAGTGTACTGTTATGTAGATAGTAGCCTAGTGAGTTTACTGTTCTGTAGGTAGCAGCCTAGTTTGTGTACTGTTCTATACGTAGCAGCCTAGTGAGTGTACTATTCAGTAGATAGCAGCCTAGTGAGTTTACTGTTCTGTAGGTAGAAGCCTAGTGAGTGTACTGTTCTGTAGATAGAAGCCTAGTGATTATTGTTCTGTAGGTAGAAGCCTAGTGAGTGTACTGTTCTGTAGATAGAAGCCTAGTGATTATTGTTCTGTATATAGCAGCCTAGTGAGTGTACTGTTCTGTAGATAGAAGCCTAGTGATTGTATTGTTATGTAGATAGCAGCCTAGTGAGTGTACTGTTCTGAAGATAGCAGCCGCGTGAGTGTACTGTTATGTAGATAGTAGCCTAGTGAGTTTACTGTTCTGTAGGTAGCAGCCAAGTGAGTGTACTTTTCTGTAGATAGCAGCCTAGTGAGTGTACTGTTCTGTAGGTAGCAGCCAAGTGAGTGTACTGTAGATAGCAGCCTAGTGAGTGAACTGTTCTGTAGATAGCAGCCTAGTGAGTGTACTGTTCTGTAGGTAGCAGCCAAGTGAGTGTACTGTAGATAGCATCCTAGTGAGTGAACTGTTCTGTAGATAGCAGCCTAGTGAGTGTACTGTTCCGTAGGTAGCAGCCAAGGTAGTGCACTTTTCTGTAGATAGCAGCCTAGTGATTGTATTGTTCTGTAGATAGCAGCCTAGTGAGTGTACTGTTCTGTACGTATCAGCCAAATGAGTGTACTGTTCTGAACATAGCAACCTAGTGAGTGTACTGTTCTGTACGTAGCAGCTTAGTGAGTGTACTGTTCTGTAGGTAGCAGCCAAGTGAGTGTACCTTTCTGTACATAGCAGCCTAGTGAGTGTACTGTACTGTAGATAGCAACCTAGTGAGTGTACTGTTCTGTAGACGGCTGCCAATTGAGTGTACTGTTCTGTAGGTAGCAGCCTAGGGAGTGCCTGTACATACCTAGTGAGTGTACTGTTATGTAGATAGAAGCCTTGTGAGTGTAGTGTTCTGTACTTTGCAAACTAGAGAGTATCCTTTTCTGTACATAGCAGCCTAGTGAGTGTACTGTTCTGTAGGTAGCAGCCTAGTGAGTGTACTGTTCTGCAGATGCCAGCCTAGTGAGTGTACTGTTCTGTAGATAGCAGCCTTGTGAGTGTACTGTTCTGTAGATAGCATCCTAGAGATTGTACTGTTCTGAAGGTAGCAGGCTTGTGATTGTACTGATCTGTAGGTAGCAACCAAGTGAGTGTACTTTTCTGTAGATAGCAGCCTACTGAGTGTACTGTTCTGTAGACGGCAGCCTAGTGAGTGTACTGTTCTGTAGGTAGCAGCCTAGTGAGTGTACTGTAGATTGCAGCCTAGTGAGTGTACTGTTCTGTAGATAGCAGCCTAGTGAGTGAACGTTCTGTAGGTAGTAGCCTAGGGAGTGCCTGTACTGCCTAGTGAGTTTACTGTTCTGCAGATGGCAGCCTGGTGAGTGTACTGTTCTGTAGGTAGCAGCCAAGTGAGTGTACTGTAGATAGCAGCCTGCTGAGTGTACTTTTCTGTAGATAGCAGCCAAGTGAGTGTACTGTTCTGTAGACAGCAGCCTAGTGAGTGTACTGTTCTGTAGATAGCAGTCTAGTGAGTGTACTGTAGATAGCAGCCTAGTGATTGTATTGTTCTGTAGATAGCAGCCTAGTGAGTGTACTGTTCTGAACGTAGCAGCCAAATGAGTGTACTGTTCTGAACATAGCAGCCTAGTGAGTGTACTGTTCTGTAGATAGTAGCCTAGGGAGTGCCTGTACCAGCCTAGTGAGTGTACTGTTCTGTAGATAGCAGCCTAGTGAGTGTAATGTTCTGTAGATAGTAGCCTAGGGAGTGCCTGTACCAGCCAAATGAGTGTACTGTTCTGAACATAGCAGCCAAGTGAGTGTACCTTTCTGTAGATAGCAGCCTAGTGAGTGTACTGTTCCGTAGACGGCTGCCAATTGAGTGTACTGTTCTGTAGGTAGCAGCCTAGAGATTGTACTGTTCTGTAGGTAGCAGCCTTGTGATTGTATTGTTCTCTAAGTTGCAGCCTAGTGAGTGTACTGTTCTGTAGATAGCAGCCTAGTGAGTGTACTGTTCTGTAGACGGCTGCCAATTGAGTGTACTGTTCTGTAGGTAGCAGCCTAGAGATTGTACTGTTCTGTAGGTAGCAGCCTTGTGATTGTATTGTTCTCTAAGTTGCAGCCTAGTGAGTGTACTGTTCTGTAGATAGCAGCCTAGTGAGTGTACTGTTCTGTAGGTAGCAGCCTAGTGACAGTCCTGTTCTGTAGATAGCAGCCTAGTGAGTGTACTGTTCTGTAGATGGCAGCCTAGTGAGTGTACTGTTCTGCAGATGGCAGCCTAGTGAGAGTACTGTTTTGTAGGTAGCAGTCTAGTGAGTGTACTGTAGATAGCAGCCTAGTTTGTGTACTCTTCTGTACGTAGCAGCCTAGTGAGTGTACTGTTCTGTAGGTAGAAGCCTAGTGAGTGTACTTTTCTGTAGATAGCAGCCTAGTGAGTGAACTGTACTGTAGATAGCAACCTAGTGAGTGTACTGTTCTGTAGACGGCTGCCAATTGAGTGTACTGTTCTGTAGATAGAAGCCTAGTGATTGTATTGTTCTGTAGATAGCAGCCTAGTGAGTGTCCTGTTCTGTAGGTAGAAGCCTAGTGAGTGTACTGTTCTGTAGATAGCAGCCTAGTGAGTGTACTGTTCTGTAGGTAGCAGCCAAGTGAGTGTACTTTTCTGTAGATAGCAGCCTAGTGAGTGTACTGTTCTGCAGATGGCAGCCTAGTGAGAGTACTGTCTTGTAGGTAGCAGCCTAGTGAGTGTTCTGTAGATAGCAGCCTAGTTTGTGTACTGTTCTGTACGTAGCAGCCTAGTGAGTGTACTGTTCTGTAGATAGCAGCCTAGTGAGTGTACTGTTCTGAAGATAGCAGCCGTGTGAGTGTACTGTTATGTAGATAGTAGCCTAGTGAGTTTACTGTTCTGTAGGTAGCAGCCAAAGAGTGTACTTTTCTGTAGATAGAAGCCTAGTGATTGTATTGTTCTGTAGATAGCAGCCTAGTGATTGTATTGTTCTGTAGATAGCAGCCTAGTGAGTGTACTGTTCTGTAGGTAGCAGCCTAGTTTGTGTACTGTTCTATACGTAGCAGCCTAGTGAGTGTACTGTTCAGTAGATAGCAGCCTAGTGAGTTTACTGTTCTGTAGGTAGAAGCCTAGTGGGTGTACTGTTCTGTAGATAGAAGCCTAGTGATTATTGTTCTGTATATAGCAGCCTAGTGAGTGTACTGTTCTGTAGATAGAAGCCTAGTGATTGTATTGTTATGTAGATAGCAGCCTAGTGAGTGTACTGTTCTGAAGATAGCAGCCGCGTGAGTGTACTGTTATGTAGATAGTAGCCTAGTGAGTTTACTGTTCTGTAGGTAGCAGCCTAGTTTGTGTACTGTTCTATACGTAGCAGCCTAGTGAGTGTACTGTTCAGTAGATAGCAGCCTAGTGAGTTTACTGTTCTGTAGGTAGAAGCCTAGTGAGTGTACTGTTCTGTAGATAGAAGCCTAGTGATTATTGTTCTGTAGGTAGAAGCCTAGTGAGTGTACTGTTCTGTAGATAGAAGCCTAGTGATTATTGTTCTGTATATAGCAGCCTAGTGAGTGTACTGTTCTGTAGATAGAAGCCTAGTGATTGTATTGTTATGTAGATAGCAGCCTAGTGAGTGTACTGTTCTGAAGATAGCAGCCGCGTGAGTGTACTGTTATGTAGATAGTAGCCTAGTGAGTTTACTGTTCTGTAGGTAGCAGCCAAGTGAGTGTACTTTTCTGTAGATAGCAGCCTAGTGAGTGTACTGTTCTGTAGGTAGCAGCCAAGTGAGTGTACTGTAGATAGCAGCCTAGTGAGTGAACTGTTCTGTAGATAGCAGCCTAGTGAGTGTACTGTTCTGTAGGTAGCAGCCAAGTGAGTGTACTGTAGATAGCATCCTAGTGAGTGAACTGTTCTGTAGATAGCAGCCTAGTGAGTGTACTGTTCCGTAGGTAGCAGCCAAGGTAGTGCACTTTTCTGTAGATAGCAGCCTAGTGATTGTATTGTTCTGTAGATAGCAGCCTAGTGAGTGTACTGTTCTGTACGTAGCAGCCAAATGAGTGTACTGTTCTGAACATAGCAGCCTAGTGAGTGTACTGTTCTGTACGTAGCAGCTTAGTGAGTGTACTGTTCTGTAGGTAGCAGCCAAGTGAGTGTACCTTTCTGTACATAGCAGCCTAGTGAGTGTACTGTACTGTAGATAGCAACCTAGTGAGTGTACTGTTCTGTAGACGGCTGCCAATTGAGTGTACTGTTCTGTAGGTAGCAGCCTAGGGAGTGCCTGTACATACCTAGTGAGTGTACTGTTATGTAGATAGAAGCCTTGTGAGTGTAGTGTTCTGTACTTTGCAAACTAGAGAGTATCCTTTTCTGTACATAGCAGCCTAGTGAGTGTACTGTTCTGTAGGTAGCAGCCTAGTGAGTGTACTGTTCTGCAGATTCCAGCCTAGTGAGTGTACTGTTCTGTAGATAGCAGCCTTGTGAGTGTACTGTTCTGTAGATAGCATCCTAGAGATTGTACTGTTCTGAAGGTAGCAGGCTTGTGATTGTACTGATCTGTAGGTAGCAACCAAGTGAGTGTACTTTTCTGTAGATAGCAGCCTACTGAGTGTACTGTTCTGTAGACGGCAGCCTAGTGAGTGTACTGTTCTGTAGGTAGCAGCCTAGTGAGTGTACTGTAGATTGCAGCCTAGTGAGTGTACTGTTCTGTAGATAGCAGCCTAGTGAGTGAACGTTCTGTAGGTAGTAGCCTAGGGAGTGCCTGTACTGCCTAGTGAGTTTACTGTTCTGCAGATGGCAGCCTGGTGAGTGTACTGTTCTGTAGGTAGCAGCCAAGTGAGTGTACTGTAGATAGCAGCCTGCTGAGTGTACTTTTCTGTAGATAGCAGCCAAGTGAGTGTACTGTTCTGTAGACAGCAGCCTAGTGAGTGTACTGTTCTGTAGATAGCAGTCTAGTGAGTGTACTGTAGATAGCAGCCTAGTGATTGTATTGTTCTGTAGATAGCAGCCTAGTGAGTGTACTGTTCTGAACGTAGCAGCCAAATGAGTGTACTGTTCTGAACATAGCAGCCTAGTGAGTGTACTGTTCTGTAGATAGTAGCCTAGGGAGTGCCTGTACCAGCCTAGTGAGTGTACTGTTCTGTAGATAGCAGCCTAGTGAGTGTAATGTTCTGTAGATAGTAGCCTAGGGAGTGCCTGTACCAGCCAAATGAGTGTACTGTTCTGAACATAGCAGCCAAGTGAGTGTACCTTTCTGTAGATAGCAGCCTAGTGAGTGTACTGTTCCGTAGACGGCTGCCAATTGAGTGTACTGTTCTGTAGGTAGCAGCCTAGAGATTGTACTGTTCTGTAGGTAGCAGCCTTGTGATTGTATTGTTCTCTAAGTTGCAGCCTAGTGAGTGTACTGTTCTGTAGATAGCAGCCTAGTGAGTGTACTGTTCTGTAGACGGCTGCCAATTGAGTGTACTGTTCTGTAGGTAGCAGCCTAGAGATTGTACTGTTCTGTAGGTAGCAGCCTTGTGATTGTATTGTTCTCTAAGTTGCAGCCTAGTGAGTGTACTGTTCTGTAGATAGCAGCCTAGTGAGTGTACTGTTCTGTAGGTAGCAGCCTAGTGACAGTCCTGTTCTGTAGATAGCAGCCTAGTGAGTGTACTGTTCTGTAGATGGCAGCCTAGTGAGTGTACTGTTCTGCAGATGGCAGCCTAGTGAGAGTACTGTTTTGTAGGTAGCAGTCTAGTGAGTGTACTGTAGATAGCAGCCTAGTTTGTGTACTCTTCTGTACGTAGCAGCCTAGTGAGTGTACTGTTCTGTAGGTAGAAGCCTAGTGAGTGTACTTTTCTGTAGATAGCAGCCTAGTGAGTGAACTGTACTGTAGATAGCAACCTAGTGAGTGTACTGTTCTGTAGACGGCTGCCAATTGAGTGTACTGTTCTGTAGATAGAAGCCTAGTGATTGTATTGTTCTGTAGATAGCAGCCTAGTGAGTGTCCTGTTCTGTAGGTAGAAGCCTAGTGAGTGTACTGTTCTGTAGATAGCAGCCTAGTGAGTGTACTGTTCTGTAGGTAGCAGCCAAGTGAGTGTACTTTTCTGTAGATAGCAGCCTAGTGAGTGTACTGTTCTGCAGATGGCAGCCTAGTGAGAGTACTGTCTTGTAGGTAGCAGCCTAGTGAGTGTTCTGTAGATAGCAGCCTAGTTTGTGTACTGTTCTGTACGTAGCAGCCTAGTGAGTGTACTGTTCTGTAGGTAGAAGCCTAGTGAGTGTACTGTTCTGTAGATAGAAGCCTAGTGATTGTATTGTTCTGTAGATAGCAGCCTAGTGAGTGTACTGTTCTGTAGATGGCAGCCTAGTGAGTGTACTGTTCTGCAGATGGCAGCCTAGTGAGAGTACTGTTTTGTAGGTAGCAGTCTAGTGAGTGTACTGTAGATAGCAGCCTAGTTTGTGTACTCTTCTGTACGTAGCAGCCTAGTGAGTGTACTGTTCTGTAGGTAGAAGCCTAGTGAGTGTACTTTTCTGTAGATAGCAGCCTAGTGAGTGAACTGTACTGTAGATAGCAACCTAGTGAGTGTACTGTTCTGTAGACGGCTGCCAATTGAGTGTACTGTTCTGTAGATAGAAGCCTAGTGATTGTATTGTTCTGTAGATAGCAGCCTAGTGAGTGTCCTGTTCTGTAGGTAGAAGCCTAGTGAGTGTACTGTTCTGTAGATAGCAGCCTAGTGAGTGTACTGTTCTGTAGGTAGCAGCCAAGTGAGTGTACTTTTCTGTAGATAGCAGCCTAGTGAGTGTACTGTTCTGCAGATGGCAGCCTAGTGAGAGTACTGTCTTGTAGGTAGCAGCCTAGTGAGTGTTCTGTAGATAGCAGCCTAGTTTGTGTACTGTTCTGTACGTAGCAGCCTAGTGAGTGTACTGTTCTGTAGGTAGAAGCCTAGTGAGTGTACTGTTCTGTAGATAGAAGCCTAGTGATTGTATTGTTCTGTAGATAGCAGCCTAGTGAGTGTACTGTTCTGTAGGTAGAAGCCTAGTGAGTGTACTGTTCTGTAGATAGAAGCCTAGTGATTGTATTGTTCTGTAGATAGCAGCCTAGTGAGTGTACTGTTCTGTAGGTAGAAGCCTAGTGACTGTACTGTTCTGTAGATAGCAGCCTTGTGAGTGTACTGTTCTGTAGATAGCATCCTAGAGATTGTACTGTTCTGAAGGTAGCAGGCTTGTGATTGTACTGATCTGTAGGTAGCAACCAAGTGAGTGTACTTTTCTGTAGATAGCAGCCTACTGAGTGTATTGTTCTGTAGACGGCAGCCTAGTGAGTGTACTGTTCTGTAGGTAGCAGCCTAGTGAGTGTACTGTAGATTGCAGCCTAGTGAGTGTACTGTTCTGTAGATAGCAGCCTAGTGAGTGAACGTTCTGTAGGTAGTAGCCTAGGGAGTGCCTGTACTGCCTAGTGAGTTTACTGTTCTGCAGATGGCAGCCTGGTGAGTGTACTGTTCTGTAGGTAGCAGCCAAGTGAGTGTACTGTAGATAGCAGCCTGCTGAGTGTACTTTTCTGTAGATAGCAGCCAAGTGAGTGTACTGTTCTGTAGACAGCAGCCTAGTGAGTGTACTGTTCTGTAGATAGCAGTCTAGTGAGTGTACTGTAGATAGCAGCCTAGTGATTGTATTGTTCTGTAGATAGCAGCCTAGTGAGTGTACTGTTCTGAACGTAGCAGCCAAATGAGTGTACTGTTCTGAACATAGCAGCCTAGTGAGTGTACTGTTCTGTAGATAGTAGCCTAGGGAGTGCCTGTACCAGCCTAGTGAGTGTACTGTTCTGTAGATAGCAGCCTAGTGAGTGTAATGTTCTGTAGATAGTAGCCTAGGGAGTGCCTGTACCAGCCAAATGAGTGTACTGTTCTGAACATAGCAGCCAAGTGAGTGTACCTTTCTGTAGATAGCAGCCTAGTGAGTGTACTGTTCCGTAGACGGCTGCCAATTGAGTGTACTGTTCTGTAGGTAGCAGCCTAGAGATTGTACTGTTCTGTAGGTAGCAGCCTTGTGATTGTATTGTTCTCTAAGTTGCAGCCTAGTGAGTGTACTGTTCTGTAGATAGCAGCCTAGTGAGTGTACTGTTCTGTAGACGGCTGCCAATTGAGTGTACTGTTCTGTAGGTAGCAGCCTAGAGATTGTACTGTTCTGTAGGTAGCAGCCTTGTGATTGTATTGTTCTCTAAGTTGCAGCCTAGTGAGTGTACTGTTCTGTAGATAGCAGCCTAGTGAGTGTACTGTTCTGTAGGTAGCAGCCTAGTGACAGTCCTGTTCTGTAGATAGCAGCCTAGTGAGTGTACTGTTCTGTAGATGGCAGCCTAGTGAGTGTACTGTTCTGCAGATGGCAGCCTAGTGAGAGTACTGTTTTGTAGGTAGCAGTCTAGTGAGTGTACTGTAGATAGCAGCCTAGTTTGTGTACTCTTCTGTACGTAGCAGCCTAGTGAGTGTACTGTTCTGTAGGTAGAAGCCTAGTGAGTGTACTTTTCTGTAGATAGCAGCCTAGTGAGTGAACTGTACTGTAGATAGCAACCTAGTGAGTGTACTGTTCTGTAGACGGCTGCCAATTGAGTGTACTGTTCTGTAGATAGAAGCCTAGTGATTGTATTGTTCTGTAGATAGCAGCCTAGTGAGTGTCCTGTTCTGTAGGTAGAAGCCTAGTGAGTGTACTGTTCTGTAGATAGCAGCCTAGTGAGTGTACTGTTCTGTAGGTAGCAGCCAAGTGAGTGTACTTTTCTGTAGATAGCAGCCTAGTGAGTGTACTGTTCTGCAGATGGCAGCCTAGTGAGAGTACTGTCTTGTAGGTAGCAGCCTAGTGAGTGTTCTGTAGATAGCAGCCTAGTTTGTGTACTGTTCTGTACGTAGCAGCCTAGTGAGTGTACTGTTCTGTAGATAGCAGCCTAGTGAGTGTACTGTTCTGAAGATAGCAGCCGTGTGAGTGTACTGTTATGTAGATAGTAGCCTAGTGAGTTTACTGTTCTGTAGGTAGCAGCCAAAGAGTGTACTTTTCTGTAGATAGAAGCCTAGTGATTGTATTGTTCTGTAGATAGCAGCCTAGGGATTGTATTGTTCTGTAGATAGCAGCCTAGTGAGTGTACTGTTCTGTAGGTAGCAGCCTAGTTTGTGTACTGTTCTATACGTAGCAGCCTAGTGAGTGTACTGTTCAGTAGATAGCAGCCTAGTGAGTTTACTGTTCTGTAGGTAGAAGCCTAGTGAGTGTACTGTTCTGTAGATAGAAGCCTAGTGATTATTGTTCTGTATATAGCAGCCTAGTGAGTGTACTGTTCTGTAGATAGAAGCCTAGTGATTGTATTGTTATGTAGATAGCAGCCTAGTGAGTGTACTGTTCTGAAGATAGCAGCCGCGTGAGTGTACTGTTATGTAGATAGTAGCCTAGTGAGTTTACTGTTCTGTAGGTAGCAGCCTAGTTTGTGTACTGTTCTATACGTAGCAGCCTAGTGAGTGTACTGTTCAGTAGATAGCAGCCTAGTGAGTTTACTGTTCTGTAGGTAGAAGCCTAGTGAGTGTACTGTTCTGTAGATAGAAGCCTAGTGATTATTGTTCTGTAGGTAGAAGCCTAGTGAGTGTACTGTTCTGTAGATAGAAGCCTAGTGATTATTGTTCTGTATATAGCAGCCTAGTGAGTGTACTGTTCTGTAGATAGAAGCCTAGTGATTGTATTGTTATGTAGATAGCAGCCTAGTGAGTGTACTGTTCTGAAGATAGTAGCCTAGTGAGTTTACTGTTCTGTAGGTAGCAGCCAAGTGAGTGTACTTTTCTGTAGATAGCAGCCTAGTGAGTGTACTGTTCTGTAGGTAGCAGCCAAGTGAGTGTACTGTAGATAGCAGCCTAGTGAGTGAACTGTTCTGTAGATAGCAGCCTAGTGAGTGTACTGTTCTGTAGGTAGCAGCCAAGTGAGTGTACTGTAGATAGCATCCTAGTGAGTGAACTGTTCTGTAGATAGCAGCCTAGTGAGTGTACTGTTCCGTAGGTAGCAGCCAAGGTAGTGCACTTTTCTGTAGATAGCAGCCTAGTGATTGTATTGTTCTGTAGATAGCAGCCTAGTGAGTGTACTGTTCTGTACGTAGCAGCCAAATGAGTGTACTGTTCTGAACATAGCAGCCTAGTGAGTGTACTGTTCTGTACGTAGCAGCTTAGTGAGTGTACTGTTCTGTAGGTAGCAGCCAAGTGAGTGTACCTTTCTGTACATAGCAGCCTAGTGAGTGTACTGTACTGTAGATAGCAACCTAGTGAGTGTACTGTTCTGTAGACGGCTGCCAATTGAGTGTACTGTTCTGTAGGTAGCAGCCTAGGGAGTGCCTGTACATACCTAGTGAGTGTACTGTTATGTAGATAGAAGCCTTGTGAGTGTAGTGTTCTGTACTTTGCAAACTAGAGAGTATCCTTTTCTGTACATAGCAGCCTAGTGAGTGTACTGTTCTGTAGGTAGCAGCCTAGTGAGTGTACTGTTCTGCAGATGCCAGCCTAGTGAGTGTACTGTTCTGTAGATAGCAGCCTTGTGAGTGTACTGTTCTGTAGATAGCATCCTAGAGATTGTACTGTTCTGAAGGTAGCAGGCTTGTGATTGTACTGATCTGTAGGTAGCAACCAAGTGAGTGTACTTTTCTGTAGATAGCAGCCTACTGAGTGTACTGTTCTGTAGACGGCAGCCTAGTGAGTGTACTGTTCTGTAGGTAGCAGCCTAGTGAGTGTACTGTAGATTGCAGCCTAGTGAGTGTACTGTTCTGTAGATAGCAGCCTAGTGAGTGAACGTTCTGTAGGTAGTAGCCTAGGGAGTGCCTGTACTGCCTAGTGAGTTTACTGTTCTGCAGATGGCAGCCTGGTGAGTGTACTGTTCTGTAGGTAGCAGCCAAGTGAGTGTACTGTAGATAGCAGCCTGCTGAGTGTACTTTTCTGTAGATAGCAGCCAAGTGAGTGTACTGTTCTGTAGACAGCAGCCTAGTGAGTGTACTGTTCTGTAGATAGCAGTCTAGTGAGTGTACTGTAGATAGCAGCCTAGTGATTGTATTGTTCTGTAGATAGCAGCCTAGTGAGTGTACTGTTCTGAACGTAGCAGCCAAATGAGTGTACTGTTCTGAACATAGCAGCCTAGTGAGTGTACTGTTCTGTAGATAGTAGCCTAGGGAGTGCCTGTACCAGCCAAATGAGTGTACTGTTCTGAACATAGCAGCCAAGTGAGTGTACCTTTCTGTAGATAGCAGCCTAGTGAGTGTACTGTTCCGTAGACGGCTGCCAATTGAGTGTACTGTTCTGTAGGTAGCAGCCTAGAGATTGTACTGTTCTGTAGGTAGCAGCCTTGTGATTGTATTGTTCTCTAAGTTGCAGCCTAGTGAGTGTACTGTTCTGTAGATAGCAGCCTAGTGAGTGTACTGTTCTGTAGACGGCTGCCAATTGAGTGTACTGTTCTGTAGGTAGCAGCCTAGAGATTGTACTGTTCTGTAGGTAGCAGCCTTGTGATTGTATTGTTCTCTAAGTTGCAGCCTAGTGAGTGTACTGTTCTGTAGATAGCAGCCTAGTGAGTGTACTGTTCTGTAGGTAGCAGCCTAGTGACAGTCCTGTTCTGTAGATAGCAGCCTAGTGAGTGTACTGTTCTGTAGATGGCAGCCTAGTGAGTGTACTGTTCTGCAGATGGCAGCCTAGTGAGAGTACTGTTTTGTAGGTAGCAGTCTAGTGAGTGTACTGTAGATAGCAGCCTAGTTTGTGTACTCTTCTGTACGTAGCAGCCTAGTGAGTGTACTGTTCTGTAGGTAGAAGCCTAGTGAGTGTACTTTTCTGTAGATAGCAGCCTAGTGAGTGAACTGTACTGTAGATAGCAACCTAGTGAGTGTACTGTTCTGTAGACGGCTGCCAATTGAGTGTACTGTTCTGTAGATAGAAGCCTAGTGATTGTATTGTTCTGTAGATAGCAGCCTAGTGAGTGTCCTGTTCTGTAGGTAGAAGCCTAGTGAGTGTACTGTTCTGTAGATAGCAGCCTAGTGAGTGTACTGTTCTGTAGGTAGCAGCCAAGTGAGTGTACTTTTCTGTAGATAGCAGCCTAGTGAGTGTACTGTTCTGCTGATGGCAGCCTAGTGAGAGTACTGTCTTGTAGGTAGCAGCCTAGTGAGTGTTCTGTAGATAGCAGCCTAGTTTGTGTACTGTTCTGTACGTAGCAGCCTAGTGAGTGTACTGTTCTGTAGGTAGAAGCCTAGTGAGTGTACTGTTCTGTAGATAGAAGCCTAGTGATTGTATTGTTCTGTAGATAGCAGCCTAGTGAGTGTACTGTTCTGTAGGTAGAAGCCTAGTGAGTGTACTGTTCTGTAGATAGAAGCCTAGTGATTGTATTGTTCTGTAGATAGCAGCCTAGTGAGTGTACTGTTCTGTAGGTAGAAGCCTAGTGACTGTACTGTTCTGTAGATAGCAGCCTTGTGAGTGTACTGTTCTGTAGATAGCATCCTAGAGATTGTACTGTTCTGAAGGTAGCAGGCTTGTGATTGTACTGATCTGTAGGTAGCAACCAAGTGAGTGTACTTTTCTGTAGATAGCAGCCTACTGAGTGTACTGTTCTGTAGACGGCAGCCTAGTGAGTGTACTGTTCTGTAGGTAGCAGCCTAGTGAGTGTACTGTAGATTGCAGCCTAGTGAGTGTACTGTTCTGTAGATAGCAGCCTAGTGAGTGAACGTTCTGTAGGTAGTAGCCTAGGGAGTGCCTGTACTGCCTAGTGAGTTTACTGTTCTGCAGATGGCAGCCTGGTGAGTGTACTGTTCTGTAGGTAGCAGCCAAGTGAGTGTACTGTAGATAGCAGCCTGCTGAGTGTACTTTTCTGTAGATAGCAGCCAAGTGAGTGTACTGTTCTGTAGACAGCAGCCTAGTGAGTGTACTGTTCTGTAGATAGCAGTCTAGTGAGTGTACTGTAGATAGCAGCCTAGTGATTGTATTGTTCTGTAGATAGCAGCCTAGTGAGTGTACTGTTCTGAACGTAGCAGCCAAATGAGTGTACTGTTCTGAACATAGCAGCCTAGTGAGTGTACTGTTCTGTAGATAGTAGCCTAGGGAGTGCCTGTACCAGCCTAGTGAGTGTACTGTTCTGTAGATAGCAGCCTAGTGAGTGTAATGTTCTGTAGATAGTAGCCTAGGGAGTGCCTGTACCAGCCAAATGAGTGTACTGTTCTGAACATAGCAGCCAAGTGAGTGTACCTTTCTGTAGATAGCAGCCTAGTGAGTGTACTGTTCCGTAGACGGCTGCCAATTGAGTGTACTGTTCTGTAGGTAGCAGCCTAGAGATTGTACTGTTCTGTAGGTAGCAGCCTTGTGATTGTATTGTTCTCTAAGTTGCAGCCTAGTGAGTGTACTGTTCTGTAGATAGCAGCCTAGTGAGTGTACTGTTCTGTAGACGGCTGCCAATTGAGTGTACTGTTCTGTAGGTAGCAGCCTAGAGATTGTACTGTTCTGTAGGTAGCAGCCTTGTGATTGTATTGTTCTCTAAGTTGCAGCCTAGTGAGTGTACTGTTCTGTAGATAGCAGCCTAGTGAGTGTACTGTTCTGTAGGTAGCAGCCTAGTGACAGTCCTGTTCTGTAGATAGCAGCCTAGTGAGTGTACTGTTCTGTAGATGGCAGCCTAGTGAGTGTACTGTTCTGCAGATGGCAGCCTAGTGAGAGTACTGTTTTGTAGGTAGCAGTCTAGTGAGTGTACTGTAGATAGCAGCCTAGTTTGTGTACTCTTCTGTACGTAGCAGCCTAGTGAGTGTACTTTTCTGTAGATAGCAGCCTAGTGAGTGAACTGTACTGTAGATAGCAACCTAGTGAGTGTACTGTTCTGTAGACGGCTGCCAATTGAGTGTACTGTTCTGTAGATAGAAGCCTAGTGATTGTATTGTTCTGTAGATAGCAGCCTAGTGAGTGTCCTGTTCTGTAGGTAGAAGCCTAGTGAGTGTACTGTTCTGTAGATAGCAGCCTAGTGAGTGTACTGTTCTGTAGGTAGCAGCCAAGTGAGTGTACTTTTCTGTAGATAGCAGCCTAGTGAGTGTACTGTTCTGCAGATGGCAGCCTAGTGAGAGTACTGTCTTGTAGGTAGCAGCCTAGTGAGTGTTCTGTAGATAGCAGCCTAGTTTGTGTACTGTTCTGTACGTAGCAGCCTAGTGAGTGTACTGTTCTGTAGGTAGAAGCCTAGTGAGTGTACTGTTCTGTAGATAGAAGCCTAGTGATTGTATTGTTCTGTAGATAGCAGCCTAGTGAGTGTACTGTTCTGTAGGTAGAAGCCTAGTGAGTGTACTGTTCTGTAGATAGAAGCCTAGTGATTGTATTGTTCTGTAGATAGCAGCCTAGTGAGTGTACTGTTCTGTAGGTAGAAGCCTAGTGACTGTACTGTTCTGTAGATAGAAGCCTAGTGATAATATTGTTCTGTAGATAGCAGCCTAGTGAGTGTACTGTTCTGTAGGTAGCAGCCTAGTTTGTGTACTGTTCTATATGTAGCAGCCTAGTGAGTGTATTGTTCAGAAGATAGCAGCCTAGTGAGTGTACTGTTCTGTAGGTAGAAGCCTAGTGAGTGTACTGTTCTGTAGATAGAAGCCTAGTGATTGTATTGTTCTGTAGATAGCAGCCTAGTGAGTGTACTGTTCTGAAGATAGCAGCCGTGTGAGTGTACTGTTATGTAGATAGTAGCCTAGTGAGTTTACTGTTCTGTAGGTAGCAGCCAAAGAGTGTACTTTTCTGTAGATAGCAGCCTAGTGAGTGTACTGTTCTGTAGGTAGCAGCCAAGTGAGTGTACTGTAGATAGCATCCTAGTGAGTGAACTGTTCTGTAGATAGCAGCCTAGTGAGTGTACTGTTCCGTAGGTAGCAGCCAAGGTAGTGCACTTTTCTGTAGATAGCAGCCTAGTGATTGTATTGTTCTGTAGATAGCAGCCTAGTGAGTGTACTGTTCTGTACGTAGCAGCCAAATGAGTGTACTGTTCTGAACATAGCAGCCTAGTGAGTGTACTGTTCTGTACGTAGCAGTTTAGTGAGTGTACTGTTCTGTAGGTAGCAGCCAAGTGAGTGTACCTTTCTGTACATAGCAGCCTAGTGAGTGTACTGTACTGTAGATAGCAACCTAGTGAGTGTACTGTTCTGTAGACGGCTGCCAATTGAGTGTACTGTTCTGTAGGTAGCAGCCTAGGGAGTGCCTGTACATACCTAGTGAGTGTACTGTTATGTAGATAGAAGCCTTGTGAGTGTAGTGTTCTGTACTTTGCAAACTAGAGAGTATCCTTTTCTGTACATAGCAGCCTAGTGAGTGTACTGTTCTGTAGGTAGCAGCCTAGTGAGTGTACTGTTCTGCAGATGCCAGCCTAGTGAGTGTACTGTTCTGTAGATAGCAGCCTTGTGAGTGTACTGTTCTGTAGATAGCATCCTAGAGATTGTACTGTTCTGAAGGTAGCAGGCTTGTGAGTGTACTGATCTGTAGGTAGCAACCAAGTGAGTGTACTTTTCTGTAGATAGCAGCCTACTGAGTGTACTGTTCTGTAGACGGCAGCCTAGTGAGTGCACTGTTCTGTAGGTAGCAGCCAAGTGAGTGTACTGTAGATAGCAGCCTAGTGAGTGAACTGTTCTGTAGATAGCAGCCTAGTGAGTGTACTGTTCTGTAGGTAGCAGGCAAAGAGTGTACTTTTCTGTAGATAGCAGCCTAGTGAGTGTACTGTTCTGTAGGTAGCAGCCAAGTGAGTGTACTGTAGATAGCAGCCTAGTGAGTGAACTGTTCTGTAGATAGCAGCCTAGTGAGTGTACTGTTCTGTAGGTAGCAGCCAAGTGAGTGTACTGTAGATAGCATCCTAGTGAGTGAACTGTTCTGTAGATAGCAGCCTAGTGAGTGTACTGTTCCATAGGTAGCAGCCAAGGTAGTGCACTTTTCTGTAGATAGCAGCCTAGTGATTGTATTGTTCTGTAGATAGCAGCCTAGTGAGTGTACTGTTCTGTACGTAGCAGCCAAATGAGTGTACTGTTCTGAACATAGCAGCCTAGTGAGTGTACTGTTCTGTACGTAGCAGTTTAGTGAGTGTACTGTTCTGTAGGTAGCAGCCAAGTGAGTGTACCTTTCTGTACATAGCAGCCTAGTGAGTGTACTGTACTGTAGATAGTAACCTAGTGAGTGTACTGTTCTGTAGACGGCTGCCAATTGAGTGTACTGTTCTGTAGGTAGCAGCCTAGGGAGTGCCTGTACATACCTAGTGAGTGTACTGTTATGTAGATAGAAGCCTTGTGAGTGTAGTGTTCTGTACTTTGCAAACTAGAGAGTATCCTTTTCTGTACATAGCAGCCTAGTGAGTGTACTGTTCTGTAGGTAGCAGCCTAGTGAGTGTACTGTTCTGCAGATGCCAGCCTAGTGAGTGTACTGTTCTGTAGATAGCAGCCTTGTGAGTGTACTGTTCTGTAGATAGCATCCTAGAGATTGTACTGTTCTGAAGGTAGCAGGCTTGTGATTGTACTGATCTGTAGGTAGCAACCAAGTGAGTGTACTTTTCTGTAGATAGCAGCCTACTGAGTGTACTGTTCTGTAGACGGCAGCCTAGTGAGTGTACTGTTCTGTAGGTAGCAGCCTAGTGAGTGTACTGTAGATTGCAGCCTAGTGAGTGTACTGTTCTGTAGATAGCAGCCTAGTGAGTGAACGTTCTGTAGATAGTAGCCTAGGGAGTGCCTGTACCAGCCTAGTGAGTTTACTGTTCTGCAGGTGGCAGCCTGGTGAGTGTACTGTTCTGTAGGTAGCAGCCAAGTGAGTGTACTGTAGATAGCAGCCTGCTGAGTGTACTATTCTGTAGATAGCAGCCAAGTGAGTGTACTGTTCTGTAGACAGCAGCCTAGTAAGTGTACTGTTCTGTAGATAGCAGTCTAGTGAGTGTACTGTAGATAGCTGCCTAGTGATTGTATTGTTCTGTAGATAGCAGCCTAGTGAGTGTACTGTTCTGAACGTAGCTGCCAAATGAGTGTACTGTTCTGAACATAGCAGCCTAGTGAGTGTACTGTTCTGTAGATAGTAGCCTAGGGAGTGCCTGTACCAGCCTAGTGAGTGTACTGTTCTGTAGATAGCAGCCTAGTGAGTGTACTGTTCTGTAGATAGTAGCCTAGGGAGTGCCTGTACCAGCCAAATGAGTGTACTGTTCTGAACATAGCAGCCAAGTGAGTGTACCTTTCTGTAGATAGCAGCCTAGTGAGTGTACTGTTCCGTAGACGGCTGCCAATTGAGTGATCTGTACTGTAGATAGCAACCTAGTGAGTGTACTGTTCTGTAGGTAGCAGCCTAGTGAGTGTACTGTTCTGTAGACGGCTGCCAATTGAGTGTACTGTTCTGTAGATAGCAGCCTAGTGAGTGTACTGTAGATAGCAGCCTAGTGAGTGAACTGTTCTGTAGGTAGCAGCCTTGTGATTGTATTGTTCTCTAAGTTGCAGCCTAGTGAGTGTACTGTTCTGTAGATAGCAGCCTAGTGAGTGTACTGTTCTGTAGGTAGCAGCCTAGTGACAGTCCTGTTCTGTAGATAGCAGCCTAGTGAGTGTACTGTTCTGTAGATGGTAGCCTAGTGAGTGTACTGTTCTGCAGATGGCAGCCTAGTGAGAGTACTGTTTTGTAGGTAGCAGCCGAGTGAGTGTTCTGTAGATACCAGCCTAGTTTGTGTACTGTTCTGTACGTAGCAGCCTAGTGAGTGTACTGTTCTGTAGGTAGAAGCCTAGTGAGTGTACTGTTCTGTAGATAGAAGCCTAGTGATTGTATTGTTCTGTAGATAGCAGCCTAGTGAGTGTACTGTTCTGTAGGTAGAAGCCTAGTGAGTGTACTGTTCTGTAGATAGAAGCCTAGTGATTGTATTGTTCTGTAGATAGCAGCCTAGTGAGTGTACTGTTCTGTAGGTAGAAGCATAGTGACTGTACTGTTCTGTAGATAGAAGCCTAGTGATTGTATTGTTCTGTAGATAGCAGCCTAGTGAGTGTACTGTTCTGTAGGTAGCAGCCTAGTTTGTGTACTGTTCTATACGTAGCAGCCTAGTGAGTGTACTGTTCAGAAGATAGTAGCCTAGTGAGTGTACTGTTCTGTAGGTAGAAGCCTAGTGAGTGTACTGTTCTGTAGATAGAAGCCTAGTGATTGTATTGTTCTGTAGATAGCAGCCTAGTGAGTGTACTGTTCTGTAGATAGAAGCCTAGTGATTGTATTGTTCTGTAGATAGCAGCCTAGTGAGTGTACTGTTCTGAAGATAGCAGCCGTGTGAGTGTACTGTTATGTAGATAGTAGCCTAGTGAGTTTACTGTTCTGTAGGTAGCAGCCAAGTGAGTGTACTTTTCTGTAGATAGCAGCCTAGTGAGTGTACTTTTCTGTAGATAGCAGCCTAGTGAGTGTACTGTTCTGTAGGTAGCAGCCTAGTGAGTGTACTGTAGACAGCAGCCTAGTGAGTGTACTGTTCTGTACGTAGCAGCCAAATGAGTGTACTGTTCTGAAGATAGCAGCCGTGTGAGTGTACTTTTCTGTAGATAGCAGCCTTGTTATTGTACTGTTCTGTAGGTAGCAGCCAAGTGAGTGTACTTTTCTGTAGATAGCAGCCTAGTGAGTGTACTGTTCTGTAGACAGCAGCCTAGTGAGTGTACTGTTCTGTAGGTAGCAGCCAAGTGAGTGTACTGTAGATAGCAGCCTAGTGAGTGTACTGTTCCGTAGGTAGCAGCCAAGTGAGTGTACTTTTCTGTAGATAGCAGCCTAGTTATTGTATTGTTCTGTAGATAGCAGCCTAGTGAGTGTACTGTTCTGTAGATAGTAGCCTAGGGAGTGCCTGTACCAGCCTAGTGAGTGTACTGTTCTGTACGTAGCAGCCAAATGAGTGTACTGTTCTGTACGTTGCAGTTTAGTGAGTGTACTGTTCAATAGGTAGCAGCCAAGTAAGTGTACCTTCCTGTACATAGCAGCCTAGTGAGTGTACTGTAAGGTACGTAGCAGCTTAGTGAGTGTACCGTTATGTACGTAGCAGCTTAGTGAGTGTACTGTTCTGTAGGTAGCAGCCAAGTAAGTGTACCTTTCTGTACATAGCAGCCTAATGAGTGTACTGTACTGTAGATAGCAGCCTAGTGAGTGTACTGTTCTGTAGATAGAAGCCTAGTGATTGTATTGTTATGTAGATAGCAGCCTAGTGAGTGTACTGTTCTGAAGATAGCAGCCGCGTGAGTGTACTGTTATGTAGATAGTAGCCTAGTGAGTTTACTGTTCTGTAGGTAGCAGCCAAGTGAGTGTACTTTTCTGTAGATAGCAGCCTAGTGAGTGTACTGTTCTGTAGGTAGCAGCCAAGTGAGTGTACTGTAGATAGCAGCCTAGTGAGTGAACTGTTCTGTAGATAGCAGCCTAGTGAGTGTACTGTTCTGTAGGTAGCAGCCAAGTGAGTGTACTGTAGATAGCATCCTAGTGAGTGAACTGATCTGTAGATAGCAGCCTAGTGAGTGTACTGTTCCGTAGGTAGCAGCCAAGGTAGTGCACTTTTCTGTAGATAGCAGCCTAGTTATTGTATTGTTCTGTAGATAGCAGCCTAGTGAGTGTACTGTTCTGTACGTAGCAGCCAAATGAGTGTACTGTTCTGAACATAGCAGCCTAGTGAGTGTACTGTTCTGTACGTAGCAGCTTAGTGAGTGTACTGTTCTGTAGGTAGCAGCCAAGTGAGTGTACCGTTCTGTACATAGCAGCCTAGTGAGTGTACTGTACTGTAGATAGCAACCTAGTGAGTGTACTGTTCTGTAGACGGCTGCCAATTGAGTGTACTGTTCTGTAGGTAGCAGCCTAGGGAGTGCCTGTACATACCTAGTGAGTGTACTGTTATGTAGATAGAAGCCTTGTGAGTGTAGTGTTCTGTACTTTGCAAACTAGAGAGTATCCTTTTCTGTACATAGCAGCCTAGTGAGTGTACTGTTCTGTAGGTAGCAGCCTAGTGAGTGTACTGTTCTGCAGATGCCAGCCTAGTGAGTGTACTGTTCTGTAGATAGCAGCCTTGTGAGTGTACTGTTCTGTAGATAGCATCCTAGAGATTGTACTGTTCTGAAGGTAGCAGGCTTGTGATTGTACTGATCTGTAGGTAGCAACCAAGTGAGTGTACTTTTCTGTAGATAGCAGCCTACTGAGTGTACTGTTCTGTAGACGGCAGCCTAGTGAGTGTACTGTTCTGTAGGTAGCAGCCTAGTGAGTGTACTGTAGATTGCAGCCTAGTGAGTGTACTGTTCTGTAGATAGCAGCCTAGTGAGTGAACGTTCTGTAGGTAGTAGCCTAGGGAGTGCCTGTACTGCCTAGTGAGTTTACTGTTCTGCAGATGGCAGCCTGGTGAGTGTACTGTTCTGTAGGTAGCAGCCAAGTGAGTGTACTGTAGATAGCAGCCTGCTGAGTGTACTTTTCTGTAGATAGCAGCCAAGTGAGTGTACTGTTCTGTAGACAGCAGCCTAGTGAGTGTACTGTTCTGTAGATAGCAGTCTAGTGAGTGTACTGTAGATAGCAGCCTAGTGATTGTATTGTTCTGTAGATAGCAGCCTAGTGAGTGTACTGTTCTGAACGTAGCAGCCAAATGAGTGTACTGTTCTGAACATAGCAGCCTAGTGAGTGTACTGTCCTGTAGATAGTAGCCTAGGGAGTGCCTGTACCAGCCTAGTGAGTGTACTGTTCTGTAGATAGCAGCCTAGTGAGTGTAATGTTCTGTAGATAGTAGCCTAGGGAGTGCCTGTACCAGCCAAATGAGTGTACTGTTCTGAACATAGCAGCCAAGTGAGTGTACCTTTCTGTAGATAGCAGCCTAGTGAGTGTACTGTTCCGTAGACGGCTGCCAATTGAGTGTACTGTTCTGTAGGTAGCAGCCTAGAGATTGTACTGTTCTGTAGGTAGCAGCCTTGTGATTGTATTGTTCTCTAAGTTGCAGCCTAGTGAGTGTACTGTTCTGTAGATAGCAGCCTAGTGAGTGTACTGTTCTGTAGACGGCTGCCAATTGAGTGTACTGTTCTGTAGGTAGCAGCCTAGAGATTGTACTGTTCTGTAGGTAGCAGCCTTGTGATTGTATTGTTCTCTAAGTTGCAGCCTAGTGAGTGTACTGTTCTGTAGATAGCAGCCTAGTGAGTGTACTGTTCTGTAGGTAGCAGCCTAGTGACAGTCCTGTTCTGTAGATAGCAGCCTAGTGAGTGTACTGTTCTGTAGATGGCAGCCTAGTGAGTGTACTGTTCTGCAGATGGCAGCCTAGTGAGAGTACTGTTTTGTAGGTAGCAGTCTAGTGAGTGTACTGTAGATAGCAGCCTAGTTTGTGTACTGTTCTGTACGTAGCAGCCTAGTGAGTGTACTGTTCTGTAGGTAGAAGCCTAGTGAGTGTACTGTTCTGTAGATAGAAGCCTAGTGATTGTATTGTTCTGTAGATAGCAGCCTAGTGAGTGTACTGTTCTGTAGGTAGAAGCCTAGTGAGTGTACTGTTCTGTAGATAGAAGCCTAGTGATTGTATTGTTCTGTAGATAGCAGCCTAGTGAGTGTACTGTTCTGTAGGTAGAAGCCTAGTGACTGTACTGTTCTGTAGATAGAAGCCTAGTGATTGTATTGTTCTGTAGATAGCAGCCTAGTGAGTGTACTGTTCTGTAGGTAGCAGCCTAGTTTGTGTACTGTTCTATACGTAGCAGCCTAGTGAGTGTATTGTTCAGAAGATAGCAGCCTAGTGAGTGTACTGTTCTGTAGGTAGAAGCCTAGTGAGTGTACTGTTCTGTAGATAGAAGCCTAGTGATTGTATTGTTCTGTAGATAGCAGCCTAGTGAGTGTACTGTTCTGTAGATAGAAGCCTAGTGATTGTATTGTTCTGTAGATAGCAGCCTAGTGAGTGTACTGTTCTGAAGATAGCAGCCGTGTGAGTGTACTGTTATGTAGATAGTAGCCTAGTGAGTTTACTGTTCTGTAGGTAGCAGCCAAAGAGTGTACTTTTCTGTAGATAGCAGCCTAGTGAGTGTACTGTTCTGTAGGTAGCAGCCAAGTGAGTGTACTGTAGATAGCAGCCTAGTGAGTGAACTGTTCTGTAGATAGCAGCCTAGTGAGTGTACTGTTCTGTAGGTAGCAGCCAAGTGAGTGTACTGTAGATAGCATCCTAGTGAGTGAACTGTTCTGTAGATAGCAGCCTAGTGAGTGTACTGTTCCGTAGGTAGCAGCCAAGGTAGTGCACTTTTCTGTAGATAGCAGCCTAGTGATTGTATTGTTCTGTAGATAGCAGCCTAGTGAGTGTACTGTTCTGTACGTAGCAGCCAAATGAGTGTACTTTTCTGAACATAGCAGCCTAGTGAGTGTACTGTTCTGTACGTAGCAGTTTAGTGAGTGTACTGTTCTGTAGGTAGCAGCCAAGTGAGTGTACCTTTCTGTACATAGCAGCCTAGTGAGTGTACTGTACTGTAGATAGCAACCTAGTGAGTGTACTGTTCTGTAGACGGCTGCCAATTGAGTGTACTGTTCTGTAGGTAGCAGCCTAGGGAGTGCCTGTACATACCTAGTGAGTGTACTGTTATGTAGATAGAAGCCTTGTGAGTGTAGTGTTCTGTACTTTGCAAAATAGAGAGTATCCTTTTCTGTACATAGCAGCCGCGTGAGTGTACTGTTCTGTAGGTAGCAGCCTAGTGAGTGTACTGTTCTGCAGATGCCAGCCTAGTGAGTGTACTGTTCTGTAGATAGCAGCCTTGTGAGTGTACTGTTCTGTAGATAGCATCCTAGAGATTGTACTGTTCTGAAGGTGGCAGGCTTGTGAGTGTACTGATCTGTAGGTAGCAACCAAGTGAGTGTACTTTTCTGTAGATAGCAGCCTACTGAGTGTACTGTTCTGTAGATGGCAGCCTAGTGAGTGCACTGTTCTGTAGACGGCTGCCAATTGAGTGTACTGTTCTGTAGGTAGCAGCCTAGGGAGTGCCTGTACATACCTAGTGAGTGTACTGTTATGTAGATAGAAGCCTTGTGAGTGTAGTGTTCTGTACTTTGCAAACTAGAGAGTATCCTTTTCTGTACATAGCAGCCTAGTGAGTGTACTGTTCTGTAGGTAGCAGCCTAGTGAGTGTACTGTTCTGCAGATGCCAGCCTAGTGAGTGTACTGTTCTGTAGATAGCAGCCTTGTGAGTGTACTGTTCTGTAGATAGCATCCTAGAGATTGTACTGTTCTGAAGGTAGCAGGCTTGTGATTGTACTGATCTGTAGGTAGCAACCAAGTGAGTGTACTTTTCTGTAGATAGCAGCCTACTGAGTGTACTGTTCTGTAGACGGCAGCCTAGTGAGTGTACTGTTCTGTAGGTAGCAGCCTAGTGAGTGTACTGTAGATTGCAGCCTAGTGAGTGTACTGTTCTGTAGATAGCAGCCTAGTGAGTGAACGTTCTGTAGGTAGTAGCCTAGGGAGTGCCTGTACTGCCTAGTGAGTTTACTGTTCTGCAGATGGCAGCCTGGTGAGTGTACTGTTCTGTAGGTAGCAGCCAAGTGAGTGTACTGTAGATAGCAGCCTGCTGAGTGTACTTTTCTGTAGATAGCAGCCAAGTGAGTGTACTGTTCTGTAGACAGCAGCCTAGTGAGTGTACTGTTCTGTAGATAGCAGTCTAGTGAGTGTACTGTAGATAGCAGCCTAGTGATTGTATTGTTCTGTAGATAGCAGCCTAGTGAGTGTACTGTTCTGAACGTAGCAGCCAAATGAGTGTACTGTTCTGAACATAGCAGCCTAGTGAGTGTACTGTCCTGTAGATAGTAGCCTAGGGAGTGCCTGTACCAGCCTAGTGAGTGTACTGTTCTGTAGATAGCAGCCTAGTGAGTGTAATGTTCTGTAGATAGTAGCCTAGGGAGTGCCTGTACCAGCCAAATGAGTGTACTGTTCTGAACATAGCAGCCAAGTGAGTGTACCTTTCTGTAGATAGCAGCCTAGTGAGTGTACTGTTCCGTAGACGGCTGCCAATTGAGTGTACTGTTCTGTAGGTAGCAGCCTAGAGATTGTACTGTTCTGTAGGTAGCAGCCTTGTGATTGTATTGTTCTCTAAGTTGCAGCCTAGTGAGTGTACTGTTCTGTAGATAGCAGCCTAGTGAGTGTACTGTTCTGTAGACGGCTGCCAATTGAGTGTACTGTTCTGTAGGTAGCAGCCTAGAGATTGTACTGTTCTGTAGGTAGCAGCCTTGTGATTGTATTGTTCTCTAAGTTGCAGCCTAGTGAGTGTACTGTTCTGTAGATAGCAGCCTAGTGAGTGTACTGTTCTGTAGGTAGCAGCCTAGTGACAGTCCTGTTCTGTAGATAGCAGCCTAGTGAGTGTACTGTTCTGTAGATGGCAGCCTAGTGAGTGTACTGTTCTGCAGATGGCAGCCTAGTGAGAGTACTGTTTTGTAGGTAGCAGTCTAGTGAGTGTACTGTAGATAGCAGCCTAGTTTGTGTACTGTTCTGTACGTAGCAGCCTAGTGAGTGTACTGTTCTGTAGGTAGAAGCCTAGTGAGTGTACTGTTCTGTAGATAGAAGCCTAGTGATTGTATTGTTCTGTAGATAGCAGCCTAGTGAGTGTACTGTTCTGTAGGTAGAAGCCTAGTGAGTGTACTGTTCTGTAGATAGAAGCCTAGTGATTGTATTGTTCTGTAGATAGCAGCCTAGTGAGTGTACTGTTCTGTAGGTAGAAGCCTAGTGACTGTACTGTTCTGTAGATAGAAGCCTAGTGATTGTATTGTTCTGTAGATAGCAGCCTAGTGAGTGTACTGTTCTGTAGGTAGCAGCCTAGTTTGTGTACTGTTCTATACGTAGCAGCCTAGTGAGTGTATTGTTCAGAAGATAGCAGCCTAGTGAGTGTACTGTTCTGTAGGTAGAAGCCTAGTGAGTGTACTGTTCTGTAGATAGAAGCCTAGTGATTGTATTGTTCTGTAGATAGCAGCCTAGTGAGTGTACTGTTCTGTAGATAGAAGCCTAGTGATTGTATTGTTCTGTAGATAGCAGCCTAGTGAGTGTACTGTTCTGAAGATAGCAGCCGTGTGAGTGTACTGTTATGTAGATAGTAGCCTAGTGAGTTTACTGTTCTGTAGGTAGCAGCCAAAGAGTGTACTTTTCTGTAGATAGCAGCCTAGTGAGTGTACTGTTCTGTAGGTAGCAGCCAAGTGAGTGTACTGTAGATAGCAGCCTAGTGAGTGAACTGTTCTGTAGATAGCAGCCTAGTGAGTGTACTGTTCTGTAGGTAGCAGCCAAGTGAGTGTACTGTAGATAGCATCCTAGTGAGTGAACTGTTCTGTAGATAGCAGCCTAGTGAGTGTACTGTTCCGTAGGTAGCAGCCAAGGTAGTGCACTTTTCTGTAGATAGCAGCCTAGTGATTGTATTGTTCTGTAGATAGCAGCCTAGTGAGTGTACTGTTCTGTACGTAGCAGCCAAATGAGTGTACTTTTCTGAACATAGCAGCCTAGTGAGTGTACTGTTCTGTACGTAGCAGTTTAGTGAGTGTACTGTTCTGTAGGTAGCAGCCAAGTGAGTGTACCTTTCTGTACATAGCAGCCTAGTGAGTGTACTGTACTGTAGATAGCAACCTAGTGAGTGTACTGTTCTGTAGACGGCTGCCAATTGAGTGTACTGTTCTGTAGGTAGCAGCCTAGGGAGTGCCTGTACATACCTAGTGAGTGTACTGTTATGTAGATAGAAGCCTTGTGAGTGTAGTGTTCTGTACTTTGCAAAATAGAGAGTATCCTTTTCTGTACATAGCAGCCGCGTGAGTGTACTGTTCTGTAGGTAGCAGCCTAGTGAGTGTACTGTTCTGCAGATGCCAGCCTAGTGAGTGTACTGTTCTGTAGATAGCAGCCTTGTGAGTGTACTGTTCTGTAGATAGCATCCTAGAGATTGTACTGTTCTGAAGGTGGCAGGCTTGTGAGTGTACTGATCTGTAGGTAGCAACCAAGTGAGTGTACTTTTCTGTAGATAGCAGCCTACTGAGTGTACTGTTCTGTAGATGGCAGCCTAGTGAGTGCACTGTTCTGTAGGTAGCAGCCAAGTGAGTGTACTGTAGATAGCAGCCTAGTGAGTGAACTGTTCTGTAGATAGCAGCCTAGTGAGTGTACTGTTCTGTAGGTAGCAGGCAAAGAGTGTACTTTTCTGTAGATAGCAGCCTAGTGAGTGTACTGTTCTGTAGGTAGCAGCCAAGTGAGTGTACTGTTGATAGCAGCCTAGTGAGTGAACTGTTCTGTAGATAGCAGCCTAGTGAGTGTACTGTTCTGTAGGTAGCAGCCAAGTGAGTGCCTGTACCAGCCTAGTGAGTGTACTGTTCTGCAGATGGCAGCCTAGTGAGTGTACTGTTCTGTAGGTAGCAGCCTAGTGAGTGTACTGTAGATTGCAGCCTAGTGAGTGTATTGTTCTGTAGGTAGCAGCCGAGTGAGTGTACTGTTCTGTAGGTTGCAGCCTAGTGAGTGTACTGTTCTGTAGATAGAAGCCTAGTGAGTTTACTGTTCTGTAGGTAGTACCCAAGTGAATGTACTGTTCTGCAGATGGCAGCCTAGTGAGTGTACTGTTCTGTAGGTAGCAGCCTAGTGAGTGTACTGTAGATGCAGCCTAGTGAGTGTATTGTTCTGTAGGTAGCAGCCTAGTGAGTGTACTGTTCTGTAGGTTGCAGCCTAGTGAGTGTACTGTTCTGGAGATAGCAGCCTAGTGAGTGTACTGTTCTGTAGATAGAAGCCTAGTGAGTTTACTGTTCTGTAGGTAGTACCCAAGTGAATGTACTGTTCTGCAGATGGCAGCCTAGTGAGTGCCTGTACCAGCCTAGTGAGTGTACTGTTCTGCAGATTGCAGCCTAGTGAGTGTAGTGTTCTGCAGATGGCAGCCTAGTGAGTGTACTGTTCTGTAGGTAGCAGCCTAGTGAGTGTACTGTAGATTGCTGCCTAGTGAGTGTACTGTTCTGTAGATAGCAGCCTAGTGAGTGTACTGTTCTGTAGATATCAGCCGAGTAAGTGTACTGTTATGTAGGTAGAAGCCTAGTGAGTGTACTGTTCAGGAGATAGCAGCCTAGTGAGTGTACTGTTCTGTAGGTAGCAGCCTAGTGAGTGTACTGTAGATTGCAGCCTAGTGAGTGTACTGTTCTGTAGATAGCAGCCTAGTGAGTGTACTGTTCTGTAGATATCAGCCGAGTGATTGTACTGTTCTGTAGGTAGAAGCCTAGTGAGTGTACTGTTCAGTAGATAGCAGCCTAGTGAGTGTACTGTTCTGTAGGTTGCAGCCTAGTGAGTGTACTGTTCTGTAGATAGCAGCGTAGTGAGTGGACTGTTCTGTAGATATCAGCCGTGTGAGTGTACTGTTCTGTAGGTACAAGGCTAGTGAGTGTACTGTTCAGTAGATAGCAGCCTAGTGAGAGTACTGTTCTGTAGGTAGCAGCCGTGTGAGTGTGCTGTTCTGTAGGTAGTACCCTAGTGAGTGTACTGTTCTGTACTTTGCAGCCTAGTGAGTGTACTGTTCTGTAGGTAGAAGCCTAGTGAGTGTACTGTTCTGTAGGTAGCAGCAGTGTTAGTGTACTGTTCTGTAGGTAGAGGCGGAGGCGCGTAGTGAGTGTGAGGCTGTTCGAGGTAGGGTGGAGGGCGGAGGGCGGTAGTGAGTTAACTGTTTTGTAGGTAGCAGCCTATGGAGTGCCTTTACCAGCCTAGTGAATTTACTGTTCAGTAGACAGCAGCCTAGTGAGTGTACTGTTAGATAGTAGCCAAGGTAGAGCCTGTACCAGCCCAGTGAGTGTACTGTTCTGTACGTAGCAGCCTAGTGAGTCTACTGTTCTGTAAGTAGAAGCCTAGTGAGTGTACTGTGCTGTAGGTAGAAGCCTAGTGAGTGTACTGTTCTGTACATAGCAGTCTAGTGAGTGTACTGTTCTGTAGATAGCAGCCTAATGAGTGTACTGTTCTGCAGATGGCAGCCTAGTGAGTGTACTGTTCTGTAGGTTTGAAGCGTAGTGAGTGTACTGTTCTGTAGATGGCTGCCAAGTGAGTGTACTGTTCTGTAGGTAGTACCCTAGTGAGTGTACTGTTCTGTACTTTGCAGCCTAGTGAGTGTACTGTTTTGTAGATAGCAGCCTAGTGAGTGTACTGTTCTGTAGGTTTGAAGCGTAGTGAGTGTACTGTTCTGTAGATGGCTGCCAAGTGAGTGTACTGTTCTGTAGGTAGTACCCTAGTGAGTGTACTGTTCTGTACTTTGCAACCTAGTGAGTGTACTGTTCTTTAGGTAGAAGCCTAGTGAGTGTACTGTTCTGTAGGTAGCAGCAGTGTTAGTGTACTGTTCTGTACATGGCAGCCTAGTGAGTGTACTGCTCCGCAGGTAGGAGCCAAGAGAGTGTACTTTTCTGTAGATAGCAGCCTAGTGAGTGTACTGTTCTGTAGATAGCAGCCTAGTGAGTGTAATGTTATGTCGGTAGAAGCCTAGTGAGTGTACTGTTCTGTACATAGCAGCCTAGTGAGTTACTGTTCTGTTGGTAGCAGCCTAGTGAGTGTACTGTAGATTGCAGCCTAGTGAGTGTACTGTTCTGTAGATAGCAGCCTAGTGAGTGCCTGTACCAGCCTAGTGAGTGTACTGTTCTGCAGATGGCAGCCTAGTGAGTGCCTGTACCAGCCTAGTGAGTGTACTGTTCTGTAGGTAGCAGCCTAGTGAGTGTACTGTAGATTGCAGCCTAGTGAGTGTATTGTTCTGTAGGTAGCAGCCGAGTGAGTGTACTGTTCTGTAGGTAGAAGCCTAGTGAGTGTACTGTTCAGTAGATAGCAGCCTAGTGAGTGTACTGTTCTGTAGATAGAAGCCTAGTGAGTTTACTGTTCTGTAGGTAGTACCCAAGTGAATGTACTGTTCTGCAGATGGCAGCCTAGTGAGTGTACTGTTCTGTAGGTAGCAGCCTAGTGAGTGTACTGTAGATTGCAGCCTAGTGAGTGTATTGTTCTGTAGGTAGCAGCCTAGTGAGTGTACTGTTCTGTAGGTTGCAGCCTAGTGAGTGTACTGCTCTGGAGATAGCAGCCTAGTGAGTGTACTGTTCTGTAGATAGAAGCCTAGTGAGTTTACTGTTCTGTAGGTAGTACCCAAGTGAATGTACTGTTCTGCAGATGGCAGCCTAGTGAGTGCCTGTACCAGCCTAGTGAGTGTACTGTTCTGCAGATTGCAGCCTAGTGAGTGTAGTGTTCTGCAGATGGCAGCCTAGTGAGTGTACTGTTCTGTAGGTAGCAGCCTAGTGAGTGTACTGTAGATTGCTGCCTAGTGAGTGTACTGTTCTGTAGATAGCAGCCTAGTGAGTGTACTGTTCTGTAGATATCAGCCGAGTGAGTGTACTGTTATGTAGGTAGAAGCCTAGTGAGTGTACTGTTCAGGAGATAGCAGCCTAGTGAGTGTACTGTTCTGTAGGTAGCAGCCTAGTGAGTGTACTGTAGATTGCAGCCTAGTGAGTGTACTGTTCTGTAGATAGCAGCCTAGTGAGTGTACTGTTCTGTAGATATCAGCCGAGTGATTGTACTGTTCTGTAGGTAGAAGCCTAGTGAGTGTACTGTTCAGTAGATAGCAGCCTAGTGAGTGTACTGTTCTGTAGGTTGCAGCCTAGTGAGTGTACTGTTCTGTAGATAGCAGCGTAGTGAGTGGACTGTTCTGTAGATATCAGCCGTGTGAGTGTACTGTTCTGTAGGTACAAGGCTAGTGAGTGTACTGTTCAGTAGATAGCAGCCTAGTGAGAGTACTGTTCTGTAGGTAGCAGCCGTGTGAGTGTGCTGTTCTGTAGGTAGCAGCGTAGTGAGTTAACTGTTTTGTAGACAGCAGCCTATGGAGTGCCTTTACCAGCCTAGTGAATTTACTGTTCAGTAGACAGCAGCCTAGTGAGTGTACTGTTAGATAGTAGCCAAGGTAGAGCCTGTACCAGCCCAGTGAGTGTACTGTTCTGTACGTAGCAGCCTAGTGAGTGTACTGTTCTGTAGGTAGAAGCCTAGTGAGTGTACTGCTCTGTACATAGCAGTCTAGTGAGTGTACTGTTCTGTAGATAGCAGCCTAATGAGTGTACTGTTCTGCAGATGGCAGCCTAGTGAGTGTACTGTTCTGTAGATTGCAGCCTAGTGAGTGTACTGTTTTGTAGATAGCAGCCGAGTGAGTGTACTGTTCTGTAGATTGCAGCCTAGTGAGTGTACTGTTTTGTAGATAGCAGCCGAGTGAGTGTACTGTTCTGTAGATAGCAGCCGAGTGAGTGTACTGTTCTGTAGGTAGCAGCCTAGTGAGTGTACTGTAGATAGCAGCCTAGTGAGTGTACTGTTCAGTAGACAGCAGCCTAGTGAGTGTACTGTTCTGTAGGTTGCAGCCTAGTGAGTGTACTGTTCTGTAGGTAGCAGCCGTGTGAGTGTGCTGTTCTGTAGGTAGCAGCGTAGTGAGTTAACTGTTTTGTAGACAGCAGCCTAGGGAGTGCCTGTCCAAGCCTAGTGAGTGTACTGTTCTGTAGGTAGCACTCAAGTGAGTGTACTGTTCTGTAGATAGCAACCTAGGGAGTGTACTGTTCTGTAGGTAGCAGCGTAGTGAGTTAACTGTTTTGTAGACAGCAGCCTAGGGAGTGCCTGTCCAAGCCTAGTGAGTGTACTGTTCTGTAGGTAGCACTCAAGTGAGTGTACTGTTCTGTAGATAGCAACCTAGGGAGTGTACTGTTCTGTAGGTAGCGGCCTAGTGAGTGTACTGTTCTGTAGGTAGCAGCCTAGTGAGTGTACTGTTCTGTAGATAGAAGCCTAGTGAGTGTACTGTTCTGTAGATAGAAGCCTAGTGAGTGTAATGTTCTGTAGGTAGCGGCCTAGGGAGTGCCTGTAGTAGCCTAGTAAATGTACTGTTCTGTAGGTAGCGGCCTAGGGAGTGTAATGTTCTGTATGTAATAGTCTGAACTCACTGTTGACCCTGGAGACCTTCCACGTCTTCTCCAGCCCTGGCTGTTTCCCCAGCTCGATCTTGAAGGGCCCAGTGTTGGGGTGGATATCCCTGTCCCGTCCCCCCACTATCACCACACTGTCCTTGGCGTCTTCACACACCCGTACCACAGACGGGTGAACATAGGGAGCATTGTCATTGTAGTCCTCCAGGTGGATGACCAGAGTGCCAGTACCAGTGGCTGGTGGGCTACCTGTGAGAAGGACACAATACACACCTGTTACTAAAACATCAACAACACAGCCATCTCTGTTACAAACACAAGGCACTGTTCTGAAAGCCTAGTGTACTCTGGTGTTTTGGGAAATGTTTATTTCAGGTTTGCCAGGTCTATCCCCCTGCAACTATTTCCAAGTATCAGTTTCTTTCCACTTGAATCCAGTCAGGTGGTTCCAACTTCCTCAGATTCTAGCTCTGTGGTTAACTTATCTCTTTCCTTTGACTCTGAGCTTCATTTAACTTGATAAAGAACTGTACAAAACAAACTGTGTGTCATTTCCAGACCAAAGGAACATGAATCACTTGGATCATGGTTAATTGATAATAGGCTCCCGAGTGGGGCAGCAGTCTAAGGCACTGCATCGCAGTGCTAGAGTCATCACTACAGACCCTGGTTCGATCCCCTCACTATCGGCCGTGATCGGAAGTCCCATAGGGCGGCGCACAATTGGCCCAGCGTCGTCCGGGTTAGGGGACGGTTTGGCCGTCATTGTAAATACAAATTTGTTTTTAACTGACTTTCCTAGTTAAATAAAGGGGGGAAAAAGTGGTTGAGAGACCTGGCTTGGCAGGGAGAGCAGGTCTCTGTTGTTTAGATGAGATTACTCTTAATTGAATGATGCAGAGAGAGGGCACTGCAGCATCAGACATGGTGTGCTGTATGAGTTTGTCCAAGTCCCAAATGGCACCCTATTCCTCTAATCTCTAAAAAACAGAAAGTCTATATCCAAAATGGTGCCCTATTCCCTAGTGCACAACTTTTGGCCAAAAGTAGTTCACTAGGAAATAGGGTACCATTTGTGACACAGACTTCCTGTTGCATAGAGATTAGAGGTGATTTGAAAAGTGGCTGCATGCAAAACAACTCTGGAAGTCACTTGCAATTACCCACACATGACAAGATCAGAATTAGAGAATCATCTCACCGCTATCTGCTTTCCAGGTACCTTGAAAAGTTTGAGTGAATAGGAGGCGATCATGTCAAGATGCATGTGTCATAAATGTCAAACTGTTCAAACGAGAGCCTATTTCATTTTCATGGCCGTGTTATTAGTTAGGTGGTGCTTTGAGCGGTGGCATTTTCTGGAGAAAGACTAAACAGAGACAGGATAATCCTTACGAAGCACTGTAAACCCCACCAAAAATTATACCTATAAAGTTTTTATTATAAAAATCCCAGCAGATATAGGCTTATCAAGATTGGTGATAAACTTCTCAGACACACTGACCCGTAGGGCAGAGTGTGGTTAGGTGAGACAAAGGGTTAGTTGAACCAACCATTGTTTCTTGGAAACATACACAAAAAAATAGCTGCGAGCAGCAATGAAAAGGGTTCACAGGATGACAGAATGGACACAAGATCAGTTGGATAACAAAGCATTTTCATGTTTACCTCTCAATACCACAACGATGATGCAAGTTTAGTCTAATACCGTAGTTTATGAATATTTATAAATATACACTACATGACCAAAAGTATGTGTACAGTACACCTACTCGTCGAACATTTTATTCCAAAATCATGGGCATTAATATGGAGTTGGTCCCCCCTTTGCTTCTATAACAGCTTCCACTCTTCTGGGAAGGCTTTCCACTAGATGTTGGAACATTGCTGTGGGAACTCGCTTCCATTCATCCACAAGAGTATTAGTGAGGTCGGACACGGATGTTGGCTGATTAGGCCTGGCTCGAAGTCTGCGTTCCAATTCATCCCAAAGGTGTTCGATGGAGTTGAGGTCAGGACTCTGTGCAGGCCAGTCAAGTTCTTCCACACTGATCTCAACAAAATATTTCTGTATGGACCTCGCTTTGTGCATGGGGGCATTGTCATGCTCAAACAGGAAAGGGCCTTCCCCAAACTGTTGCCACAAAGTTGGAAGCATTGTCTAGAATGTCATTATATGCTGTAGCGTTACAATTTCTCTTCACTGGATCTAAGGGGCCTAGCCCGAACCATGAAAAACAGCCCCAGACCACAATTCCTCCTCCACCAAACTTTACAGTTGGCACTATGCATTCGGGCAGGTAGCATTCTCCTGGCTTGTGTGCGGCTGCTCAGCCATGGAAACCCATTTCATGAAGCTCCCGACAAACAGTTACTGTGCTGACGTTGCTTCCAGAGGCAGTTTGGAACATCGGGAGTGAGTGTTCAACCAAGAACAGAGGATTTTTACGCGCTACCCTCTTCAGCACTCAGTGGTCTCAGCGGTCTCATTCTGTGAGCTTCTGTGGCCTACGACTTTGCGGCTGAGCCGTTGTTGCTCCTAGGTGTTTCCATTTCACAATAACAGCACTTACAGTTGACCGGGGCAGCTCTAGTAGGGCAGAAATGTGATGAACTGACTTGATGGAAAAGTGGCATCCTATGACGGTGCCACGTTGAAAGTCACTGAGCCCTTCAGTAAGGCCATTCTACTGTCAATGTTTGTCTATGGAGATTGCATGGCAGTGTGTTAAATTGTATACACCTGTCAGCAATGGGTGTGGCTGAAATAGCTGAATCCACTAATTTGAAGGGGTGTCAAAATACTTTTGTAGTGTATATATGCTGACTGCGCAAGAGGCAGGACTTCCTGTTTCTAATTTTCCCTGATAAAATATCCACTTTTTACTATGTTCAGACCACATACAGTAATAGGGCAACAATATGTGATTACACAGATATAATAATCACAATATTTCTAATTGTTTGTCTGCATAATTAAAATCTAACATGTATTTGCATGAGACAAAAATTGTCTCCTGTGATGCCACTGGTGCCAATTACATCTACAGCGCCACCAACTGGTGGTTTAGGAGGAGATGAGACACAATCAGACACAACAGCTGTTCAATCTGAACTAAAGAAACAGATGGAAAAATGTGGGAATTAATAAAAGAAATTGCGATCCAAATGGAAAATGAGTTTTTCTCACTGTTAATGTGTTTATAGAAGGGTAAGGACAAATTGTCACTTCTTCTGTCTGCATCCTCAGACTGTTCGTCAGCAAAAAAGATTTTGGGTGAGGTTCAACTAACAGGGTTTAGGACCTCCGAGAGTTAAGTTTCAGTATCAAAAATGGTATGTTGCTGTAGCAACCTCTTAAGTTTGATCTAAAGAGTGCAATTAGAAGCTGGAGTTTTGATGAAGATGGAGATTGCTTGGGACAAGGCCCTGTAATTTATTTTAACACAACACTAGAGACTATCAGCGAAGACAGATGTCACAGGAAACCTGCAGATACTGGTCATTTATAGTGAGACAAGCAGACACTGTGCTTGGCTAGAGTTTAATGAAGTGATTGTTTTTTTTATGATTGTTTTCTGTTGGCTTCCAAAATGAATATTCCTTCACCTAATCACTCTGTTGTCCTCCCTCCTTCCTTCTCATCATCATCATATCCTCATAATCAACCTGTCTCATCAACAAAACAAAAAATTGTCCTCTACTTCACTCTGCTTTGTCACGGAGATTAAATTAAACTAATAAGTGTGTTGAGACATTAAATCATTATCCATTTTGCATTCATAGGCAATTTGGTCAGAGTTCAACATTACATTAAACAAATCAATGTTACAACAGAGTAACAATATATTTCCCTTCCCCTCCATATAGGCTACACAATATTGTTGGCAGTATAAATTGACAGAGTTTAAATTAATCTTTGTAACCATTGACATTGCGTGTTTAGAGAGAGAGCAGGCTTATTATGAATAACCCATTCTGGTATGCGTCAGGCTGCATGTCTAGATCCCTCCTCAGGTCCAATGAGTGAACCCAGTCAGTTCAGCTATCTGGTCTATTGTCAGAGCCCTGTCTGTGGGCCCCTGGCCTTGCAGCTCTGCTATTTTCCTGTAGCAGCCCAGAGATGAGAGGTGGATCGGGAGAAGTGGACTGATTGACTTGTGGGGTTGGCAGGCTGGGAGGCTGCAGGCTGTGAGGAGAGACGCTCCCTTCTTCCTTCTCTTCCCCAGACGTTGTCTGGAGGCTAACACACTTTCCTGTTTTTCTCTCTCTCTGCTCTCTGGGAAGGAAATGAGGGACAGGCTTGTGTTGTGACCGGCAGCAGTTTGAAATAGAGCGAACGGAGCTTCTCCCTGGCACACAGCGTGATGGGCAAAATCTATTTCAGCTCCTCTTTTCATCTGGGGAACAGGCTTTGCAGAGCAGTACAGAAAAACAACATCACATGGGCTACAATGAAATAGAAGAATCCTGTGGTCAGTCAAATGCTCTTTATTTCTTGTAAGAGAAGGTTATTGTTGTGGAATATTTAATAAGAGAAAAATATGTTGTTGTTTTTTTAGAAAAGGCTGTCCTTTTTATAATCTCTCTAAACACATAGGCTTTCTGTAGATGAAAGGGCCTACTCACATTCCACTAAAAGCTGAGAATGCGGCCATTCAAAACTCGTAGAAGTCTTACCTGGCTGGCTGCTGCTTCTTTTCTCATTAGAACACCCATTAAGTGTAGGAATACCAGCAACAGGGAGGGAGGATGCTCTTGGCTGGAAATGCTTATTATTGTTATTATTATTGTGATTATTTTCTCAGCTACTAAAGCAGCTGATGGATATTATTAATCTTAATCAGACAGGTTTTTTACATGGACCATACATTCAAGATAATATAAGACAAGTACTGGAAACAATAGAACACTATGAAAAATCGGGGAAACCAGGCCTGGTACTCATAGACTTTAAAAAGGCCTTTGATAAAGTACGACTGGAATTTATATATCAATGCTTGGACTATTTTAACTTTGGAGAATCTCATACATTGGGTTAAAGTTATGTATATTAACCCCAGGTGTAAAAGGTCTATGGTAGAGTAGGTCACGCCCTGACCTACTCTACCATAGAAAATAACAACTTACTATGGTCAGAATGTGACAGCAGCAGACTTTGTGAAAATTAATATTTGTGTCATTCTCAAAACTTTTGGCCACGACTGTACAGACACATTCAGAAATACTTTTTCAAAATTTTGTTGTGTTACAATGCGGGATTCAAATTGATTTAATTGTCATTTTTGTCAACTATCTACATAAAATACTCTTTAATGATAAAGTGGAAGGAAAATTATGAATTATGAAAGATAAAAAACGAATACACTAAGTATTCAACCCCTTCAGTCAATACAAGTTAGAATCACCTTTGGCAGCGAGACTGTGAGTCTATCTGTGTAAATCTCTAAGAGCTTTCCACACCTGGATTGTGCAACACTTGCACATTATTCATTTTCAAATTCTTAAAGCTCTATCAAGGTGGTTGTTGATCATTGCTAGACAGCAATTTTCAAGTCTTGCCATATATTTTCAAACCGATTTAAGTCAAAACTGTAAATAGTCCACTCAGGAACACTCAATGTTGTCTTAGTAAGCAACTCCAGTGTATATTTGGCATTGTGTTTTAGGTTATTGTCCTGCTGAAAGGTGAATGTGTCTCCCGAGTGTCTGTTGGAAAGCAGACTGAACCATGCTTTCCTATAGGATTTTGCCTGTGCTTAACTCGATTCCATTTATTTTTATCCCCAAAAAACTCCCTAGTCCTTGCCGATGACAATTGTAGTGACTGGGTCTATTGATACACTATCCAAAGTGTAATTAATAACTTCAACATGCTCAAAGGGATATTCAATGTTGTTGTTTTTTATTTTTACCCATCTACCAATAGTCACCCTTCTTTGTGAGGCATTGGAAAACTTCGCTGGTCTTTGCGGTTGAATCTGTGTTTGAAACTCACTGCTCGGGACCTTAGATAAATGTATGTGTGGGGTACATTAAACTTATGTGGCTTGTTAAGCACATTTTTACTCCTGAACGTATTTAAGCTTGCCATAACAAAGGGATTGAATACTTATTGACTCAATACATTTCAGCTTTATATTTTAAATTAATTTGTAAAATGTTCTATAAACATACTTCCACTTTGACATTATGGGGTACTGTGTGTAGGCAAAAATCTCTATTTAATAAAATGTTTAATTCAGGCTGTAACACATCAAAATGTGGAAAAAGGCACTATATGTGATCGTGTATAAATGTAAGCAAGGTTTGAAATTATGTTTCAGTCAAATATTATATCTGTTTGGGCTTCTTGCGGCCAATTTGCAGTCAACAAATTCTTTGTAGTTATGTTCTGGCACCCTGACCATCCACTCAAGACATTTTTGTTGTTGATGATCCCTGTCATATGAGGACAGCCGAAGAACCCTTTTAGGTTCTAGATGGCAATTTTTTTTCCTAAGAGTTGATGGAGTGGTCTTGTTTAGTCTACCCAGAGAAGGCCCTTCATTCACTAAATCACTCACATCTCTCTCTATCTCTCTCTCTAGCGGATGATGTGAAATACTATAGCTTCATGCTAATCTGATTGCCTGATCAATGGTGTAAATTAGTCCAGCCACAGCCAATTTAGCAGTGGGAGAGTGTTATTAAGAAGGATGACTTCAGGGAGACAACTGAGGAGGACAGGTGCACTGATAGTTTGACAAATTACTTTCAAAATAGACTTCTGGTTGTCATTTTATTCTATAAAGCTGCTGGAACGGCTATTGATATGACTAGAAACAGCAAGTGAGGAATGAAAGCATACTATTCACTCAACTTTAAAGCAAGTGTCACGGACCCCGGTACTGCTGCTCATTCCGTGCACCAGTTCCGGAGGTCTACGTTACCGGCCTCTAGGCGTCTCATTACACACACCTGATTCCAATTCCCCTGATTAGTAATTGGTGCCCTCTGTTCATCATTGTCTTGTCGGTTATTGTTCCTATGTCCGTTGGTCTGTGCGGCCCACTTTTTGGAAGCAAATCACTCGATTTCGTCCCTATGTTATATCGTCATCGAACATGTCACCGTCCCTAGGAGAGGGGGTGACCTCGACAAGTTATTGTTGAAACGAGAGGCTGCCTGGATTTTTAATTTAAGACCCTTGCTCCTCTCGAGTCTCAATGTAGACTTTAATCTGAAGCCATTCTTGTGATTATTGTGATTTTGCTATTGTAAATGTTTGTAGGCCGATATAGCCAAATTGTATCTATGATCTTATGCTATCCATTCATGTTTTTGGTATGTTATTTTTTTATATCTGAGAATTAACCAATGATATCAGGCCACACCCGGCCATGATTACAGACATATGTGTGTGTCCTTTGACACTGTACAAACTTTTAACCGCACAGAGTTTGTCATTATACTTGGATGAAGACAGCTTGTCTGTCGAAACATTCGATATTAAGTTATTCAATTATTGCATCTGAGCTACTAGAGTGTGCGGCTCTCCTTTAATTTTTCAAGTGTTCTACTCTGCTAGCCAGCAACTTGCCTAAATAGGTGTGCGTTTCTTTTGACTCTAGATTGGTCTATTGGTGTATTGTTGTGCACTTGTTATTACTGGTCTCGTCCCGTGTATTGTTATTACGGGTCTTGTTCCGTGTATTTATTAGAGGTTTAACCTTGCTCTTTAGTTTGGGTTACATCCCTGTGTTTTTGTATATGTGTTTGTTTTGGGGTTCGTCCCCGAGCCTTTTCACGACATGTTGTATTTTGGGTGGAAAATAAAAAACCCTATTACGTATTCCTGTGCCAGTCTCCAATCATTTATAAAACGTGACAGAATAACTGATCCTAAATGGAGAGAGTGGGAATGGCTTGACCGATGACGCCGCAACCTCGGCAGCTACAACTGGCCCGTCCGATGCCGCCGCAACTTCTGCAGCTGCAACTGGCCCGTCCGACGCCGCGGCCACTTCGGCAGCTGCAACTGTCCCGTCCAATGCCGACGCAACTTCGGCAGCTGCAACTGGCCCTGACCGACCTGTGGTTGTCCTCAAGGCCGGTGTCGTTAGTGCGTTAGTGTGTGTGTGTGGGGGGGGGGGGGTACTGTCACAGATTCCCCCGGTACTGCTGCTCATTCCGTGCGCAAGTTCCGGAGGTCTACGTCACCGGCCTCTAGGCATCACTGAACTGTCTCATTACGCACACCTGATTCTATTCCCCTGATTAGCAATTGTATATACAGTTGAAGTCGGAAGTTTACATACTCCTTAGCCAAATACATTTAAACTCAGTTTTTCACAATTCCTGACATTTAATCCTTGTAAAATATTCCATGTCTTGGGTCAGTTAGGATCACCACTTTATTTTAAGAATGTGAAATGTCAGAATAATAGTAGAGAGAATGATTTATTCCAGCTTTTATTTCTTTCATCACGTTCTCAGTGGGTCAGAAGTTTACATACACTCAATTAGTATTTGGTAGCATTGCCTTAAATTGTTTAACTTGGGTCAAACGTTTCGGGTCGCCTTCCACAAGCTTCCCACAATAAATTGGGTGAATTTTCATTCCTCCTGACAGAGCTGGAGTAACTGAGTCAGGTTTGTAGGCCTCCTTGCTCACACACGTTTTTTCAGTTCTGCCCACAACTTTTCTATAGGATTGAGGTCAGGGCTTTGTGATGGCCACTCCAATACCTCGATACTTTTGTACCTGTTTCCTCAAGCATCTTCACAAGGTCCTTTGCTGTTGTTCTGGGATTGATTTGCACTTATCGCACCAAAGTACGTTCATCTCTAGGAGACAGAACGCGTCTCCTTCCTGAGCAGTATGACGGCTGCATGGTCCCATGGTGTTTATACTTGCATACTATTGTTTGTACAGATGAACGTGGTACCTTCAGGAGTTTGGACACTGCTCCCAAGGATGAACCAGACTTGTGGAGGTCTACAATTGTTTCTCTGAGGTCTTGGCTGATTTCTTTTGATTTTCCCATGATGTCAAGCAAGGAGGCACTGAGTTTGAAGGTAAGCCTTGAAATACATCCACAGGTACACCTTTAATTGACTCAAATGATGTCAATTAGCCCATCAGAAGCTTCTAAAGCCATGACATCATTTTCTGGAATTTTACAAGCTGTTTAAATGCACAGTCAACTTGATGTATGTAAACTTCTGACCCACTGGAATTGTGATACAGTGAATTCTAAGTGAAATAATCTGTCTGTGAACAATTGTTGGAAAAATTACTTGTGTCATGCACAAAGTAGATGTCCTAACCGACTTGCCAAAACTATAGTTTGTTAACAAGAAATTAGTGGTGGTTGAAAAGCGCGTTTTAATGACTCCAACCTAAGTGTATGTAAACTTCCGACTTCAACTGTATGTGCCCTCTGTTCACCATTGTCTTGTTGGTTATTGTTCCCATGTACGTTGATCTGTGAGTACCTGTGCTTTGTTATTTCGGCTTTTGTGCTGCGTGTATTGTGCACTTGTTATTACGGGACTCATCCGGTGTATTGTTGTGCATTTATTATCACGGGTCTCGCCACGTGTAGTGTATTGCGGGTCTCGTCCCGTGTATTTATTAGAGGTTTAACCTCTCTCTTTTGTTTGGGCTACATCTCTGTGTTTTTGTATACGTGTTTGTTTTGGGCTTCGTCCCCGTGCCTTTTCATGGCATGTTGTATATTTTGGTGGAGTATTAAACCCCCCTATTATGAATTCCTGCTCATGTCTCCAATCATTTACACAACGTGACAGCAAGCTTAACCATCATGGTGTTATTACAACATGGTAGAATGGCATGATCAACAGTACTTCTTTAAATACAATTTGAGTAATCAATACCTAATTTGTTATCTCAGTCAAGATAGTGGGTTCGATTCCCGGGACCACCCATATGTAAAATGTATACACGAATGGCTGTACGTCGCTTTGGATAAAAGTGTCTGTTAAAAAAAGCATATCTTATTGTTATTATTATACTGTATGTTATTATTAGAAGGTTAATCACATCTGGATATCTCATAGTTGAAAGGGAATGTGAATGTCAAAAAACACCCACATATAAAATGTTCAACACACTGTATCTCTGGTGATTTAAACATGATAGGAAACTGATCTGTCATTAATGTCAATGGTCTTTCTAACTAGGGGACTTGTTGGAACCTGCTATGGCAAAGACAAACCATTAAACTGCAGCCTCCCAGCCTGCTGGCCAGGCTTCCCTCTAAGAACAAAGCAGCAGATTGGCCTCCCATGTCCGTCTAATGAGAGACAAACTAGGAGGATGAGTCCAGTCACCAAACTCTGCCAACGCCCTTGGCAGCTTTCATCACTAACGCCCGCAACCATGCCACCGCTTTGTGCTGTCTCTGAAATGTCCTTAAATCCAGAGGAAGAAAATACACGATGAAGGCCTTTTTTTTCTGACAGAGAGACTTATAACAGAAAGTGACAGCTGGACCATTGGTAAAGCCACTGGGCTTATATTTCTATTACTATTTATACTTCATTTTAATTAGAAGTGGTTAAAAAGTTCAGTGAAACACCCAGTGACAATCAGTATAGCATACATCTTCACCATGGCAAACTAATTTGACCATGGACACTAGCCAGATTTGTAACATCAACAAACAAGGCAAACTTTTCCCTCTTGCCAATTTAACAGGAGTGTCCTTTAATCACAGACATGGGAACTCTGAAGGACGACTGCTTTTCTTCTCTAAGGGCTCTCTCTCTGGCGAGGATAAAAGCAACTTGTTTGGCCAGAGAGAGGGAGAGAGAGAGTGGGAGGGAGAGAGAGAATAGGGAGAAATAGAGAGAGCTCCGGAGTTCTTCTGCAAAAAAGATAGAATTAGAGTTGGATACATTTTTTCACAAGGACTTATACAGGATACCAACCTCAACATTAAAACCTTCAATCCAAATCAAAATTCCATACCCAAAACCTTGATTTTGGACAAAATTACCTGAATGGACTATTACTACCAAGGACTATCAAAAAAAACTTCTAACAAACCAAAACATGCAGAAGAAACACAGCAGAACCTGTAAATACCATCCAACACAAAACCGAGTGAGTAATATTCAGTCTGAAGCTACTTCTGAAGCCAAAAAGTAAAAGGCAATAATCTCTAGGTCATTTTGTTATATAAAGCTAAATAAATAAGCATACTAAGCTACCAAGATGCTATGACAGAACAGACCTGGCGGCACCTTCAATTAGCACTGAAGTGTGAAATCAGATGTGTGATGCAAAAGCCCCAATGGCTTATCCCTGTCCAGAAGTCATTACAATACAGTACCCTACTGATATTAAGAATAACCCTGCAAGGAATAAGTACAAAAAAAGCTACTCAAGGACAATCCAGAGACAGAGACAATGTCAGCTCCCCCGATAGCCCTCCTGACAACCCCCCCACATCCACTGAGGACACACAAACGCCAGAGATTGTTCTCCTCATTGACTCAAATGGCAAATACATTCAAGAGGAGAAACTTTTTCCCAAACACAACGTGGCGAAACTCTGGTACCCAAACACTAGGCATGCACAGGAGCTGTTATCAGAGGAAAGACTAGGTTCCCCCAGCCACATCATAATTCACATGGGCACAAATGACCTGAGGGCCCAGCAGGAAAGGGTGGCAACAGCATTCAAGGGAGTGATTGAAAAAGCTTCTTCCACTTTCCCCAATGCACAAGTGGTTATCTCCACCCTGCTACCACAAAAATACTTTCACCCTGCTAACCATAGAGCGGGTGAATGCAAGCATTTCAAGGGACTGTGCCTCAAAACCAAATGTCTACATGGCCTACCACTCCACCCTAGACTTGAACAGCCTTTACGACCAGGTCCACCTCTACAAGGCAACAATCCCAACCTTTGCCAGGACCCTGAAGGACGTCACCATCAACTGTAGCCCCAGCACCTCACACAGGAGCAACAGAGCAACGGACACCCCGCCCAGACCAGCGAGACACCCTTCCAGGCCTGCAAGACCAACTCCTGAAGGACCTGCTCCGAGAGAGCCCACGCTAAGAGGACCTACAGCCAGACCACAGTATCACCAGCCATACCCAAGCCAGCTAAGACCACCCCAAGCAAACCCTGGCTACACCCTATATAGGCCCCCCCATATCAGACCCATGCTCCTTCTGCCCACCCCATGCCCCTCGCCCCTGTGGCAAGGACATCAACCTGACAGCAGGACATATGCCCAGGCCGTGAGCAGAGCAACAGGCCCAACCCCCACTGTTTACACCCACCTAAGCGGAGGTAGAGGTATGTATGCAGAGGTATGTTGGCAGATGCTAAAAATGCTCTGCTCACACCTACTGTGATGGTCCGGGCCTAAACCACACAAAAACAACACTAGACAATATGGAACACAAAGCTTTTACTATCTCATCCTGGAATATAGGGGAGGCAGGTAGCCTAGTGGTTAGAGCGTTGGAGTAGTAACCAAAGGTTGCAAGATTGAATCCCCGAGTTGACATTCTGCCCCTGAACAAGGCAGTTAACCCACTGTTCCTAGGCCATCATTGAAAATAAGAATTTGTTCTTAACTGACTTGCATTTGGCCTAAAGAGCAGGAACCCAGACTTCATCAAAGAAATGTTAAATACAGACATTGTCATCCTACCAGAAACATGGTAAAAAGGAGATGGACCCACTGGTTGCCCTCTAGGTTACAGAGAGCTGGTAGTACCATCCACCAAACTACCAGGTGTGAAACAGGGAAGGGACTAATTTGGTGTGAAACAGGGTATGCTAATTTGGTATAGAGCAGACCTAACCCACTCCATTAAATTAGTCAAAACAGGAACATTTTACATCTGTCTAGAAATTAATAAGGAAATTATCTCAACAAAGAAAACATGTCCTCATATGTGCAACCTATATCCCCCCAAAAGAATCCCCATACTTTAACGATGACAGCTTCTCCATCCTAGAGGGGGAGATCAACAATTTCCAGGCTCAGGGACATGTACTAGTCTGTGGCAACCTAAATGCCAGAACTGGACAAGAACTCAACACCCTCAGCACACAGGGGGACAAACACCTACCTGAAGGTGACAGTATTCCCTCCCCTATATGCCCCCCTAGACACAACTACGACAACATATCCAACAAACAAGGGTCACAACTCATGCAGCTCTGTCAGATTAAGTTAACAAACAGATCACGACCATTTGGAATCCCACCATACCTTCTCCGCTATGCAATCTGGCTTCCGAGCTGGTCATGGGTGCACCTCAGCCACGCTCAAGGTCCTAAACAATATTCATCGACCTGGCCAAGGCTTTCGACTCTGTCAATCACCACATTCTTATATCGGCAGACTCAACAGCCTTGGTTTCTCAAATGACTGTCGCTCTTGCTGCTGGTGATTCTCTGATCCACCTCTACGCAGATGACACCATTCTGTATACTTCTGGCCCTTCTTTGGACACTGTGCTAACTAACCTCCAGATGAGCTTCAATGCCATACAACTCTCCTTCCGTGGCCTCCAACTGCTCTTAAATGCAAGTAAAACTAAATGCATGCTCTTCAACCGATCGCTGTCCGCACCTGCCCGTCCGTCCAGCATCAATACTCTTGACGGTTCTGACCTAGAATATGTGGACATCTACAAATGCCTAGGTGTCTGGTTAGACTGTAAACTCTCCTTCCAGACCCACATTAAGCATCTAAAATCCAAAATGAAATCTAGAAGCGGCTTCCTATTTTGCAACAAAGCATCCTTCACTCATGCTGCCAAACATACCCTCGTTAAACTGACTATCCTACCTATCCTCGACTTTGGCGATGTCATTTACAAAATGGCCCCCAACACTCTACTCAACAAATTGGATGCAGTCTATCACAGTGGCATCCGTTTTGTTACCAAAGCCCCATATACTACCCAGCGCTGCGACCTGTATGCTCTCGTTGGCTGGCCCTCGCTTCATACTCATCGCCAAATCCACTGGCTCCAGGTCATCTACAAGTCTTTACTAGGTAAAGCCCCGCCTTATCTCAGTTCACTGGTCACGATAGCAGCACCCACCCACAGCACGCGCTCCAGCAGGTATATCTCTCTGGTCACCCCCAAAGCCAATTCCTCCTTTGGCCGCCTTTCCTTCCAGTTCTCTGCTGCCAATGACTGGAACGAACTGCAAAAATTGCTGAAGCTGGAGACTCTTATCTCCCTCACTAATGTCAAGCACCAGCTGTCAGAGCAGCTCACAGATCATTGCACCTGTACATAGCCCATCTGTAAATAGCCCATCCACATACCTAATCCCCATACTGTATTTATTTATTTTGCTCCTTTGCACCTCAGTATCTCGACTTGCACATTTATCTTCTGCACAGCTATCACTCCAGTGTTTAATTGCTATATTGTAATTACCTCGCCACTATGGCCTATTTTATTGCCTTACCTCCCTTATCTTACCTCATTTGCACACACTGTATATATACTTTTTCCCCACTGTATTATTGACTGTATGTTTGTTTATTCCATGTGTAACTCTGTGTTGTTGTATGTGTCGAACTGCTTTGCTTTATCTTGGCCAGGTCACAGTTGTAAATGAGGACTTGTTCTCAACTAGCCTACCTGGTTAAATAAAGGTGACATAAATAAAAAACATTTAAAAAAATGATTTGGCCCTTAACAGAGAGTACACAGTGTCAGAATACCTGACCACTGTTACTGACTCAAATTTAAGGACATCTTTGACTATGTACAGACTCAGTGAGCATATCCTTGGTTTTGAGGCAGACCTGGCTCTCAAGAGAAGACAGGCTATGTGCACACTGCCCACAAAATGAGGTGGAAACTGAGGTGCACTTCCTAACCTCCTGCCAAATGTGTGACCGTATTAGAGACACATATTTCCCTCAGATTACGCAGACCCACAAAGAATTCGAAAATGAATCAAATTTTGATAAACTCCCATATCTATTGGGTGAAATACCACAGTGTGCAATCACAGCAGCAATATTTGTAACCTGTTGCCACAAGAAAAGGGCAACCAGTGAAGAACAAACACTACCGTAAATACAACCTATATTGATGTTTATTTATTTTCCCTTTTGTACTTTAACTATTTGCACATCATTACAACACTGTATATAGTCATAATATGACATTTGCAACGTCTTTATTCTTTTGGAACTTTTGTGAGTGTAATGTTTACTGTATTTTTTTAATTGTTTATTTCACTTTTGTTTATTATTTATATCACTTGCTTTCGCAATGTTAACATATGTTTCCCATGCCAATAAAGCCCCTTAAATTGAAATTGAATTGAATATGAAAGAGAGAGAGAGAGAGATATAGATATAGAGCGGCAAGGTTAATGAGACAGAGAGACGAGACAGGGGAGAAAACAGAAGGCGAGGCAGCGTTGGACTCTAATCTCCTCCGCTTCCCGACCATATCCCATTACAACGCCATTAGACTGGACCGGATGCTGGCACCTCTCCCCCTACCCACTCCGTCCTCCCCTGCCCGGCCCGCTTCAAAGCTCTGGGTCATAATTGATTGGCTGTGCAGAAACACATGTCTGCTATGTAGTTAACCTCCTCACCTGCAGCTTTACTCCTCATAAAGGGACAGCTCTGACTAAAACACAGAGGATGAAAAGCAGCACTCAGTCCACTCAGAGGGGTGAGGTATCCTGGCTCATTCTCCCATCCCTTTCTATCTCTCTCTTGTATGGGAGCCTGTGCTCTGCAGACCTGGCTGCTGGAAGGACCTATATGAGACAGCTTGTTTTGTTGTTAGATGTTGAACACCTTTATTGGTGCAGCTAGCCAGCCAGCAGGCCAGTCAGAGCTGATCCAGCCCATTCAGAATGCTTCAATCTGTTAAAATTACAATCAGTCCCAAATCCCAAATTAGCCAGGCATTGATTCGTCAATGATATGAATCAAGGCCCTCACTGAGTTCCTTATTAAGCAGTAAAAGCACAGCCAGACACAGATCTATATAATGTAGATCAGCAGTCTATCAGACAGAGGCATCGTCAGTGGTGACTGATCTAGAATGCAGATGTATTGCAGTGGGCTGACACATGATGAGTCACACTGCTGTCCCCGTAGAGACAGTCTCCCTGTACTCTGCTAGTTAGCATTACTCCATCTCAATTCCCTCTCTCTCTATCACCCTCTGATTCAACACACTGTCTGACTGGAGATGTGGAGCAGACATAACAGACACTTCGCTCTAAATCATTGTATCAGAACAGTTCTGAATGCTGGAAATTACTCAGGCCATTACGGGGACGAACATCTCATTCTCTGCACTTAGCATAGCAATGATGCAGGACAAGCAGAGCAGAAGTTATCTGAGGTACTGACAGGAGAGAGGCATACTGTTAATGGAGAGAAAGAGCACTGATTTTCTCACTAAGTGAAGCAAGGATGGAGTTGTTATTCTTTAAGTTGAAGAGTGCAGAGTACTGCAGACAGTACAGGTGTTTGATTGACAGGTCCTCAGCTCATCCGGGGTTATGAGACTACATTCTGGCCTGTGGCGATGAGCTACCAAATGAATCTGAATCATGTTGAATCAGACCTCTATGGAGCTGTGCACCAGAGCTGAGATACAAAACACACAGACACCTCGCTTGCTGCTCCTTCTTAGCTTTCAATTACACTAGAACGGAAGCCAGTTTGCTCTGATGAATACCGAGGCATCACCCTGCTTAAATGTGTGTGGATAATATCCCTGGGTGGGTGCACAGTGCAGCATAGTGCAGCGGTGTTCTGAGCGGGCTCTCCCTCTACATAGCGTCTGTATGGAGGTCGCGTATGTCACCGTAAACAAACCGCGCTCCGCTCCTTCATGCATACATAAAGAGCTGCTGATATGAGGCAAGGTGGCAGGTGGTAGGGGGCTTTGATAATGTATTCATCACTCTAACTGACAAGTGCAGCCCACCAGGAGGGTGTTTCACATTTTGATAAAGAGCCAATCAACAGCATGCAGGACTGTTGGCTGCACCGTAAACAGCAACACAACGCTGACTCCGAACATCACCTAAGACCTTGACTAGAGCATTCACATAAACATGTGCATGTTTCTTTTCCCTTGTAGCTTTTACTATCTCACATAGTGGTAGGGGGTTTTGGGAGTGAGACCATTATTAGATAAGCAGATAGGATTCAGACCCTATCTGCAGAATTTTCAACACAAACACGTTAACCTTTTACTGCAGTGGGCTAAATCAGGGTCACACAGAGTGTTCCTCGTTAGTCTTAAATCTACTTTGAAACAAAGGTATGCACCTCACACACATGGTTATGGGCTCAAAAAAAGAAGACTCCTGTACCATGTCAGATATAGAGTTTAAATGTATAAAATGTTGAGTTTGCATCCCAATATTACACTTTATATACATCACAGAAGATTGAAATATAACAAAACCGTTCAACATAAAAATACTTTTATGAATGTATTAATGATGAAATTTTGAAAAATATAAATATATTCCACCGATGAGGCCACTAGAGGGCAATTTGGTCATTTGACTGCAGGAAATGGCCAAAAGCATATAAAATACACACAAGGAGGACTGAAAGAGTCCTCAGTAGGGCATTAGAGATCAGGAGAAAATCCCACTGATGAGGGAGTCCAAAATAAACACCCAGGAAACCCCTTCTCCTAAAAACAGTATCTCTCCTTTACCTTCATCTTTCTGATAGCTCCACTGTGCAAGGCCATCAGGTGTTGTAGTGAGGCAAAGCTCTGTGGAATTCACCCATTCATTCCAAAAAGGAGTGTTTTCTGACAAGCGGAGAAATGTTTTACAGTGTATCTGGAACACAGGGGCAAAGTAATTCAGGCGAATCTGCAACTTCACACACCAACGAGTGCAACATGAATCTATTTATTTCTCCTTCTTGTAAAACAATGGCTCCGCCACGCAGACTGAGCACAGTCCTCACCTCACTGCTCTCTGACTGGCTGCAGGGCAAATGGAGGACACCCAGGTGAGGTGACCCCTGACTGTTAGAACCAGGAAGTCTATGAGGATTTGTATTATTTTTTTGATACCAACTTTTTATTATACATTTTTTTTCTGTGAGGGGTTCAAATCACAGGCAGGCAATAATATTCAAAATGTACATAAATTTACTCTCCATCCGTGCGACCAAATAACCCTCCCCTTACCGTCCCTTCCCTGTGGGCCTGAAAGCAAAGAAAGTAAAAAAGATTAAAATACAGTGCCTTCAGAAAGTATTCCTACCCCTTGACTTATTCCACATTTTGTTGTGTGACAGCTTGAGTTCCAAATTGATTAAATATTAATTTTTTTTCTCAGCCATCTACACACAATACCCCATAATGACAAAGTGAAAACATGCTTTTAGACATTTTTACAAATGCTTTGAAAATGCAATACAGAAATATCTAATGTACATAAGTATTCACACCCCTGAGTCAATACTTTGGAGAATCACCTTTGGCAGCGATTACAGCTGTGAGTCTTTCTGGGTACGTCTCTAAGAGCTTTCCACACCTGGATTGCGCAACATTTGCCTAAGATTATTTTCAAAACTCTTCAAGCTCTGTCAGATTGGTTGTTGATCATTGCTAGACAACCATTTTCATGTCTTGCCATAGATTTTCAAGTAGATTTAAGTCTAAACTGTAACTCTGCCACTCAGGAACATTCACGTCTTACATTTACATTTAAGTCATTTAGCAGACGCTCTTATCCAGAGCGACTTACAAATTGGTGCATTCACCTTATGATATCCAGTGGAACAACCACTTTACAATAGTGCATCTAAATCTTTTAAGGGGGGGGGGGGGTTAGAAGGATTACTTTATCCAGGTGTCTCCGGAAGGTGGTGATTGACTCCGCTGTCCTGGCGTCGTGAGGGAGCTTGTTCCACCATTGGGGTGCCAGAGCAGCGAACAGTTTTGACTGGGCTGAGCGGGAACTGTGCTTCCTCAGAGGTAGGGGGGCCAGCAGGCCAGAGGTGGATGAATGCAGTGCCCTTGTTTGGGTGTAGGGCCTGATCAGAGCCTGAAGGTATGGAGGTGCCGTTCCCTTCACAGCTCCGTAGTCTTCTTGATAAGCAACTCCAGTGTACATTTGGCCTTGTGTTTTAGATTATTGATACTGAAAGGCGAATTCATCTCCCACTGTCTAGTGGAAAGCAGACTGAACCAGATTTTCCTCTAGGATTTTGCCTGTGCTTAGCGCCATTCTGTTACTTTTTTATCCTGATAAAGTCTTCAGTTCTCAACAATTACAAGCATACACATAACGTTTGATTTTTTTATTTATTTAACTAGGCAAGTCAGTTAAGAACAAATTCTTCTTTACAATGATGGCCTACCCCGGCCAAAACTTTTTATTCCTTTGTATTCAGGACAAAAATGTCATTGCTTTACCACATTTTTTGCAGTATTACTTTAGCGCCTTGTTGCAAACAGGAATCAACAAGGCACTCTGTACAGGCTTCATTCTTTTCACTCCGTCAATTAGGTTAGTATTGTAAATTCAATGTGCCCTTTTAGGTTTTAGATAGCACCTGTTTTTCTAAGAGTGTACAATTATCATACCAGATGCATCGTTATTTACGAGCCAACATTTTAAGAGTGTTTCCCAAACAAGCACGTAGAGAGAATGTTCACTAAGTGAGTCGTTAGTCCTTGTGTCGATACTGATAGGATCGAAAGAAAAGCAGCGCTGCTCTTGGATAAGCTTTTTCTATTCAAATCTTACCTTAAAAGATATATAGGCTACAAAGGGGCTATTGGCTGCTTCAATAGTATTGAAATCAATTTCATGTTTAGTCAATTGAGTTATATTTTGCATCTAGGCTACTGCCTGTAATGTTTGCATGTGTTTCATGATGTGTGACATAATGTGTGCAATGATTTGCCCAATCTGTGACTTAGTGCATTATTATTGCCTAAGTATAATAAGCCACCTCAATAGCCTACTTGCAGCCATAAGTGGTAATACACTGTATCTCTACGAGCTGATCCGTCGTCAGTATTGTGTAATAATTCGAATGTTAAAAAGTTTGTTGCTGGCTGAAAAGTTAAGAACTACTGAAGTATAAAGGAGGAAGTAGAGTGAGGAAATCAATGACGATAGTATACGCTGCCCCTGGACCACATCACAATGTCTTCCTTTACCCTCTCACCCTGACCCCCAGCCTATATCCATAGAATTATATACAGTAAGACTTTGTTTTATCTATCTCTCTTCTCCTTCCCATTCTGTACCGAATCACTTTATCTTTAGTTTTATCTGTATATATTTTCTACCCTTGCTCTCTTTCTCTTGGAGCAAGGACCATCCCCCTCAACCCCTCTCCCTCCTGCTCTCACCCTCTCTCTCTCAGCCAGAGCACTCTGCTGGTCAGTTGGAGGCCTTGAACATTCCTTTGAGTGTTCCAGATAAAGATGTGTGTTAGATCGATACCCTGTTAGTAGCTGGCGTAGGTGTGTTGTCATGCAATCATCTAAAAGATCATTGTAGACAAGCTTCAGCCTGTCTATGACAGAGGACTTTCCTCAGGCCAGGCCAGGCCAGGCACACACACACACACACACACACACACACACACACACACACACACACACACACACACACACACACACACACACACACACACACACACACACACACACACAGACACACACACACACACACACACACACACACACACACACACACACACACACACACACACACAGGTAAACAAACAAGAAAACACACACACAGAATGGCATGCAGTGCACGGAACCTGGGTTAGCTGTGGAGACATGGGCCATTACTCCAGCACAGCCCGAGGGCATGTTCTTAGACATACAACACATGGCTCAAATGGCCGTCAAAAACTATGATTTACTAGCAGGTTACAGCAGCAGCTAGACTGATCGGTGCATGAACATCTTAACAGACAATCATTTTACTGAAAAATATGCTAAAAATCATGACATATTGTTATCATAACTGTCAAATCATGATGTCCGAACTAGGCTATTGAGAGCAATAGTCCAGATAGTACAGCTGGAATCAGATAATTAAACCCCTTTATTGACATTACGCATATTAATGAGTCAAATACTGCTGGCACAAAATGTAGACTCATAATTCATGCTGGAAACGACAAACTACACCACACTACACCATCTTCCAGATCAGTTTCCTGCGGTCTCATCCCCATCGTCTGCCTCTAAGACAATCACATTTCACATGCTTGTTCTTCCAACTGCTCAAACAACTACTCCCTTGCTCCTTCTCTTCATCTCTCTCTCCCTCGTGAAAGAAGGAGTGGGACTGAAAGGGTGAGAAGTGGACACAGAGCTATAGTGATGGAAACATTCATAGATATGTTTGTCTCCAGATCTCATCTGAGTCTGGTTGGCCTCTGGACTAGCCCCAGCCCTGCAATCCCGGAGCACCATGGGACCAGAGTGGAGACCTGCCCCGACTTCCTCCTCCCCAATCGCTCCAGCTCCTCTGCTCTCCTCCCAGCTGCCCACTGAACTGAGGCTAGGAAACACTGTCACCACCGATAAATCCACGATAATTGAGAATTTCAATAAGCATTTCTCTACGGCTGGCCATGCTTTCCACCTGGCTACCCCTACTCCGGTCAACAGCTCTGCACCCCCCACAGCAACTTGCCCAAGCCTCCCCCATTTCTCCTTCACCCAAATCCAGATAGCTGATGTTTTGAAAGAGCGGCAAAATCTGGACCCCTACAAATCAGCCGGGCTAGACAATCTGGACCCTCTCTTTCTAAAATTATCTGCCAAAATTGTTGCAACCCCTATTACTAGCCTGTTCAACCTCTCTTTCGTATCGTCTGAGATCCCCAAAGACTGGAAAGCTGCCGCGGTCATCCCCCTCATCAAAGGTGGAGACACTCTAGACTCAATCTGCAACAGACCTATATCTATCCTACCCTGCCTTTCTAAGGTCTTCGAAAGCCAAGTTAATTACTGGTGACAGGGGGCAGTATTTGGAAATTCAGATGAATTACGTGCCCAAATTAAACTGCCTGCTACTCGGGCCCAGAAGGCAGGATATGCATATTATTAGTATATTTGGATAGAAAACACTCTGAAGTTTCTAAAACTGTTTGAATGATGTCTGTGAGTATAACAGAACTCATATGGGAGGCAAAAACTTGAGAAAAAATGCAACCAGGATGTGGTTTGTAGTTTTTCAATTGATTGCCTTTCCAAACTACAGTGTCTGTGGGGTCATTTTGCACTTCCTAAGGCTTCCACTAGATGTCAACAGTCTTTAGAACTTTGTTTCATGCTTCTACTGTTACTGGGGAGAGAGCAGAGAATAAGAGCTGTCTCAAGCCTGGGACCAATGAGTTGTTTACTGCACAGATACGCAGGCACGCCGTTCCTTCTTTTTCCTCTGTAATGAATACCCTATTATCTGGTTGGAATATTATTGAAGATTTATGTTAAAAAGACCCTGAGGATTGATTGTAAACATCGTTTGACATGTTTCTGCGAATGGTACTGGAACTATTTGACTTTTCGTCGCGGGTTTTGCGCTCCCGCATTATGCCTTTGGATTAGTGATCTGAACGCGCGAACAAAACGGAGGTATTTGGACTTAAATACGGAGTTTATCGAACAAAACGAACATTTCTTGTGGAAGTGGGAGTCCTGGGAGTGCATTCCGACGAAGATCAGCAAAGGTAAGTGAAGATTTATAATACTAATTCTGAGTTTTGTTGACTCCAGAACTTGGCGGGTAACTGTATAGCTTGCTTTGATGGCTGAGCTCTGCACTCAGAATATTGAACAATGTGCTTTCGCCGTAAAGCTATTTTGAAATCTGACACAGCTGTTGCATTAACCTCTTGACGGTCGCAGCGCATTTTGAAAAAAATGTGTGCCCATTTTAAACGGCCTACTACTCAAACTCAGAAGCTAGGATATGCATATAATTAATACTTGTGGATAGAAAACACCCCAAAGTTTCTAAAACTGTTTGAATGGTGTATGTGAGTATAACAGAACTCATATGGCAGTCAAAACCCCGAGACAGATCGAAACAGGAAGTGGAATTCTGAATTGCGGACTCAACTTCATCACGTTGCCTATTAATCACACCGTGAGCTATGGTTCAGTGAGCACTTCCTATTGCTTCCACTAGATGTCCCCAGTCTTTACAAAGTGGTTTGAGTCTTCTACTGTTAAAACTGAATGAATGAGACGCTGTGGAACGTGGTCACACGGAGAGGGCCATCACCATTATGATGCCGGCGCCCCTGGTTACCCTCCCCTTTCGAAACATTTTGAAACACAATGCAATCGTCCCCCTCGAATCTTATTGGCTCTCTTGTTGAAAAACGCCCTGAAGATTTATGTTAAACAACGTTTGACATGTTTGAACGAACCTAAATGGGAAAAAAATGCATTTTCTCGAAATGGCTGTCCCGCGGCCGACGGAGCATTTGGATCAGCCTTCAGACGCGCTAACAAGAACAAGCTCTTGGAACATAAAGGAGTAATTTTTTCGAACGAAAATACATTTGTTGTGGACCTGGGATTCCTGGAAGTGCTTTCTGATGAAGACAACCAAAGGTAAGGGATTATTGACAATAGTATACAAGACTAGATGTGATATGCGATTGTTCCAAGATGGCGCTGACCTGTAACGTTAGCCTATTTTTCAGAGTATCGCATCCCCTTTCATCGCAAAGTATGATTACCCAGTAAAGTTAATTTTAAATCTGGCATTACAGGTGCTTTCAAGAGATATTCATCTATAAACCTTAGAATGACAATATTAAATAAAATTTTTTAAATTGAATAGTAATTTAGTAAATTGTAGCTCTGTTTCATCGGATGCATTTGAGGGAAAATAGTTAGTCAACGTTACGCACCGATGTAAAATGCTCTTTTTATATATAAATATGAACTTTATCGAACAAAAGAATGCATGTATTGTGTAACATGATGTCCTAGGTGTGTCATCTGATGAAGATTGTCAAAGGTTAGTGCTGCATTTAGCTGTTTTTTGGTTATTTGTGATGCATGTGGTTGGTCGGAAAATGGCTATGTGGCTACTTTTACGATATACTCCTCTAACATAATCTAATGTTTTGCTTTTGCTGTAAAGCCTTTTTGAAAATCGGACAACATGGTTCGATTCAGGAGAGGTGTATCTATAAAACGATATAATTTGAATAAAAAATAAAAAAATAAAAAATTATTACATTTTGTTATGCTAATGGCGATATGATTTTTCGCTGGATGTCCGTCCGCATACGGGACGGAGGCCGCACAGGCGTTAAGGAGAAGTGTATCTATAATTCTTTCAATAACTGTTGTAAATTTTATCAACGTTTATGATGAGAATTTTTGTAAATATATGTGCTCATTCACAAGTTTTGGAGGCAATACATTTTCTGAACATCACGCGCCAATGTAAAATGGGGTTTATGGATATAAATAGGAACTTTATCGAACAAAACATACATGTATTGTGTAACATTGAGTCCTGGGAGTGTCATTTGATGAAGATCGTCAAAGGTTAGTGATTCATTTTAGCTGGATTTCTGATTTTTGTGACGCCTCTCTTTGCTTGGAAAATGGCTGTGTGGTTTTTCTTGTTTAGGCACTGTCCTAACATAATCTAATGTTATGCTTTCGCCGTAAAGCCTTTTTGAAATCGGACAATGTGGTTGGATTAACGAAAAGTGTATCTTTAAAATGGGATATAATAGTTGTATGTTTGAGAAATTTGAATTATGAGATTTTTGTTGTTTTGAATTTGCCGCCCTGCTACTTCACTGGCTGTTGACGCTAGCGTCCCACATGTTCCTGAGAGGTTAACAAACTGATCACCGACCATTTTGAATCCCACCGTACCTTCTCCGCTATGCAATCTGGTTTCCGAGCTGGTCATGGGTGCACCTCAGCCACGCTCAAGGTCCTAAACGATATCATAACCGCCATCGATAAGAGACAATACTGTGCAGCTGCTGTATTCATCAACCTGGCCAAGGCTTTCGACTCTGTCAATCACCACATTCTTATCGGCAGACTCAACAGCCGTGGTTTCTCAAATGAATCCTACAGACGAAGAACCATATATGTGACAATTTTTCCATTTTAAGATAATCAGTTATTTTTATATTATTCATTGTGTGTACCACATTGGGTGTTTTATGGTTGACAAATAATTCACCATACTCATATCTTCCAACAACAATTGATATTTTTTTGTTATTTCAAAAAAGACTTTTTTTATTGCCGTTTTAATTTTTAGAATGTGGAAGAACAGTATATCTCCAGTGATGATTTCAGTTTGTGGAAGAACAGTATATCTCCAGTGATGATTTCAGTTTGTGGAAGAACAGTATATGTGACATTTTGCATGACACTTGTAAGATGTCCTTTTTTAATACCTGATATGATGTTTTAAGTACTTTCAAGTACAGATGCCCTTCATGTAAATAACTTAAATGCAATATGTAGTTAATTCATTTAATGGAGGTTCATTTAAAGGTGGTCTATCAACTTTAGCACCGATGACTTTTCTTAAAAGTTGAGTCATGAAATCTTAGTCTCATTTAAAATGAAGCCCTCAATGTGAACATACCATAGAATAACTACAAAAATAGAATACAATTAAATTAATTCAATCAAAAGAAGTACAACTTGTACATATCAAATATGGATCAACGTCATGTGCCAATATGCATGTCCATTATGCAGGTCCCTAAGGTCAATATTACAAAACGTTCAGAAAACCATTCTCTTTGCGTTTAACACTATGATCTGCAATTAAGTTTTGAATTGCGTTAAACCCATGCTAAAGGCAAGAAACGTCCTTCTGTACTGAGGTGACAGCAGTAAATAAGTATTAACTGCTTAGAGTTGATGCTAAATGTGGTGACAGAGATGTATATTGTAATGAATAAAAAAAGGGAATCATTAGGATATTTTATTGTTAGAACAACATGTTGCATGTTGATGGGATGTTAGTAAACTATTCTCTGTGCAATACATGTGACTTTTAACCACCTCACTGAAGTGATCTGTAGTCCAGCTGGTCGCTTGAGAACAGAATCTGGGAGGTGACTGAAGTCTTCACATTGCATCCTCATCACCTTGAATGGTTTTGCTGGTTGTGCTTGTTGTTTCTCGTATGGGACAGTGTAGAAACTGTTGAACAGATGCAGCTTGCGCTCATCAATCAACTTTCCACAATCCTTTCTGCACGTCGTGGAACACGCTCTTCCCTGCAGGATACAGTGTAACGTTACATATAACTAGCTAGCTACTGTAGCCATGTCGAATCATCCGGTGGATGGACAAAAAGTAGCTAGCTATGTTTCTTCTATAATCTAGCAATAACATTTGTAACGATAATGTATAAGGTAGTAGCCAACGAACTTTAGCTAATATGTTTTCTCTATAGTTACAAATTAGACAACCCAGAACATACATGTTAGTTACTGTACTCTATAGCTAGCTAGCTTGATTGTTTGATATACGGTTCTTCCACATACCTCTTTTGGACAGCTTTTCCCAGTTTTTTCTTGACCCTTACGATTTGTATAGGGTTTTCCCGCATCCCGTAAGATCTTCCTTTGCCTGTCTTTCCATTCTTTTAGTTTTGTTTTACGTTTCTTTCCCACATTTCGGTGATTTTCATCAGCAACAGAAAAGTTGTGCGCTTGTCCGTCCATTCTGAGTGGTGCACATAAACGGTTATTCCACGAGAGCCTATCTTTAAATTTAAACATATTGTTAATTAGCGCGTGGAAAGCTTGTGAAACCGGTTCACTATAGAAAAAGGGTGTCCAATAATGATTTTTCATGTATATCTCGTTTTTTTTTAAAATGTCACATATACGGTTCTTCGTCTGTAGGATTCAAATGACTGCCTTGCCTGGTTCACCAACTACTTCTCAGACAGAGTTCAGTATGTCAAATCGGAGGGCCTGTTGTCTGAACCTCTGGCAGTCCTTATGGGGGTGCCACAGGGTTCAATTCTCAGGCCGACTCTGTTTACATCAATGATGTCGCTCTTGCTGCTGGTGATTCTCTGATCCACCTCTACGCAGATGACACCATTGTGTATACATCTGGCCCTTCTTTGGACACTGTGTTAACTAACCTCCAGATGAGCTTCAATGCCATACAATTCTCCTGCCGTGGCCTCCAACTGCTCTTAAATGCAAGTAAAACTAAATACATTCTCTTCAACCGATCGCTGCCCGCACCTGCCCGCCGTCCAGCATCACTACTCTGGATAGTTCTGACTTAGGAAATGTGGACAACTACAAATACCTAGGTGTCTGGTTAGACTGTAAACTCTCCTTCCAGACTCACATTAAGCATCTCCAATCCAAAATTAAATCTAGAATCTGCTTCCTATTTTGCAAAAAAGCATCCTACACTCATGCTGCCAAAGATACTCTCGTAAAACTATTTTGCCGATCCTCGACTTTGGCGATGTTTACAAAATAGCCTCCAACACTCTACCTAGCAAATTGGATGCAGTCTATCACAGTGCCATCCGTTTTGTCACCAACACCCCATATACCACCCACCACTGCGACCTGTATGCTCTCGTTGGCTGGCTTCATATTCATCGCCAAACCCACTAGCTCCAGGTCATCTATAAATCTTTGCTAGGTAAAGCCCCACCTTATCTCAGCTCACTGGTCACCATAGCAGCACCCACTTGCAGCACGCGCTCTAGCAGGTATATTTCACTGGTCACCCCCAAAGCCAATTATTCCTTTGGCCACCTTTCCTTCCAGTTCTCTGCTGCTAATGACTGGAACGAACTGCAAAAATCACTGAAGCTGGAGACTCATATCTCCCTCACTAACTTTAAGCACCAGCTGTCAGAGCAGCTCACAGATCACAGCACCTGTACATAGCTCATCTGTAAATAGCCCATCCAACTACCTCATCCCCATACTGTTATTCATTTATTTTGCACACCAGTATCTCTACTTGCACAGATCTATCACTCTAGTGCTTTACTTGCTATATTGTAATTATTTCGCCACTATGGCCTATTTAGTGCCTTACCTCCCTTAACCTACCTCATTTGCACACACTGTATATTAGAGGTTGATCGATTATGATTTTTCAACTCCGATACCAATTATTGGAAGACCAAAAAAAGCTGATAATGATTAATCGGACAATTTGTATTTTATTTTATATATATATATTTGTAATAATGACAATTACAAAAATACTGAATGAACACTTATTTTAACTTAATATAATACGTCAATAAAATCAATTTAGTCTCAAATAAATAATGAAACATGTTCAATTTGGTTTGAATAATGCAAAAACAAAGTGTTGGAGAAGAAAGTAAAAGTGCAATATGTGTCATGTAAAAAAGCTAAGGTTTAAGTTCCTTGCTTAGAACATATGAAAGCTGGTGGTTCCTTTTAACATGAGTCTTCAATATTCCCAGTTAAGAAGTTTTAGGTTGTAGTTACTATAGGACTATTTCTCTCTATACCATTTGTATTTCATATACCTTTTACTATTGGATGTTCTAATAGGTACTTTAGTATTGCCAACCTAATCTCGGGAGTTGATACCCTTGAAGTCATAAACAGCGCAATGCTTGAAGCACAGCGAAGAGCTGCTGGCAAATGCAGGAAAGTGCTGTTTGAATGAATGCTTACGAGCGTGCTGCTGCCTACCACCGCTCAGTCAGACTGCTCTATCAAATCATAGACTTAATTATAATATAATAACACACAGAAATACGAGCCTTAGGTCATTAATATGGTCAAATCAGGAAACCATAATTTCGAAAACAAAACGTTTATTCTTTCAGTGAAATATGGATCCGTTCCATATTTTATCTAACAGGTGGCATCCCTAAGTCTAAATATTGCTGTTACATTGCACAACCTTCAATGTTATGTCATGATTATGTACAATTCTGGCAAATTAATTACGGTCTTTGTTCAGAAGAAATGGTCTTCACACAGCTCGCAATGAGCCAGGCGGCCCAAACTGCTGCATATACCCTGACTCTGCTTGCACAGAACGCAAGAGAAGTGACAACATTTCCCTAGTTTAAAGAAATTCATGTTAGCAGGCAATATTAACTAAATATGCAGGTTTAAAAATATATACTTGTGTATTGATTTAAAGAAAGGCATTGATGTTTATGGTTAGGTACACATTGGTGCAACGACAGTGCTTTTTTCGCAAATGCGCTTGTTAAATCACCCGTTTGGCAAAGTAGGCTGTGATTCAATGATAAATTAACAGGCACCACATCGATTACATGCAACACAGGACAAGCTAGATAAACTAGTAATATCATCAACCATGTGTAGTTAACTAGTGATTATGTTAAGATAGATCGTTTTTTATAAGATAAGTTTAATGCTAGCTAGCACCTTACCTTGGCTCCTTGCTGCACTCGCATAACAGGTAGTCAGCCTGCCATGCAGTCTCTTCTTGGAGTGCATTGCAATCGGCCACAAACGGTGTCCAAAAATGCCGTTTACCGATTGTTATGAAAACGTGAAATCGGCCCTAATTAATCGGCCATTCCAATTAATCGGTCGACCTCTACTGTATATAGACTTTTTCTATTGTATTATTGACTGTATGTTTGCTTATTCCATGTATAACTCTATGTTGTTGTTTGTGTCGCACTGCTTTGCCTTATCTTGGCCAGGTCACAGTTGTAAATGAGAACTTGTTCTCAACGGGCCTACCTGGTTAAATAAAGGTGAAATTAATTTAAAAAAAGACAGCCTCGCTAATATAATGTCACACGTCTGTTAATGGATATGTCAGAAGTTCCCTGAGGTCCTCCTAGTAGAGAGGATGGAGCCCCTTCTACTGTCCTCTCTCTCTCAAGGCTTAAGTGATGTGGGTCTGAGTGTGCCTCTCAAAGCCACAGTCAGTGACAGAGAGTTCCAGGTAGAACCCTTTTGGTACCAAGTAGTACCGTTTTGGTTTCCATGTAGAACCCTTTCCATAGAGGGTTCTACATGGAACCGAAAATGGTACTTCCTGGAACCGAAAAGGTTTTTTACCTGGAACCAAAAACAGTTCTCCTATGGGCACAGCTAAAGAACCCTTTTTATAAGGGTCTACCTGGATGTCAAAACTCCAAGGCCTGTGTAAACCCATGGTTATACACCACTTTGAGGAAATAGGAGAGGAACTATCTACAACTTTACAGCAATCATGCCATACCAGTTGTCATCCGTTCTACAGCAATACTTTTTTTGTGTTGATGTACTAATTCAAATATGTGACTTTGAAGCTCTAAGTGTATTATTTGAGGATTAGACATGACATTTGATGAAATATTCCTTATACCACATTCTCTCCAGATGCAGAATAGATTATCATCACACCATTTTTTGAGGACTCCACATCACTATTTAAAGAGATTTACTGAATCTCTGACTTACCGTTGTCTGTGGCCATGAAGATGGCAGTGTATTTGTTGTCTTGAACGTAAGGTGACTCTCTGTCCAGATTGGCAGAGGTGTTGACCGTACCTCTAACCGGGTTCACACTAAGCCAGTTAGCCGGGTCTCTCAGAACTGCAAACCTGAACAGGGAACAGATGACAGCTGATCAGAATATAGTCAGGGCAATGCCATGGTGTCATGACTGTCCTGTGAGGATCAAAATAGGTCAGATCAGCATGGCAATAAAAAACTTCAACCATACCCCCTCTCACCCGCAGAGGGGGGGAGAAGGGAACTGGTGGGTGTTGACAGCTCACACCCTGTTGTAAAACAAGGACAGAACATTCAGCATCTCCCTCTCCAATATTCTCCAGAGGAATGTGCCTCTACACAGACCTTCTCCCGCAGAAACTCTAACATGTTCTAAAGTGAATACTGGAACAATATATCTAACATAGAATGTGGGGAATGGTCAGAGACGACCTAAAGAAACACTGATGTCGGTTTGGTTGTCATTTTGTGATGTCATTAAAAATGTTATAAAGGAAATACTGTAACTTGGGAAGTATACCCACTATATGTGTGAAGTGTCCATCCGATGCGTTGTGAATGAAATATGAACAATTATGAAAGTATTTTTGTTAAGAGAGGAGCATAATTTTAGGAGCCATAAGAGATAATAGATTTACATAACTTTGCACAGTGAAAAGTCATGCCCCTGAGGGAGGTCAGAGAACGTGTCAGCCTGACAGAACCGGCCTTTTGAACAAACTGTATAAAATGATGGGTTAAGAATTAACATATCAGACCAGAGAGACGTGGAGCTGCAGCTCATGTTTAATGTGGTTTGAACTCTGAAATCGAAACACGTGGTAGAGACGATAAAGTCTCCTCCCAGACAGTCATTGGTACGGCTGATTAGCTGTCCTAAGTAAAGTATCTTCGAAAGTGAATTTAAGTGGAACCATTCTACTACTCTTCTCAAATCACCGTAGTACGCTACTCTCATCACGCCACTGGCAACCATCGACCCAGCTGGCTAGCCTATCTTCAAAGAAGCATCTTCCAGAGCAAATGGAAGGAGAATAAATTCTGTAGTTCCTTTCCGGATACCGGACGACTGCAGAGGAGAACAACAGTAGAAGACGTGAAAAGGCCCAACTCCCTTTCCTAGGTGGCCTGGTTCCGACAAATACATGAAGAACCAAGATATTTCACGTAAATACATTCATGATCTCTTACTCAAAGAGGGCGGCGGTTTGTGTGCAAAGTATATGATTACTGTGAGAGTAGTTCATAAATGTACCAACGTATTATGTCTGTCCTCTCTTTCTGTCCCTCTCCATGTCTTTTGTAACAAGCAGTACTGAATCATAAGTAAGGCTCAAGTTTTTCAGATGCAGGAGGTTAGGACTGTTCAGAATGATGTTATGATACGAGGTTATGATTAATAAGTTGGCTATTTATGGATGTGATAGGTAAAGACCTTTAGAGTTAAATTCAGGAAATGGTAACTCTTTAAAGAACCAATCTCGTGGTGACCCAAATCCTAATGAGTTAGTTGTAACAATTAAACCTAGTTAGTTGATTTGATAAATAGCAGTCATCAGATTAATGAAAGTAAAGTCACGACAATGGTATGAGACAAATCCAACATGATTAGATATGGAGATAATGTAGCTACAGTATTTTCCTGCTGTAGCCAGTTTGCTACAGCAGGAAATCAATTCTGCAGCAACAGGAAATGTTAATTATTATGTGGATCATAGTTTGATACATATCTGACATTTTAAAGTGAAACTGCAAACTTTAGACCTTGCTATGCAAGAATATCTCAGCAACAAAAGATTATACATTTGTATAGGACATCAGCTAGTAAGAGCTTTTTCAGTAAAGACATTTTAACACTGTTTCTAAGGAAGATATTGAGATACTGAAATGACAATATCTATCAAAGACACAAAACTGTTGAATTGAAGCATGATGAGACTGCATATTTGAAGTGCAACGTGTGATGTGTGAAGTTGAAGCTGAGGTTTAGTGGACGGTCTGTGTATGTCTGTGGATGCTCTGTCTGTGGTTGGAGTGTGAAGATAATGGATGAACTCAGATAACTCCTCAGAGAATAATGTATTTGCGTGGAAAGCAGCTGGAGTCTGAGGCTGAGGCATGACCCTACTAATGTGATCCTGAGAGCCAGGTGATGGGAGGTGCATTTTGGATGGGGAATGGTGCCGTGCCTCTGGGGGTTCACATCTGTGTTCATGTCACACACCACTGATTTAGTGGCTCAATCCCATTTGGCTCTGTTGGTAGAGCATGGCACTTGCAACACCAGGGTTGTGGGGTTTGATTCCCACAGGGGACAAGAATGAAAAATGTATACACTCACTACTGTAAGTTGCTCTGGATAAAAGTGGCTGCTGAGTGGAAGATGGCTCATAATAATGGCTGGAACGGAGCTAATGGATTAGCATCAAAAATATGGACACCGTGTATTTGATACCATTCCACTAATTCTGCTCCAGCTGTTACCACGAGCCTGTCCTCCCCAATTAAGGTGCTACTAAAATGTAAAATACACACACACAGCCCCACCCCTAAACTCTTTAAGTTTACCAATAAACACTCCACATGCAACACCTTTGTATTTTTACACTGTCAGACACGCTCACACAAATACACACACTTCCTGGTTATTAGCTCTTCATCACTACCAGGCATCACAAGCTCATCACTTCAGAAAGAGGAAAACACAAGATGATTATCCTGCTGCTGTGGGTACACAGATAGTCACTTGATCCATTATAACATGGTTTGTATATTGTCTGCTTGCCTATTTGTTGATAGAATCTATTCAGATGCAGCTTAAATGATAAAGCTTACAAAAGGTTTTCCACCATCGGTTATCCACAACATCACTATGTTTGACTCTCTGCAACTGTTTCTCTCACACACATGCATGCGCACACGCACACACACACACTGGACTTCCTGACAGGCCACCCCCAGGTGGTGAGGGTAGGCAACAACACCTTCGCCACGCTGACCCTCAACACGGGGTCCCCTTATTGGTACCTGCTTAGTCCCCTCCTGTACTACCTATTCACTCACGACTGCGTGGCTGCGTAAGTTTGCTGACGACTCGATGGTGGTAAGCCTGATCACCGAAGACGATGAGACAGCCAATAGAGAGGAGGTCAGTGCCCTGGCAGTGACCAACCTCCCCTCAACGTCAGCTGTAGTGGAGCGGGTCTAAGTTCCTCGGTGTCCACATCACTAAGAAATGATCATGGTCCACACACACCAACACATTTGTGAAGAAGGCACGACAATGCCTCTTCCCCCCTCAGAAGGTTGACAAAATTTGGCATGGGCCCTCAGACCTTATTATCTATCCTGTTGCCTAGTCACTTTAACCCTACCTATATGTACTGTACATATTACCTCAATTACCTTGTATCCCTGCACATCGACTCGGTACTGGTGCCCCATGTATACTTTTCTATTATTTTTCTATTTCTCCCTGCAGTTTTGGGAAGGACCCGCAAGCATCTTACTGTTAGTCTACACCTGTTGTTTACGAAGCATGTGACAAATAAAATGTGATTTGGCACGCATGCATGCATGCACGCAAACGCACACACACAGACACACACACAGACACACACAGACAGACACACACACACACACACACACACACACACACACACACACACACACACACACACACACACACACACACACACACACACACACACACACACACACACACACAGGAGAGGTGCAGTAAATCCCTCCAGTTGGCCCGTCCAGGGGCTGTGAGTGGGAGTGTGTGTGCAGTGAGGAGGACTGAGGTGTGCTGGTTTGAGTGGAGAGGGGAGTGATACCGCTGGGTAATTAGAGAAAAACATTCGCTCTACAATAGCATATTGTGAGTGTGGCATTAAGAGCAGCCCTGGGAAGCCAGGCTATGGTACTTGATCAACCCAGCTCCATGGTAACCCTAAATGAGGCATCACAATGTTTACATACACAGGGACCCTCCATTAGCCTTCTCTTAAGGTCATTAGATGGTCATTAAAAACCATTATGAAAATAAAGTAAATATCTTTCCCATACAAGGTACATATTTTTCAGCCACATAACAAAATTGCCCACAAATAATCACTTGCATCCGCATGTAAAATGTTCCTTTTAATCTTTCCTCTCTCTCGCTTACCACAAACACACACGTCCACGCATACGCACACACACACACACACACACACACACACACACACACACACACACACACACACACACACACACACACACACACACACACACACACACACACCTGCCTGCATACGAGCTCAATCACAAACACACAAAACGAGAAAAGCTCAGAGCCAAAAATTGCCTGTACTGTTAAAAATTTACTTCACTTTCATAAAATGTCCAATAGCATAGTGATTTGCCCATATTTCTGCTTGAGTGGCAGAATTTATCCCCTGAGCTACTGTATACGGCAAATCCTGGCCTGACCCCTACTCTACTAAGAACTGAGCCCATTTCAGCTTTCATCGAACAGTTATACAGTAGCCTCCCAGCAGACACCTTATAGCAGGGTTTCCCAAACTCGGTCCTGTATGCACATTTTGATTTTTGCCGTAGCATTACACGGCTGATTCAAATAATCAATTCATCAAGCTTTGATTATTTTACTCAAATGTGTAGTGCTAGGGTAAAAAACTAAACAAACACCCATAGGGGGGAGGGGAAGGGGGTCACAGAGTCTGAGTTGGGGAACCCTGCCTTATAGGACAGACCTTCTAGGACACAGTACAGCCCACTCAGGGGGAGTGCTTTTCCTACATAACAGAATGAGGCAGTCTATTCTAGGATAATGCCAGTACCACACTGAGAGAGGACATCAAGACAATGCAGCAGCACTCTTTAGGAGTAATCTGCTCACTCACACAGTTCACATACTGTAGTTATCTCTGAGGTTGAGAGGCCTTTAGGATCCACGATAACACTACCATTGCATCAGATGCATATGGATTATGCATACAGTATGCCTCTGTGTGTGTGTGTGTGTGCGTGCGTGCGTGCGTGAGAGAGAGAGAGTGAGAAATACAATGACAGATTTGATTGGTTCTATTGTTTCTAACACAATATCCCTTCTTACTGACAGCAACTATTTCTGAAAAAGCTTGGAGTAAGTGGTTTATTCTACATCCTCTTTTAAATACACGTATTGTAAGTGCATTGGAGAAGACCATTTGCTAAATGAAGGACTGTAAGTGGACTGTAGAGAAAAGGACAGATACAGTAGAGTACATAGGTACATTAAAACACAGGATGTGTGTATGCTGTAAGTTAGTGAGTGTATGGCTACAGTATGGATCTGTCTCTAACATCTGTTTCAGTACAGCATGGGGTCCTTTGTTCATTAGTGTTTCCTGTGACAGGAGTGATGTCGTAAATTTCCCCAGCAGCTGGAGAGAAATGCTGACTCTTACTGTACATCATATCACATTAGACAGGCCCAACTGCTCTGCTCTGCCTGCGCACCTCCTAATCTGGATGGGCAGAGGGGACAGTAATCACTGGAACACCAACACCCTGGCCCGCTCAGGGAGCAATGCACATGTCCACATCTAGCATGCAAGGCACAGATCTGCTAAGTCTCCAATAAAAATGCCCAAATAGGCAATAACTCCTTTATCTTTTTCACACTTGTGCTTTTTTACGCTGTGTCAACCAAGTACATTTCCAGAGGTGTGTTGCATATTGATGCCCCCCTCTGTGCCTCTCCGTTTCAGGCTGGGGTGCTGGAGGCTGGGAACTGTTTGCTGCTGGAGCAGGTGGATGGAAGTGGGGAATGGGAAATGCTACAGGCTTCCTCTCTGATATGTTGTTATTTAAAATGGCTGAATATGTACAGTGGGGGAAAAAGTATTTGATCCCCTGCTGATTTTGTACGTTTGCCCACTGACAAAGAAATGATCAGTCTATAATTTTAATAGTAGGTTTATTTGAACAGTGAGAGACAGAATAACAACAACAAAAAAACAGAAAAACGCATGTCAAAAATGTTATAAAAGGATTTGCATTTTATTGAGGGAAATAAGTATTTGACCCTTCTGCAAAACATGACTTAGTACTTGGTGGCAAATCCCTTGTTGGCAATCACAAAGGTCAGGCGTTTCTTGTAGTTGGCCACCAGATTTGCACACATCTCAGGAGGGATTTTGTCCCACTACTCTTTGCAGATTTTTTACTCTTCTTCAAGTCATTAAGGTTTCGAGGCTGACGTTTGGCAACTCGAACCTTCAGCTCCCTCCACAGATTTTCTATGGGATTAAGGTCTGGAGACTGGCTAGGCCACTCCAAGGGACCTTAATGTGCTTCTTCTAGAGCCACTCCTTTATTGCCTTGGCCGTGTGTTTTGGGTCATTGTCATGCTGGAATACCCATCCACAACCCATTTTCAATGCCCTGGCTGAGGGAAGGAGGTTTTCACCCAAGATTTGACGGTACATGGCCCCGTCCATCGTCCCTTTGATATTGTGAAGTTGTCCTTTCCCCTTAGCAGAAAAACACCCCCAAAGCATAATGTTTCCACCTCCATGTTTGACGGTGGAGATGGTGTTCTTGGGGTCATAGGCAGCATTCCTCCTCCTTCAAACACGGCGAGTTGAGTTGATGTCAAAGAGCTCCATTTTGGTCTCATCTGACCACAACACTTTCACCAGTTGTCCTCTGAGTCATTCAGATGTTCATTGGCAGACTTCAGACGGGCCTGTATATGTATTCTTGAGCAGGGGGACCTTGCGGGCGCTGCAGGATTTCAGTCCTTCACGGCGTAGTGTGTTACCAATTGTTTCTTGCTGACTATGGTCCCAGCTGCCTTGAGATCATTGACAAGATCCTCCCGTGTAGTTCTGGGCTGATTTCTCACCGTTCTCATGATCATTGCAACTCCACGAGGTGAGATCTTGCATTGAGCCCCAGGCCGAGGGATATTGGCAGTTCTTTTGTGTTTCTTCCATTTGCGAATAATCGCACCAAATGTTGTCACCTTCTCACCAAGCTGCTTGGCGATGGTCTTGTAGCCCATTCCAGCCTTGTGTACGTCTACAATCTTGTCCCTGACATCCTTGGAGATCTCTTTGGTTTGGCCATGGTGGAGAGTATGGAATCTGATTGATTGATTGCTTCGGTGGACAGGTGCCTTTTTTACAGGTAACAAGCTACGGTTAGGAGCACTCCGTTTAAGAGTGTGCTCCTAATCTCAGCTCGTTACCTGAATAAAAGACACCTGGGAGCCAGAAATCTTTCTGATTGAGAGGGGGTCAAATACTTATTTCCCTCATTAAAATGCAAATCAATTTATAACATTTTTGACATGCGTTTTTCTGGATATTTTTGTTGTTATTCTGTCTCTCACTGTTCAAATAAACCTACAATTAAAATGATAGACTGATCCTTTCTTTGTCAGTGGGCAAACGTACAAAATCAGCAGGGGATCAAATACTTTTTTCCCCCACTGTAGCAGCATTTCAACCAATGTTTTCCTTCAGTATAACATTTTATTTGTAAGTCTCTCTGGATAAGAGCGTCTGCTAAATGACGTAAATGTAAATGACTGCAATGATCACGTTCCTGCAGGCCCCTCCCCCCCCCCCACACACACCAAAACCTGTCTGGCAGTGAAATGCCAATGTACCTAACCTTGACTATCCTAAGTGCACTGTGACTTAGACAAGTGCATACTTCTGAGGTGTGACGTTTTGGCAGCATTTCAAAGCCACTAAACATGCTCCCTCTCTCCACTGTCAGACAGCAGTGATCAGTGACTGAAAGAAACAGAGGTAAGGAAGTCAATGCTAATGCTCCTCTCTATCAGTGAGCCACTGTATGTGAAAGAAACATTTGAGGGGGGCCATTACTTAATGTGAAATTAATGTGAAAAGTTTAGTGCCTGTTTTTGGCATCGGCAGTCTGTAGACTTCATCAGAATTCAGAACTAGCTGAGCAGGAATGAAGGAAGTAGAGATAACAGTAGAATGCAGAGGAGTGTGAATAAAGGAATGACGAAAGCAAGCCCTCTCTCTCGTTCTCTCTATTTGTCTGTATCCTTCCCTACCTCGTTCACTCTCTCTTCATTTCATCAAACTGTCTGCTACTCCGCTGACAATGGCTCTAATAACCTCTGATGTTTAAGCAGCATTGTGAAAAAACATGCATTTATTTGTCAGTTGATAACAAGGTGAAAAGACAGAGATGTTGGCTTTGATCGAGTCTGCCCCGGAGAGAACTGCAGCTACTGTATAATCAGAGAACTGATAGGGCCTGATAGGAAAATTACAGTCCCCCATGCTGCCCAACAATGCTCTGCTCTGGCCCACAGGACAAATTGTCATTGTCACACCTGGTCATATTTCTATTCCATATCAGCACAATAGCAGGGTTGTAGAAAGGAAATATATATGATGGTCCGAGTGGACAAAATAAACACAATGTGACTGGCCATCAATCAGCTGTCAGACAGAGCAGCTCAGAGGGAGTCAGAGCCCCTCGTCTATCAGCACCGCCACCACACATCGTACCAGGCATCGTTTCGGTCGGCTATTTATTATGGCCTCGTTAACACTGTTACTGTCACTCCCCATCCATTCATCTAGGTCTGATAGGGGGGACCCCACTGACAGCTCAAACCCACCCAACCATCTCTCCCCAGTCCAGGACCATCCCTAATACACTGGGACTGGGAGGTAGACTAGACTACAGCACATATATCATAGAAGTAATTGAAACAAACAGTTGACACAGTCCTTTAGAGTCAAACTCACCTCAGTCAGTACCACTAACACTGCTGCAGTCAAAGGTTCTGACAGTAACTCAATTAGCCCATGTCAGCTAAGATTTTATTAGTCACATCGTTGATTTTATTAGTCACTCTCACTCAGATATATTTAAAAAACTGCAAACATTTCTATCCTCCTTAAGCAAAATGTTTAGAATGCAGGAAATTATCTGTAAAACTGCTAATATTTCTCTCCGCCCAATGGCAAAATTAGTAGAATTGCATGAAATTTGTTATAAAACTGCAACATTTTCTCTACACCCCATGGCTGTCAGGTATGCGTAAATGGCTGTATGGGAGTCAGGCGCAGGAGAGCAGATATTGGGTAGCAAACAGAGCCTTTTATTTAGGCGAACCAAAAAACACACTGCACAACGAACACGAAATACAATACGGGTTGACATAACCCAGCGCAACCAGTCTAACGTGCGCATACATGAAACAATAAACAATCCCACACAAAGACATGGGGGGAACAAAGGGTTAAATACACAACAAGTGATTGAGGGGATTGAAACCAGGTGTGTGGAAAACAAGACAAAATAAATGGAAAATGAAAAGTGGATCGATGATGGCTAGAAGACCGGCGACGCCGACCGCCGAGCGCCGCCCGAACAAGGAGAGGTCCCGACCTCGGCGGAAGTCGTGACAATGGCAAAATGTGTATAATTGCAGGAAATTAACTCTAAAACTTTGAAAAGGGGAGGCCACTAAAATATTTTGCTAAGAGCCCCCAAAAGGCTATGGCCTGGTCTGTGTGGATATGGATGTGTGTATACATAGCCATGAGCCACTGCGGTCCTTCATGATAAGTTATCTTTTTTTGTGGCCCCCACCCCAATCAAAGTTGCCTATCCCTGATCTAGACAGAGTCAATTTGGAGCGATGTGGGTTCCTGCCAAGGCCTCTCAGCTCAGTGGCATCTCCACTACCAGGTCCGCAAAGCAAAGATGTCCAGAGCTGCAGAGTAAACTTTACAGAGAGCCAGACAGAGAGAGAGAGAGCCAGAGAGAAAGAGAGAGAGAGCATGACTGAACCACACTGTACACAGTGGTGTATCATTGGTAATTCCATGTGCTTACAGATGTAGGATCGTAATTTGATCACTCTTTTGTTGCTGAGAATTTTCCTGCATCACTGGAAATGCAGATGAGCTCATTTATTTAAAGCTTATAGCCTATCCACCATCAAGCAACATTATGGAGTAAACATTACATTTCTGTCACTGCAGAATTATTTTGCTGTGACAATGTAGGTATCTACTGTAGAAAAATAAAGACATTGGCAATGAAATTAGCCTTTTTATCACTGATGTTTTGACTAGAAGGCTGTTTTTTTATGGTAGCCTACAGAGCACTGCTGCAGACAAGCGGGGGAGAATAATGGCTGTGAATGGATATTACACACACTGTTATGAATTCCCTGCTGGTGACTGTTATCAGTACCTCACAACCCTGAGCTGCACACTCCACTTCCCATCTCCCACACCCGGAGCCTGAGAGTCTACAGGGTACCATAAACCTGCCTCTCAAACTCTCTCTGACCTGTGTGACCTGTGCCCTGTTATGTTGCTAGGGAGGTTACTAGGAGGCTGGACATCTGCCCATCCTCTTGACTCTGCAGGTCACACAATACTTGCAGTGACAGAGAGAAACATCTATGTCTCTGCCCATCAACAACTGGACGTGTGGGACAGTGTGTGTAACCAAAATCCACTACCAATCTACTACCTCTCCCACTTTTCATCCCCATAATCAGCTTCCTCAGTGTGTTTAAATGAAGTTCCTATATGATAACTCTTGGGCTGCTTTATTCCCCTCTAACCAGAGGTGGTGTCAGTGAGTCACAAACCAGTAAAATACATAGAGCCGGGGTCGCTCTCTGTCAAACATACTTGCAAACAAGCACGCACACATGCACACACACACACGCACACAAACACGCACACACACAAACACACACACGCACAGGTACACACACGCATGCACAAACACACACAAATGCACCCAAGTACACCCAGACAAATGCACCCAATCTCTCTGCAAGGGTAATAGCAGCCACTATGGCATATTTCCATAAATTATCATTCAATGACATTTATTATCATAATAAGGCACAAAAAGCTGCTCTTTGCATCAGTTGAAAATCATAACCCTGTAATTAACACAGAGAAAAGCAATTTATCTGCGCTTCAGTGAGGCGTTGCAGCGCAGTCTCTCTCTCTTCCTCTTGGCACCTTTTGGGATTGTTTTAATTATCTCATGGCATCATGGTTATGTGTCTGTAGTCTTCCCCCTCCACACATTTGGCACTCTATTACATTGATTCTAAAATGAGAAACTAAAATACAGAGCTGATTGGACTGTAATCTGCCTCCACTCAACCCAGGAGGGAGAATCTATCAGGGACACAAAGAGAAGAGAGTGAGAGACAGACTGGGATGGGGTGATAATAGGTTTCCCCTTACAAGCTAGACAGAGCTTGATAGGCTACACCTGATAGTAAGAGATATGGTCGCAGAGTAACAACCCACTGGGCACAGACTGGTTGAATCAATGTTGTTTCAACAAAATGTGTTTATGTCAAGATTATGTCATCATTGTAACCAATTAACAACATAGACATACCTTGTATAAAATAAGTTGAACTTGTACTGAAGAGGAGCGTTGAATTAACACGTCCACACCAGACATCAACCACAATGAGAATGCACAAGGGGCGGAGTTGCAATCTACTGCAGAGATAGCCTGCATTGTTCTCAAATCAAATCAAATCAAAGTTTATTTATCACGTGTGGGGAATACAACAGGTGTAGACCTTACAGAGAAATGCTAACCAATAGTGCATAAAAGGTATTAGGTGAACAATAGGTAAGTAAAGAAATAAAAACAACAGTGAAAATACAGTGAAAAATAACAGTAGGGAGGCTATATACAGTAGCGAGGCTATAAAAGTAATGAGGCTACATACAGACACCGGTTAGTCGGGCTGATTGAGGTAGTATGTACATGTAGATATGGTTAAATTTACTATGCATATATGATGAACAGAGAGTAGCAGTAGTGTAAAAGAGGGGTTGGTGGGTGGTGGGTGGCGGGACACAATTCAGATAGCTAATGTGCGGGAGCACTGGTTGGTCGGGCCAATTGAGGTAGTATGTACATGAATGTATAGTTAAAGTGACTATGCATATATGATAAACAGAGAGTATCAGCAGCGTAAAAGAGGGGTTGTTGGGGGGGTTGGGGCACACAGTGCAAATAGTCCGGGTAGCCATTTGATTACCTGTTCAGGAGTCTTATGGCTTGGGGGTAAAAACTGTTGGGAAGCCTTTTTGCCCTAGACTTGGCACTCCGGTACCGCTTGCCATGCGGTAGTAGAGACAACAGTCTATGACTGGGGTGGCTGGGGTCTTTGACAATTTTTAGGGCCTTCCCCTGACACCGCCTGGTGTAGAGGTTCTGGATGGCAGGCAGCTTTGCCCCAGTGATGTATTGGGCCGTACGCACTACCCTCTGTAGTGCCTTGCGGTTGGAGGCCGAGCAATTGCCGTACCAGGCAGTGATGCAACCAGTCAGGATGCTCTCGATGTTGCAGCTGTAGAACCTTTTGAGGATCTCAGGGCCCATGCCAAATGTTTTTCGTTTCCTGAGGTGGAATAGGCTTTGTCCTGCCCTCTTCACGACTGTCTTGGTGTATTTGGACCATTCTAGTTTGTTGGTGGTGTGGACACCAAGGAACTTGAAGCTCTCAACCTGCTCCACTACAGCCCCGTCGATGAGAATGGGGGCGTTCTCGGTCCTCCTTTTCCTGTAGTCCACAATCATCTCCTTAGTCTTGGTTACGTTGAGGGATAGGTTGCTATTCTGGCACCACCTGGCCAGGTCTCTGACCTCCTCCCTATAGGCTGTCTCGTCGTTGCAAACTTAATGATGGTGTTGGAGTCGTGCCTGGCCATGCAGTCGTGGGTGAACAGGGAGTACAGGAGGGGACTGAGCACGCACCCCTGGGGGGCTCCAGTGTTCAGGATCAGCGTGGCAGATGTGTTGCTACCTATCCTCACCACCTGGGGGCGGTCCGTCAGGAAGTCCAGGATCCAGTTGCAGAGGGAGGTATTTAGTCCCAGGATCCTTAGCTTAGTGATGAGCTTCGAGGGTACTATGGTGTTGAACGATGAGCTGTAGTCAATGAATAGCATTCTCACATAGGTGTTCCTTTTGTCCAGGTGGGAAAGGGCAGTGTGGAGTGCAATAGAGACTGCATCATCTGTGGATCTGTTTGGGCAGTATGCAAATTAGAATGGGTCTAGGGTTTCTGGGATAATGGTGTTGATGTGGGCCATTACCAGCCTTTCAAAGCACTTCATGGTGTTGGGTTTGACATTTTGAACATTGAGATATTAAATAAATGATAGAGAAGAAGCATAGAATCAAAGGAGAAAGTTAAGGGTTCTCTGTAGAAAACCAGAAGGCTTTGGAATGTGTTTGATGGAGGAGAGGAGAGCAATGTGTTGATACAGGAAAGACAGATGGACATCTGTGTATTAGACGAAAGAGGGGTTGAGGTCAGGAGGTGAGGACAGATTCTCTTAAGAGAGTAATAAATGTTTGGTATTATGTTACCCTCTTTATTAGCTTCCTGTAGAGCCATAAATGTAAGGATTGGAGAGAAGGAGAAGTGTCAAAAAGTGGGATATAAATATCTGGATGGGACAAATGTTGTGTTGTCTGATTACAGCTGTACAGAACCTTTGGGAAGAATTAAACTTGGTTAAAGCTTCTCTAATGTCCGTGGGTTATTTACCCTGAAAAATAAGAACCTAACAATGGCTACGGACGTGAGTGCTACGGGTCTGTAGTCATTTAGGCAGGTTGCCTTCGTGTTCTTGGACACAGGGACTATGGTGGTCTGCTTGAAACATGTTGGTATTACAGACTCAATCAGGGACATGTTGAAAATGTCAGTGAAGACACCTGCCAGTTGGTCAGCACATGCCCAGAGAACACGTCCTGGTAATCTGTCTGGCCCCGCAGCCTTGTGAATATTGACCTGTTTACAGGTCTTACTCATGTCGGCTTTGGAGAGCATAATCACACAGTCGTCCGGAACAGCTGATGCTCTCATGCATGCCTCAGTGTTGCTTGCCTCGAAGCGAGCATAGAAGTGATTTAGCTCGTCTGGTAGGCTTGTGTCACTGGGCAGCTCGCGGCTGTGCTTCCCTTTGTAGTCTGTAATAGTTTGCAAGCCCTGCCACATAAGAAGAGCATCGGAGCCGGTGTAGTATGATTCAATCTCAGCCCTGTATTGACGCTTTGCCTGTTTGATGGTTCGTCGCAGGGCATACCAGGATTTCTTATAAGCTTCCGGGTTAGAGTCCCGCACCTTGAAAGTGGCAGCTCTACCCTTTAGCTCAGTGCGAATGTTGCCTGTAATCCATGGCTTCTGGTTGGGGTACAGTCACTAGGGACGACATCCTCGATGCACGTGCAGTTCTGCAGTTCTGCCTTACTATAGTTACTATAGTTCTGTCTTAATATCCAGGTCTGTGCCCAAACTATTTGAGCTTTTACTTTTAAAAATCCACCTTTCCAGAAGCAAGTCTCTCACCGTGGCCGCTTGCTATAGACCACCCTCTGCCCCCGGCTGTGCCCTGGACACCATATGTGAATTGATTGCCCCCATCTATCTTCAGAGCTCGTACTGCTAGGTGACCTAAACTGGGACATGCTTAACACCCCGGCAGTCCTACAATCCAAGCTAGATGCCCTCAATCTCAAACCAAATTATCAATAAACCTACAACCCCAAATCCGTAAACACGGGCACCCTCATAGATATCATCCTAACGAACACTAAATACACCTCTGCTGTCTTCAACCAGGATCTCAGTGATCCCTGCCTCATTGCCTGCGTCCGTAATGGATCTGCGGTCAAACGACCACCCCTCATCACTGTCAAATGCTCCCTAAAACACTTCAGCGAGCAGGCCTTTCTAATCGACTTGGCCCGGGTATCCTGGAAGGATATTGACCTCATTCCGTCAGTAGAGGATGCCTGGATATTCTTTAAAAGTGCTTTCCTCACCATCTTAAATAAGCATGCCCCATTCAAAAAATGTAGAACCAGGATCAGATATAGCCCTTAGTTCACTCCAGACCTGACTGCCCTTGACCAGCACAAAACATCCTGTGGCGCACTGCATTAGCATCGAATAGCAGACCGTGATATGCAACTTTTCAGGGAAGCTAGGAACCAATATACAGAGGCAGTTAGAAAAGCAAATGCTAGCTTTTTCAAACAGAAATTTGCATCCTGTAGCACACACTTCAAAAAGTTCTGGGACACTGTAAAGTCCATTGAGAATAAGAACACCTCCTTCCAGCTGCCCACTGTACTGAGGCTAGGAAACACTGTCACCACCGATTAATCCACGATAATTGAGAATTTCAATAAGCATTTCTCTACGGCTAGCCATGCTTTCCACCTGGCTGTCCCTACCCCGATCAACAGCCCTGCACCCCCACAGCAACTTGCCCAAGAATCCCCCATTTCTCCTTCACCCAAATCCAGATAGCTTTCTAAAATGATCTGCCAAAATTGTTGCAACCCCTATTACTAGCCTGTTCAAACTCTCTTTCATATCATCTGAGATCCCCAAAGATTGGAAAGCGGTCATCCCTCTTCAAAGGGGGAGACACTCTAGACCCAAACTGTTACAGACCTATATCTATCCTACCCTGGCTTTCTAAGGTCTTCGAAAGCCAAGTTAAATCTTGGTGACAGGGGGCAGTATTCGGAAATTCAGATGAATAACGTGCCCAAATTAAACTACCTGCTACTCGGGCCCAGAAGGTAGGATATGCATATTATTAGTAGATCTGGATAGAAAACACTCTGAAGATTCTAAAACTGTTTGAATGATGTCTGTGAGTATAACAGAACTCATATGGCAGGCAAAAACCTGAGAAAAATCCAACCAGGAAGTGGTTTGTAGTTTTTCAATTGATTGCCTTTCCAAACTACAGTGTCTGTGGGGTCATTATGCACTTCCTAAGGCTTCCACTAGATGTCAACAGTCTTTAGAACCTTGTTTCATGCTTCTACTGTTACTGGGGAGAGAATAAGAGTTGTCTCAAGCCTGGGACCAACGAGTTGTTTACTGCGTTGGCACCAAGGCGCGCAGTTCCTTCTTTTTCCTCTGTAATGAATACACTATTATCCAGTTGGAATATTATCAAAGATTTATGTTAAAAAGACCCTGAGGATTGATTGTAAACATCGTTTGACATGTTTCTACAAACGTAATGGAACTATTTGACTTTTCGTCTCGGGTTTTGCACTCGCGCATTATCAAACAAAACGAACATTTCTTGTGGAAGTGGGAGTCCTGGGAGTGCATTCCGACAAAGATCAGCAAAGGTAAGTGAAGATTTATAATACTAAATCTGAGTTTTGTTGACTCCAGAACTTGGCGGGTAACTGTATAGCTTGCTTTGATGGCTGAGCTCTGTACTCAGAATATTGAACAATGTGCTTTCGCCGTAAAGCTATTTTGAAATCTTACACAGCTGTTGCATTAAGGAGAAGTGTATCTATAATTCTTTTAATAACTGTTGTAAATTTTATCAACGTTTATGATGAGTATTTTTGTAAATTGATGTGCTCATTCACCGTGGGTTTTGGTGGCAATACATTTTCTGAACATCACGCACCAATGTAAAATGGGGTTTATGGATATAAATATGAACTTTATCGAACAAAATATACATGTATTGTGTAACATTGAGTCCTGGGAGTGACATCTGATGAAGATCATCAAAGGTTAGTGATTAATTTTAGCTGTATTTCTGGTTTTTGTGACGCCTCTCCTTGCTTGGAAAATGGCTGTGTGGTTTTTCTTGTTTAGGCGCTGTCCTAACATAATCTAATGTTATGCTTTCGCCGTAAAGCCTTTTTGAAATCGGACAATGTGGTTGGATTAACGAAAAGTTTATCTGGATATAATAGTTGTATGTTTGAGAAATTTGAATAATGAGATTTTTGTAGTTTTGAATTTGCCGCCCTGCTATTTCACTGGCTGTTGACGCTAGCGTCCCACATGTCCCAGAGAGGTTAACAAACAGATGACCGACCATTTCGAATCCCACCGTACATTCTCCGCTATGCAATCTGGTTTCCGAGCTGGTCATGTGTGCACCTCAGCCACGCTCAAGGTCCTAAACGATATCATAACCGCCATTGATAAGAGACAATACTGTGCAGCTGCTGTATTCATCGACCTGGCCAAGGCTTTCGACTCTGTCAATCACCACATTCTTATCAGCAGACTCAACAGCCTTGGTTTCTCAAATGACTGCCTCGCCTGGTTCACCAACTACATCTCAGATAGAGTTCAGTGTGTCAAATCGGAGGGCCTGTTGTCTGGACCTCTGGCAGTCTCTGGGGGTGCCACAGGGTTCAATTCTCGGGCCGACTCTCTTCTCTGTTTACATCAATGATGTTGCTCTTGCTGCTGGTGATTCTCTGATCCACCTCTACGCAGACGACGACATTCTGTATACTTCTGGCCCTTCTTTGGACACTGTGTTAACTAACCTCCAGACGAGCTTCAATGCCATACAACTCTCCTGCCGTGGCCTCCAACTGCTCTTAAATGCAAGTAAAACTAAATGCATGCTCTTCAACCCATCGCTGCCCGCACCTGCCCGCCCGACTCACATTAAGCATCTCCAATCCAACATTAAATCCTATTTCGCAACAAAGCATCTTTCACTCATGCTGCCAAATGTACCCTCGTAAAACTGACTATCCTACCGATCCTTGACTTCGGTGATGTCTTTAACAAAATAGCCCCCAATACTCTACTCAGCAAATTGGATGCAGTCTATCACAGTGCCATCCGTTTTGTCACCAAAGCCCCATATACTACCCACCACTGCAACCTGTATGCTCTTGTTGGCTTGCCTTCACTTCATATTCGTTGCCAAACCCACTGGCTCCAGGTCATCTATAAGTCTTTGCTAGGTAAAGCCCTGCCTTATCTCAGCTCACCGGTCACCATAGCAGCACCGACCTACAGCATGCTCTCCAGCAGGTATATTTCACTGGTCACCCTCAAAGCCAATCCCTCCTTTGGCTGCCTTTCCTTCCAGTTCTCTGCTGCCAATGACTGGAACGAATTGCAAAAATCACTGAAGCTGGAGACTCATATCTCCCTCTCTAACTTTAAGCACCAGCTGTCAGAGCAGCTCACAGATCACTGCACCTGTACATAGCCCATCTGTAAATAGCCCATCCAACTACCTCATCCCCATACTGTTATTTATTTGTTTTGTTCCTTTGCACCCCAGTATCTCTACTTCCACATTCATCTTCTGCACATCTATCACTCCAGTGTTTAGTTTGCTAAATTGAAATGATTTCGCCACTATGGCCTATGTATTGCCTTTCCTCCCTTATCCTGTTAGGGCTAGGGGGCAGTATTGACACGGCCGGATAAAAAACGTACCCGATTTAATCTGGTTATTACTACTCCCCAGAAACTAGAATATGCATATAATTATTGGCTTTGGATAGAAAAAACCCTAAAGTTTCTAAAACTGTTTGAATGGTGTCTTTGAGTATAACAGAACTCATATGGCAGGCAAAAACCTGAGAAGATTCTGTACAGGAAGTGCCCTCTCTGACCATTCCTTGAGCTTCTTGGCTCTGTTTATTGAAAACTGAGGATCTTTGCTGTAACGTGACACTTCCTACGGCTCCCATAGGCTCTCAGAACCCGGAAAAAGCTGAATGATATCGAGGCAGCCCCTGGCTGAAAAACATTAGCGCGTTTGGATAGTGCCCGGTCAGAGTACTGAGACTCAAGCGCGTGCACGAGGGGATCCCATGTTTTTATTTTCTCTCTCATTGTACTAAAACACAGATTCTCGGTCGGAATATTATCGCTTTTTTACGAGAAAAATGGCATAAAAAATTGATTTTAAACAGCGGTTGTCATGCTTCGAAGTACGGTAATGGAATATTTAGAATTTTTTTGTCACGAAACGCGTCGTGCGCGTCACCCTTCTTTACACTTCGGATAGTGTCTTGAACGCACGAACAAAACGCCACTATTTGGATATAACTATGGATTATTTTGAACCAAACCAACATTTGTTATTGAAGTAGAAGTCCTGGGAGTGCATTCTGACGAAGAACAGCAAAGGTAATACTTTTTTTTTTATAGTAAATCTGACTTTGGTGAGGGCTAAACTTGGTGGGTGTCTAAATAGCTAGCCCTGTGATGCCGGGCTATCTACTTAGAATATTGCAAAATGTGCTTTCACCGAAAAGCTATTTTAAAATCGGACATAGCGAGTGCATAGAGGAGTTCTGTATCTATAATTCTTAAAATAATTGTTATCTTTTTGTGAACGTTTATCGTGAGTAATTTAGTAAATTCACCGGAAGTTTGCTAGTTCTAAAAGTCACATGCTAATGTAAAAAGCTGGTTTTTGATATAAATATGAACTTCATTGAACAAAACATGCATGTACTGTATAACATAATGTCCTAAGATTGTCATCTGATGAAGATCATCAAAGGTTAGTGCTGCATTTAGCTGTGGTTTGGGTTTATGTGACATTATATGCAAGCTTGAAAAATGGGTGTCTGATTACTTCTGGCTGGGTACTCTGCTGACATAATCTAATGTTTTGCTTTCGTTGTAAAGCCTTTTTGAAATCGGACAGTGTGGTTAGATTAACGAGAGTCTTGTCTTTAAAATGGTGTAAAATAGTCATATTGTTGAGAAATTGAAGTAATAGCATTTCTAAGGTATTTAAATAACGCGCCACAGGATTCCACTGGCTGTTACGTAGGTGGGACGATTTCGTCCCACATACCCTAGAGAGGTTAACTTACCTCATTTGCACACACTGTATATATACTTTTCTATTGTGTTATTGACTGTATGTTTGTTTTTTCCATGTGTAACTCTGTGTTGTTGTTTGTGTCACACTGCTTTGCTTTATCTTGGCCAGGTCGCAGTTGTAAATGAGAACTTGTTCTCAACTGGCCTACCTGGTTAAATAAAGGTGAAATAAAAACAAATAAATACATTTAAAAAATAGTCCAAATTGGTGAAGTGAAATGAAAATAAATACTATTTTTTTTTTTTTATCTAAAGATTTTAAAATGGAAAAGTGGTGCATGCATATATATTCACCCCCTTTGCTATGAAGCCCCTAAATAAAATCTGGTGCAACAAATTACCTTCAGAAGTCACATAATTAGTTATAAATAAAGTCCTCTTGTGTGCAATCTAAATGTCACATAATCTGTCACATGATCTCAGTATATATACACCTGTTCTTGAAGCTCCCAGAGTCTGCAACAGCACTAAACACCACCGAGCAAGCGGCACCATGAAGACCAAGGAGCTCTCAAAACAGGTCAGGGACAAAGTTGTAGAGAAGTACAGATCAGGGTTGGGTTATAAAAAGTAAAAAAAATTGAACATCCCACAGAGCACCATTAAATACATTTTTTAAAAATGGAAAGAATATGGCACCACAACAAACCTGCCAAGAGAGGACCGCCCACCATAACTCACGGACCAGGCAAGGAGGGCATTAATCAGAGGCAACAAAGAGACCAAAGATAACCCTGAAGGAGCTGCAAAGCTCCACAGCGGAGTTTGGAGTATCTGTGCATAGGACCACTTTAAGCCATACACTCCACAGAGCTGGGCTTTACTGAAGAGTGGCCAGAAAAAAGCCCTTGCTTATAGAAAAAAATAAGCAAACACGTTTGGTGTTCGCCAAAAGGCATGAGGGAGACTCCCCAAACATATGGAAGAAGGTACTCTGGTCAGATGAAACTAAAATGTAGCTTTTTGGCCATCAAGGAAAAAGCTATGTCTGGAGCAAAACCAATACCTCTCTTCACCAAGTGAACACCATTTTCATTGGCAGGGACTGGGAAACTGGTCAGAATTGAAGGAATGATGGATGGCACTAAATACAGGGACATTCTTGAGGGAAACCTGTTTCAGTCTTTCAGAGATTTTAGACTGGGACAGAGGTTTACCTTCCAGCAGGACATACTGCTAAAACAGCACTTGAGTGGTTTAACATTTAAATGTCTTGGAATGGCCTAGTCAAAGCCCAGACCTCAATCTAATTAAGAATCTGTGGTAAGACTTAAAGATTGCTGTACACCAGCAGAACCCATTCAACTTGAAGGAACAGGAGCAGTTTTGCCTTGAAGAATGGGCAAAAATCCCAGTGGCTAGATGTGCCAAGCTTATAGAGACATAACCCAAGAGACTTGCAGCTTGTTTGTTTCACAATTAAAAATATTTTGCTTCTTCAAAGTGGTAGGCATGTTGTGTAAATCAAATGATGCAAACCCCCCAAATATCTATTTTAATTCCAGGTTGTAGGGCAATAAAATAGGAAAAATACCAAGGGGGGTGAATACCTTCGCAAGCCACTGTATGTGAGAATGCTATTCATTGACTACAGCTCAGCATTCAACACCATAGTTCCCTCAAAGCTCATCAATAAGCTAAGGACTCTGGGACTAAACACCTCCCTCTGCACCTAGATCCTGGACTTCCTGATGGGCCGCCCCCAGGGGGTAAGGTTAGGTAACAACACAGCTGCCACGCTGATCCTCAACAAAGGGGCCACTCAGGGGTGCATGTTCAGTCCCCTCCTGGACTCCCTGTTCACTCATGACTGCATGGCCAGGCACGACTCCAACACCATCATTAAGTTTGTCGATGACACAACAGTGGTAGGCCTGATCACCGACAACGATGAGACAGCCTATAGGGAGGAGGTCAGAGACCTGGCCGTGTGGTGCCAGGATAACAACCTCCTCAACATGATCAAGACTAAGGAGAGGATTGTGGACTACAGGAAAAGGAGGACCGAGCACATACTCATCGACGGGGCTGCAGTGGAGCAGGTTGAGAGCTTCAAGTTCCTTGGTGTCCACATCACCAGCAAACTATCATGGTCCAAACACATCAAGACAGTCGTGAAGAGGGCACGACCAAGCCTATTCCCCCTCAGGAGACTGAAAAGATTTGGTATGGGTCTTGAGATCCTCAAAAGGTTCTACAGCTGCAACATCGAGAGCATCCTAACTGGTTGCATCACTCCCTGGTATGGCAACTGCTCGGCTTCCGACCGCAAGGCACTACAGAGGGTAGTGTGTACGGCCCAGTGCATCACTGGGGCCAAGCTTCCTGCCAACCAGGACCTCTATACCAGGCGGTGTCAGAGGAAGGCCCTAAAAATTGTAAAAGACTCCAGCCACCCTATTCATAGACTGTTCTCTCTGCTACTGCAAGGCAAGCAGTACCAGAGTGCCAAGTCTAGGTCCAAAAGGCTTCTTAACAGCTTCTACCCCCAAGCCCCCCTACCCCCAAAAATGTATTTTTTACTCATCTATTTTTTTACTTAACCAACAATGCAGTTGTAAGAAAAATAAGTGTTAAGGGCTTGTAAGTAAGCATTTCACTGTATGGTCTACACCTGTTGTATTCGGAGCATGTGACAAATCAGATTTGTTTTGATTTGATTTGAAAAACGCATTTGTGTTTAGTGTGTCCTCCAGATCAGAGGCAGTAGGGATGACCAGAGTTGATCTCTTGTTAAGTGAGTGAATTGGACCATTTTACTGTCCTGCTAAGCATTGAAATGTAACGAATACTTTTTTGTGTGCTCGTTACATTATTTTCTTTAGGAATGTAGAGAAGTGAAAGTAAAAGTAGTCCAAAATATAAATAGTAAAGTACAGATACCTATAAAAAAAACTACTTAAGTAGTACTTTATAGTATTTTTTACTTAAGTACTTTACACCAGCAGTGTCAGCGTTTATCAATACTACATTTGACGTACAGTTACAAGATGACATGGCGTCATACCCTGGGTTGTTCTGAACAAAATTTGATGGGGCACACGCATCTGAATGCACTCATGACTTACTCCTATGAAAACCAAAATTATTATCTGTTTCCCTGAATTGCACAGTGAAAGCCTAACACTGTAAAATGTATTATTATAACTTAGCTAGTCATGCTGGCAGTAGAACAGGCTTTCAAATGATGCCCGCCTGACCCAGATTGAGATTTATAATGGACCGTTCTTGGATTGCGTAAACAACAACAATAATTGTGTGATGGTGGGGATGCAGGGTTGTGTTCCAAATAAAACAACTACAAGTATGCTTGCTCTAGTTCCTCAACGGCACAGCTAGGAGAACTAAAAAAAAGCACCTTATAGCTGAAGACTCTTCTTTGAGTCATAAAAGTGCATTGAAATGACTTCAGAACTATGCACACTTTGGAGAGGTGTGTGACCATTTGGAGACACCAGTTTGTCCTCTCACTCAAACCCTTGTATTTTTTTGTGTTATGTTGCACATGCCCCACATTTACCAGGAATATTCTTATATGTTACTGAATGAGTCCAGAGTATTTTCAGATTTGTTATGAAAAAAGTTAGTGAAAAGTACAGTGAATGTAAAATGCACATAAAATCAACATTGTAATGTTTGGATATAGTCTTGTGTCAAGTGAACTGGTGTGTCCTCACCTTTGGTCTAATAATTTTCCCATAATCTCTGAACTGCTCCCTTTCAATTGCTACCATTGTTATGCATATGATTTTCACATTTCTACTGTAAAAAAAACAACATTTAAATTTAACCCTATCCACATGGGCCAATTCCCACACGAGTAAAGCGTTAACCAAGCCCTGCATAGCTTTTATATTTGTCACTGACTACTGCTAATGTGCAATCATGAGAATGATCACCGAGAGACCTCTTAACAACTAAATACAGTGCATTCGGAAAGTATTCAGACCCCTTGACATTTTCAACATTTTGTTAACTAACAGCCTTATTCTAAAATTGATTAAATTGTTTTCCCTCATCAATCTACATACAATACCCCATAATGACAAAACAAAAACAGATTTTTATAAATTGTTGCTAATTTATTAAAAATAAAAAACTTAACACAATTACATAAGTATTCAGACCCTTTACTCAGTACTTTGTTTAAGCACCTTTGGCAGCGATTACAGCATCGAGAATTCTTGGGTATGACCCTAAAAGCTTGGCACACCTGTATTTGTGGAGTTTCTCCCATTCTTCTCTGCAGATGCTCTCAAGCTCTACCAGGTTGGATGGGGAGCGTTGCTGCACAGCTATTTTCAGGTCTCTCCAGAGATGTTTGATCAGGTTCAAGTCCGGGCTCTGGCTGGGCCACTCAAGAGACTCCTGCGCTCTCTTGGCTGTGTGCTTACTGTCATTGTCCTGTTGGAAGGTGAACCTTCGCCCCAGTCTGAGGTCCTGAGCGCTCTGGAGCAGGTTTTCATCAAGCATCTCTCTGTACTTTGCTCCGTTCATCTTTCCCTCGATCCTGACTAGTCTTCCAGACCCTGCCGCTGATAAACATCCCCACAGCATGATGCTGCAACCACCATGCTTCACCATAGGTATGGTGCCAGGTTTCCTCCAGACTTGATGCTTGGTTTCATCAGACCAGAGAATCTTGTTTCTCATGGTCTGAGAGTCTTTAGGTGCCTTTTGGCAAACTCCAAGCAGGCTGTCATGTGCCTTTTACTATGGAGTGGCTTCCATCTGGCCAATCTACCATAAAGGCCAGATTGGTGGACTGCTGCAGATATGGTTGCCCTTCTGGAAGGTTCTCCCATCTCCACAGAGGAACTCTGGTGCTCTGTCAGAGTGACCATCGGGTTCTTGGTCACCTCCCTGATCAAGGCCCTTCTCCCACGATTACTCAGTTTGGCCGGGTGGCCAGCTCTAGGAAGAGTGTTGGTGGTTCCAAACTTCTTCCATTTAAATAATTATGGAGGCCACTGTGTTCTTGGGGACCTTCAATACCACAGAAATGTTTTGGTACACTTCCCCAGATCTGTGCCTCGACACAAGCTCCTGTCTCAGAGCTCTACGGACAATTCTTTCAACCTAATGGCTTGGTTTTTGCTCTGACATGCACTGTCAACTCTGAGACTTTATATAGACAGGTGTGTATCTTTCCAAATCATATCCAATCAATTGAATTTACCACATGTGGACTCCAATCAAGTTGTAGAAATATCTCAAGTATGATCAGTGGAAACAGGATGTACCTGAGCTCAATTTCAAGTCTCAGAGCAAAGGGTCTGCATGCTTATGTAAATAAGGTATTTATGTTTTTTATTTTTAATACATTTGCAAGAATTAAAAAAAAAAAGTTTTATCTTTGTAATTATGGGATATTGTGTGTTGATTGATGAAGGAAAACAATGATTTAATCCCTTTTAGAATAATGCTGTAACTTAACAAAATGTGGAAAAAGTCAAGGGGTCTAAATACTTTCCAAATGCACTGTATACCTCAGTCTACCCATTCCTCTCTCACTATATATCTTTCCTCATCCCCCTCTCCCATTACCTACCTCCACTTCATTCTAAAACCCTCATCTCAATTCTCTGTTTCTATACCTTTCACAATCTCTCCCTCTATCCTTTTTTTATCCCCATCTCTCATTCATTTTAGGGAGTTTCCCTGAGCTCTCCATCCACTTACACGAATACTCATCCATCAGTGTTCAAACCACCAGAACTCCCCCTCTCATATGTAGACTGTCATCTATAGAGAGAGCAGGGGAAATCAGAAGCTCAGGTTTCATATCATTTAATACACAAAAGGATATGAGAAACACTCAAAGATAAAATGTCAAGATGCACCACTAAGCCACCTGCACTATAATGACACTAGAACTTGAAGTTGAGGATTTACAGTCTCAAAAAGGATTTGCACTAGAACATGGACAGATGAACCCTCTGAAGAATGTCACTGCAGGAGAACAACTCTAAGGGCATTTAAAACCAGTTTCCTAAGACCACTCAAAAAGCCCAAAGTACATGCATTGTTCTGAGCAAGAGTATACTGGTACTATGTGCAAGTGCCTGAAGAATAAGGGTAAATACTATGTACTCTTCAGCCATGATAAAACAGTGGGAAATTTCAATAGTTCCAGGAAAGATAGTTCCAAGATGTCACTTCAGGTGGGCAGCCACTTCTGTTGAGTGACAACAGTGTCATTAAGAATGTCCAGATGGCGTGAGAGCCACTGGAGCTCCAGTCCAGTACACCAGCAGAAGGCCTGGTAGGAGCAGGTACAGTACAGGACTGTCTGTCATCCTGCAGCTAGCCTTCCTGTAGAAGAGCTCTCACCACAGCTCTCACCTGGGTCAACAAGTCAAGACCACAGCCACACTGACACAGATACAGGTCTCTGGACTGTCTTTCTACATGGTCCATTACATAATCCCAGGATCACAGAAAGCCCACAATAGGATAACTATATCATTGTTATGTGTCTGCTCTCATGTGATTTGTCATGACAGATACAGTACCAGCAGTGCTACAGTAGATTACCATCATCCCTCTACAATGGGGCACAGGACTTTAGTGTTTATTACAGCACTTATTACAGAGCCTTGTACAGCTGTAGATGTGGCTCTGTCTACTAGTTCCACTAGCAGTGCGTGTAATGGGGCTCTCTCTCTGTGTGTGTGTTGACTACATGGAGGGGGAGTCAGCCTCAGCAGGGAGTCAGACTTAGCAGTGCTGAAGGGAGAGAGATGGATAGAGAGAGAAAGAGACTCTTCATGCCTCTTCCACTCCTTTAAAGTCTCAGCACTTTTAACTTAAACATGGCCAAAGAGAGGGGAACGTTTTGAATTATGGATAACTTGGTCTATTTGAGACTCAGTCTGTACTTTCAAGGGAAGAAAAAACAACCCAAGTATGTCTTTTAAAATGATATGGGCTAGGGGATAGGAGATGGTCTGAGGGGTTTGTGTAAGGCAGAGAAGTTGATTCTTTGCATGATTCCACTGGGGACAGTCAGCGCTGCATGGATGTCCTGTCAGTCTGGCTGGCTGGGGTGAATGTGATGAAGTAAATTCCTGTCAACTTAATTCACCCAACAAATTCAACTTTAGGCAAAACTCTGCCAAGGACTTTTGTGTCATAGTAGGTGCAAACACAGTTATCTTTCTGCAGTTTGCAATAAGAATTATTGATTCAAAACTAGTAATAAGTAACATACTGATGATATTCAGTAAGGTGCAGGCAAGAACGCCATGCTGTATGTCAATACTCAAGTCAACAAAATGTTCATTACTCAAGGAGACTTTTCTAAAAATCACTAGAAAACAATTACACGTAAAACAGCACACACACATCCAACAAAATATTAAACTAAAAACAGCTGTGGTAAAGTTAGCCAGGAACGCAAGGTCATTCCCTTTCACTTCACCCTGCTATGTAGCCCAGAATTTCAATGATGTAGTGCATTCGGAAAGTATTCAGATCCCTTCACTTTTTCCACATTTTGTTACATTACATCTAAAATGGATTAAATAAATAAAACATTTTAAACATAAAAATAAAAAACAGAAATACTTTTTTTACACATGTACTCACTCCCTTTGCTATTGAGCTCAGGTACATCCTGTTTCCATTGATCATCCTTGAGATGTTACTACAACTTGATTGGAGTCCACCTGTGGTAAATTAAATTGACAGGGCATAATTTGGAAAGCCACACACTTGTCTATATAAGGTCCCACAGTTGAGAGTGCACGTAGAGCAATAATCAAGCCATGAGGTCGAAGGAATTGTCCATAGAACTTTGAGACAAAATTGTGTTGAGGCACAGATCTGGGGAAGGGTACCAAAACATTTCTGCAGCATTGACGGTCCCCAAGAACACAGTGGCCTCCATCATTCTTAAATGGAACAAGTTTGGACCCACCAAACTGAGCAATCGGGGAAGAAGGGCCTTGGTCAGGGAGGTGACCAAGAACCCGATGGTCACTCTGACAGAGCTAGACTAGTCAGGACCTAGGGAAAGATGAATGGAGCAAAGTACAGAGAGATCCTTGATGAAAACCTGCTCCAGAGTGCTCAGGACCTCAGTATGTGACGAAGGTTCATCTTCCAGCAGGACAATGACCCTAAACACACAGCCACGACAATGCAAAAGTGGCTTCGGGACAAGTCCCTGAAGGTCCTTGAGTGGCCCAGCCAGAGCCTGGACTTGAACCCGATCTAACATCTCTGGAAAGACCTGAAAATAGCTGTGCAACAACGCTCCTCAACCAACCTGATAGAGCTTGAGAGGAACTGCAGAGAAGAATGGGGGGAGAAACTCCACAAATACAGGTCTGCCAAGCATGTACCGTCATACCCAAGAAGAATCAAGGCTGCAGTCGCTGCCAAAGGTGCTTCAACAAAGTACTGAGTAAAGGGTCTGAATTGGAGCACCTTCCTTCCTGGTACGGCAACTGCACCGCCCGCAACCGTAAGGCTCTCCAGAGGGTGGTGCGGTCTGCCCAACGCATTACCAGGGGCAAACTACCCGCCCTCCAGGACACCTACAGCACCCGATGTCACAGGAAGGCCAAAAATAATGTCAAGGACATCAACCATCTGAGCCACTGCCATCCAGAAGACAAGCTCAGTACAAATGCATCAAAGCTGGGACCGAGAGACTGAAGAACAGCTTCTATCTCAAGGCCATCAGACTGTTAAACAGCCATCACTAGCACATTAGAGGCTGCTGCCTACATGCATAGACAAGGAATCACTGGCCACATTAAGGAATGGAACACTAGTCACTTTAAAAATGTTTACATATCTGGCAATAACATCTGTTAATCACTTGTATGTGACCAATAAAATTTGATTTGAATACTTATGTAAATGTAATATTTCAATTTTTTGCCAAAAAATCTGAAAACCTGTTTTTGCTTTGTCATTATGGGGTATTGTGTGTAAATTGATGAGTGGGAAAAAACAATTTAATACATTTCAGAATAAGGCTGTAATGTAACAAAATGTGGAAAAAGTCAAGGGGTCTGAATATGTCACGTCCTGACCCTAGTAAGATGTCATTTTCTATAGTAGAGTTGATCAGGGCGTGACAGGGGGTGTTTTGGGGTTTTCTATGTTTTATATTTCTATGTTTAAGTTCTAGTTTTTCTATGTTGGGATTGTTTGGCTTGATCTCTAATTGGAGACAGCTTAACCTCGTTGCCTCTAATTAGAGATCATATTTAAGTAGGGGTTTTTCTTCCTTGGTTTTGTGGGTTGTTTTCTGTTTAGTGTATGTTCACCTGACGGAACTGTTGTCGGTCGTTTTGTTGTTTGTTCTAGTGTCTTCATAATAAAAGTGAATATGAGCACTATACACGCTGCGCCTTGGTCCCCTTTAGACGACCCTTATTACAGAATACTTTCCGAATGTACTGTATCTATCTGTGATGTTCCTGAGGCAGCCTTTAAAGCAAGGTTCCCCTTACTCAGGGCCAACTCTTAGAAAAAAAAGGTTCCAAAAATTTTTGGGTGGATGATACATGTTGTACCTACAACCATTTTCATCAGAGGAACCCTTTTAGAAAGATGAGGGTTCTTTGATTCTTTAGAAGGCGAGAAAGATTATTTGTAAGGCAAAAAGGGTTCTACATAGAACCCTTCTGGATCTGAACACAGCAAATTTGCCTGTGAGAGAGTAAAACATTCCCATCAACACCACACCGATCATTATCATATTCCCCAGCATGCTCAACAGTAGGAAGATTTTTTTAGATGTTTTTATTACGTTTTTACATGAACATTGATTGATCCTATGCTACATAAAGACTAATCTAAATTGACACAATATGACTCGACTGAATGCTGTTATCCACATCAAAATTGCTTTTTATAGTTCCATTGGGTTAAGGTGGAATCTACTCAGTGTTAGCTAGTCTAGTCTTTTATCATAGCTGTTAATTACACTTCCTCCAAATCATCAAGGAAGGAACAAGAGTAAGGCACCGAGAACAATTGGAAGCGTGTTCCTTCTGCACGCCACTTTCTCGTTCTAGCTCATTAGGATCCATGGAAAAACCTCCAGCAGGATCAATCCTCAATAATCAGGTACTGTCATAATGTGATGGGGGATGGATCCACCAAAAAATTGAAAACTCCACCCAATAACTATCTTTTGGTATTTTCTTCATTAGTCCACTGTTGATACAGTCCCAAATGTCACCAGCTGAAAAATGGACTAATGAAAAAGAAAAATGGTTTTGAATGCTGATCAAGAACATGGCTGACGTTTTACATTCTCCCATCCAATTGTGCAATTTTGTATTTTTTTTTGTGTCACGTCCTGACCAGTAAAGGGGTTATTTGTTATTGTAGTTTGGTCACGACGTGGCAGGCGGGTGTTTGTTTTATGTGGTTCGGGGTTTGTTGGGATATGTGTTTATGTAGACGGGTGTTTGTTTAGAGTATTCCGGGGTTTTTGGTTATGTTCTATGTTTTGTATTTCTATGATCTGTCTATGTTGTGTATTTCTTTGTGTTGGCCTGGTATGGCTCTTAATGAGGAACAGCTGTACATCGTTGTTGCTGATTGAGAGTCATACTTAGGTAGCCCTGTTTTCACATGTCCCTTGTGGGAAGTTGTTTTTGCACTGCTAGGGTTAGCCTGCAAAACTGTTTAGCAGTCATTCGTTTTCTTGTTACGTGGTCAAGTTTATTAAAATAAACGTTAAGATGAGCACTCAACCCACTGCGCCTTGGTCTACTCCCTTTGACGGCAACGGGACATTAAAAACTGTAACATCCTATGTTTCACCGAGACGTGGCTGAACAAAGAAACGGACAATATGGAGCTGGCGGGATTTTCCATGCACCGGCAGAAGAGAGACGCTACCTCTGGTAAGATGAGTGGCTGGGGTGTGTCTCTTTTTGTCAATAACAGCTGGTGAGTGATGTCTAATATTAATTAAGAAGACTTGAGGTATTTCTCACCTGAGGTAGAGTACCTTATGATAAGTTCTCGACCACACTATCTACCAAGAGAGTTCTCAAAGGTATTATTCGTAGCCGTCTAATTACCACCACAAAGCGAAGTTGGCACTAAGACCGCTCTCAACCAACTCTCTAAGGCTATAAGCAAAGAAGAGAATGCTCACCCAGAACGGTGAGAAGAAATCTGACCACAATTCTATCCTCCTGATTCCTGCTTACAAGCAAAAACTAAAGCAGGTAGTACCAGTGACTCACTGAATACGGAACTGGTCAGATGACGCGGATGCTACACTACAGGACTATTTTGCTAGCACAGACTGGAATATGATCCAGGATTCATCCAATGGCATTGAGGAATACACCACCTCAGTCATTGGCTTCATCAATAAGTGCATTGATGACGTCGTCCCCACAGAGACTGTACGCACGTATCCCAACCAGAAGCCATGGATTAGAGGCAACATCCACATTGAGCTAAAGGTTAGAGCTGCTGCTTTCAAGGAGTGGGAGACTAATCCGGACGCTGATAAGAAATCCTGCTCTGCCCTCAGATGAACCATCAAACAAGCAAAGCGTCAATACAGGATTAAGATTGAATCCTACTACACCGGCTCTGACGCTCGTCGGATGTTGCAGGGCTTGAAAACTATTACAGACGACAAAGGGAAATCCAGACGCAAGCTGCCAGTGACGCAAGCCTACCAGACGAGCTAAATGCCTTTTATGCTTGCTTCGAGGCAAGCAACACTGAAGCATGCATGAGAGCACCAGCTGTTCTGGATGACTGTGTGATAACGCTCTCGGTAGCCGATGTGAACAAAACCTTTAAACTGGTCAACATACACAAAGCCGCTGGGCCAGACGGCTTACCAGATGTGTACTCAAAGCATGCGCGGACCAACTGTCAAGTGTCTTCACTGACATTTTCAACCTCTTCCTGCCCGAGTCTGTAATACCTACATGCTTCAAGCAGACCACCATAGTCCCTGTGCCCCAGGAAGCGAAGGTAAACTGCCTAAATGATTACCGCCCCGTGGCACTCACGTCGGTAGCCATGAAATGCTTTGAAAGGCATGGCTCATATCAACAGCATCCTCCCGGACACCCTAGACCCACTCCAATTCGCATACCGCCCCAACAGATCCACAGATGACGCAATCTCAATTGCACTCCACACGCCCTTTCTCACCTGGACAAAATAGAATGCTGTTCATTGACTACAGCTCAGCGTTCAACACCATAGTGCCCACGGAGCTCATTACTAAGCTAAAGACTCTGGGACTAAACACCTCCCTCTGCATCTGGATCCTGGACTTCCTGATGGGCTGCCCCCAGGTGGTAAGAGTAGACAACAATACGTCTGCCACGCTGATCCTTAAAACTGGGGCCCCTCAGGTGTGTGTACTTGGTCCTCTCTTGTATTCCCTGTTCACCCACGACTGCATGGCCAAACATGACTCCAACACCATCATTAAGTTTGCTGACGACACAACAGTGGTAGGCCTGATCACCGACAATGATGAGGTGGCCTATAGGGAGGAGGTCAGAGAACTGGCAGTGTGGTGCCAGGACAACAACCTCTCCCTCAATGTGAGCAAGACAAAGGAGCTGATCGTGGACTACAGGAAAAGGCGGGCCGAAAAGGCCCCCATTAACATCGACAGGGCTGTAGTGGAGCAGGTCTATACTTTCAAGTTCCTTGGTGTCCACATCACCAACAAACTATCATGGTCCAAATACACCAAGACAGTCGTGAAGAGGGCATGACAAAACCTTTTCCCCCACAGGAGACTGAAAAGATTTGGCATGGGTCCCCAGATCCTCAAAAGGTTCTACAGCTGCACCATCGAGAGCATCCTGACCGGTTGCATCACCGCCTGGTATGGCAACTGCTCGGTATCTGACCGTAAGGCGCTACAGAGGGTAGTGCGAACGGCCCAGTACATCACTGGGGCCAAGCTTCCTGCCATCCAGGACATATATAATAGGTGGTGTCAGAGGAAAGCTCATAAAATTGTCAGACTCCAGTCACCCAAGTTATAGACTGTTTTCTATGCTACCGCATGGCAAGCGGTACCGGAGCGCCAAGTCTAGGACCAAAAGGCTCCTCAACAGCTTCTACCCCCAAGCCATTAGATTGCTGAACAATTCATAAATATTGCCACAGGACAATTTACATTGACACCCCACCCCCCCCTCTTGTACACTGCTGCTACTCGCTGTTTGTTTGTTACCTATGCATCGTCACTTAGCCCCCACCTACAGGTACAGATTACTTCAACTAGCCTGTACCCCTGCACACTGACTCGGTACAGATGCCCCCTGTATATAGCCTCGTTATTTTTTTATTCTTATTGCTTTATCTTGGCCAGGTCGCAGTTATAAATGAGAACTTGTTCTCAACCAGCCTACCTGGTTAAATAAAGGTGAAATAAAATGTAAAAAATTTAAACTTTTTATTTTATTCTACTTGGTAAATATGTTCTTATTCTTGAACTGCACTGTTGATTAAGAGCTTGTCAGTAAGCATTTCACGTTGAAGTCTACATTTGTTGTATTTGCCGCATGTGGCAAATAAAGTTTGATTTGACCTCGAGTCTTTGCATAAAGTATCTGAATAGACAAATCAGTCGTTCATCACCCTTTTAATATTTTACAAATTAGTCAACTTTCAGTCATTCCTTCTGCTTAGAATAGTGTGGAGAGCAAATAGTAGGAACAAGCAACACTTTTATTGTTAAAAAAATATATTTTATATGTTCTGTTTTGCACAGGGGTGCATTTTTTTAGGCTTAGACCAGGTAGCCAAATTGATTGTGTTGCACGTCAACCTCGTTTGATCCTGATATACAGTTTGAGTCAAAAGTTTGGACACGTATGGAATTATGTAGTAACCAAAAAAGTGTTAAACAAATCAAAATATATTTATATTTGAGATTCTTCAAAGTAGACAGCCTTTGCCTTGATGACAGATTTGCACACTTTTTGGCATTCCCTCAACCAGCTGAAAAGATTTGCCATGGGTCCCCAGATCCTCAAAAGGTTCTACAGCTGCACTATCGAGAGCATCCTGACCGGTTGCATCACGCCTGGTATGGCAACTGCTCGGTATCTGACCGTAAGGCACTACTCTAGTCAACCAGCTTCTGCAGCGATACGCCATCCCATCTGGTTTGAGCTTAGTGGGACTATCATTTGTTTTTCAAAAGGACAATGACCCAAAACACACCTCCAGGTTGTGTAAGGGCTATTTGACCAAGAAGGAGAGTGATGGAGTGCTACTTAAGATTACCTGGCCTCCACAATCACCTGACCTCAACCCAATTGAGATGGTTTGGGATGAGTTGGAGCACAGAGTGAAGGAAAAGCAGCCAACAAGTGCTCCACATATGTGGGAACTCCTTCAAGACTGTTGGAAAAGCATTCCAGGTGACTACCTCATGAAGCTGGTTGAGAGAATGCCAAGAGTGTGCAAAGCTGTCATCAAAGCAAAGGGTTGCTACTTTGAAGAATCTAAAATATATTTTGATTTGATTAATTAACCTGTTGAGGCTAGGGGGCAGTATTTTCATGTCCGGATAAAAAAACGTACCCGATTTAAACTGGTTACTACTCTTACCCAGAAACGAGAATATGCATATAATTAGTAGATTTGGATAGAAAACACTTTAAAGTTTCTAAAACTGTTTGAATGGTCTCTGTGAGTATAACAGAACTCATATGGAGTCAAAACCCTGAGACAAATCCTAACAGGAAGTGGAAATCTGATTTGTGGAATCACTTTCAAGCCTTTGCCTATGAAACACCGTGAGTTAGGATTCATTTAGCACTTTCTAAGGCTTCCACTAGATGTCAACAGTCTTTAAAGTGGTTTGAGTCTTCTCCTGTAAAAACTGACCGAACGAGAGGTCCTGGAAAGTTTGTCATAGGGGGAGGGCCATTACTACTATGAGGCGCGTGCCCGTGGGTACTCTCTCTTTCCGAAACGTTTTGTAAGACAATGCAATCGTCCGCCTTGAATATTATTGAAGTTCTGATTGAAAAAGGCCCTAAAGATGTATGTTATACATGTTTGAACGAACGTAAAAATATATTTTTTTGCACATTCGTGTCGACAAGTCCTGCGCACTTCGTACATTTTGAGTAGCCTTCGGAACGCGCTAACAAGGAGCTATTGGGACATAAATTATTAACTTTTTCGAACAAAACTACATTTGTTGTGGACCTGGGATTCCTGGAAGTGCCTTCTGATGAAGATAATCAAAGCTAAGTGAATATTTACAATAGTACATTTGATTTTAGATGAGTCCAAGATGGCGCTAACCTGTATCGCCTAGCCTATTTTTCTGAGCATAGCACCTCATTTATTGCAAAGTATGATTTCCCAGTAAAGTTATTTTTAAATCTGGCAATGCGGTTGCATTCACGAGATGTTAATCTATAATTCTTTGAATGACAATATTATATTTTACCAATGTTTTCGAATAGTAATTTTGTAAATTGTAGCCTTGATTCACCGGAAGCATTTGAGGGAAAATATTTTCTGAACATCACACGCCGATATAAAATGCTGTTTTTATATATAAATATGAACTTTATCGAACAAAAGAATGCATGTATTGTGTAACATGATATCCTAGGAGTGTCATCTGATGAAGATTGTCAAAGGTTAGTGCTTCATTTAGCTGTGTTTTGGTTATTTGTGATGCATGTGGTTGGTCGGAAAATGGCGGTGTGGCTATTGTGTCGATGTACTCTCCTAACATAATCTAATGTTTTGCTTTCGCTGTAAAGCCTTTTGGAAATCGGACAACGTGGTTCGATTCAAGAGTAGTGTATCTATAAAATGGTGTAAAATAGTCCTATGTTTGAGAACTTTGAATTATGACATTTTGTGGTTTTAAATCTGGCGCTCTGATTTTTTCACTGGCTGTTGAATAGTGTGGGACGATTTCGTCCCACTACTCTAGAGAAGTTAACGATTACAAGCGTACCCATAACATGATTGTCACGTATACTCCCTCTCTGGCCTCTAGGTCATCAGGCCGCTGATTATCCCACACAACTGTCACCATCGTCAAGCACATCAGTGCCTCATGACACTCACCTGGACTCAATCACGTCCTTGATTAACTTCCCTATATCTGTCACTCCCCTTGGTTCTTTCAACAGGTGTTATTGACTCAGTTTCATGTCGGTGTGTTTGTTTCGTGTTTATTTATTAAAACACTCACTCCCTGTACTTGCTTCCTGACCTTCAGGGCACTCCTTACAGAATAACACCTCACCTAAGGGAAGCATCAGGGAGTGTTTTTTTGTTGCTGTGTCAGTGTAAATGACGTCGGGCTCCGGAGCCGCTACAGGCTCATGCTTCAGCCGGATCGCCAGGCTCCCCTGCCTCAGCCAGCTAGTCGGGCTTTCATGCCTCGGTCGGCTCGTCGGACTTTCATGCCTCAGCCGGATCGCCACGCTCCCCTGCCTCAGCTGGCTCGTCAAGCTTTCATGCCTCTGTCGGATCGCCAGGCTCCCCTGCTTCCACTGGCTCGTCAGGCTCCCCTGCTTCCACCGGCTCGTCAGGCTCTCATGCCTCAACCGATCTGTCAGGTTCCCGCACCCCAGCCAGCGTGACATGTTCCTGCGCTTCAGCAGGGGTGACTGGTCCACTCCTGATCCCCGGGTTCGTCCCCTTTGTCGGCGTCCTGCTGCTGGAGCCGCACGTCGGGGTGGGGGTACTGTCACAAACTCCCTCTCTGGCCTCTAGGTCATCAGGCTGCTGATTATCCCGCACATCTGTCACCATCGTCAAGCGCATCAGTGCCTCATGACACTCACCTGGACTCCATCACGTCCTTGATTATCTTCCCTATATCTGTCACTCCCCTTGGTTTTTTCCTTTGGTGTTATTGACTCAGTTTCATGTCAGTGTGTTGTTTGTGTTTCGTGTTTTGTTTATTTATTAAAACACTCACTCCCTGTACTTGCTTCCTGACTCTCAGCGCACTCGTTACAATGATGCAGCCACCACTGTTTGAAAATATGGAGTGGTACTCAGTAAGGTGTTATGTTTGGGGCAAATCCAATACAACACTTTGTATTCAGTACAAAAACGTAATTGTTTTGAATTGTTTTTTCAGTATTACTTTAGTGCCTTGTTGCAAAGAGGTTGCATGTTTTGGAATACTTGTATTTTGTTACAGGCTTCCATCTTTTCACTCTGCCAATTAGGTTAGTAAGTACAGTGTTGTTGATCCATCCTCAGTTTACTCGTATCACAGCCATTAAACACCGTAACAGTTTTAAAGTCACCATTGGCCTTATTGTGAAAGCGGTTTCCTTCCTCTCCAGCAACTGAGTTAGGATGGACGCCTGAATCTTTGTAGTGACTGGGTGTATTGATACAAGATCCAAAGTGTAATTAATAACTTAACCATGTTCAAAGGGATTTTCAATGTCTTTTTTGCCCATCTACCAATAGGTGCCCTACTTTGTGAGGCATTGGAGATCCTCCCTGGTCTTTGTGTCTGAATCTGTGTTTGAAATTCACTGCTCAACTGAGAAACCTTACAATTATCTGTATGTGTGGGGTACAGAGATGAGGTAGTCATTAAACATGTTAAACACTATTATTGCACACAGTGAATCCATGCAAGTTATGTGACTTGTTAAGCACATTTTTACTCCTGAACTTACAGTTGAAGTCAGAAGTTTACATACACCTTAGCCAAATACATTTAAACTCAGTTTTTCACAATTCCTGACATTTAATCCTAGTAAAAATTCCCTGTCTTAGGTCAGTTAGGGTTAACCACTTTATTTTAATAATGTGAAATGTCATAATAGTAGAGAATTATTTATTTCAGCTTTTATTTCTTTCATCACATTCCCAGTGGGTCAGAAGTTTACATACACTCAATTAGTATTTGGTAGCATTGCCTTTAAATTGTTTAACTGGGTCGCCTTCCACAAGCTTCCCACAATAAATTGGGTGAATTTTGGCCCATTCCTCCTGACAGAGCTGGAGTAACTGAGTCAGGTGTGTAGGCCTCCTTGCTCGCACACTTTTTCAGTTCTGCCACAAATTTTCTATAGGATTGAGGACAGGGCTTTGTGATGGCCACTCAAATACCTTGACTTTGTTGTCCTTAAGCCATTTTGCCACAACTTTGGAAGTATGCTTAGGGTCGTTGTCCATTTGGAAGACCCATTTGAGACCAACCTTTAACTTCCTGACTGATGTCTTGAGATGTTGCTTCAATATATACACACAATTTTCCTCCTCCATGATGCCATCTATTTTGTGAAGTGCACCAGTCCCTCCTGCAGCAAAGCACCCCCACAGCATGATTCTGCCCCCCCCCCCCCATGCTTCACGGTTGGGATGGTGTTCTTCGGCTTGCAAGCGTCCCCCTTTTTCCTCCTAACATAACGACGGTCATTATGGATATAGATACTTTTGTACTTGTTTCCTCCAGCATCTTCACAAGGTCCTTTGCTGTTGTTCTGGGATTGATTTGCACTTTTCGCACCAAAGTACATTCATCTCTTTGGAGACAGATCGCGTCTCCTTCCTGAGCGGAATGACGGCTGCGTGGCCCATGGTGTTTATACTTGCGTACTATTGTTTGTACAGATGAACGTTTAGAAATTGCAGGCATTTAGAAATTGCTCTCAAGGATGAACCAGACTTGTGGAGGTCTACATTTTTTTTCTGAGGTCTTGGCCCGATTTCTTTTGATTTTCGCATGATGTCAAGCAAAGAGGCACTGAGTTTGAAGGTAGGCCTTGAAATACAGGTACACCTCCAATTGACTCAAATGATGTCAATTAGCCTATCGGAAGCTTCTAAAGCCATGACATTTATTTGAATTTTCCAAGCTGTGTAAAGGCACAGTCAACTTCTGTACATAAACTTCTGACCCACTGAATTGTGATACATTGAATTATAAGTGAAATAATCTGTCTGTAAACAGTTGTTGGAAAAATTACTTGTGTCATTCACAAAGTAGATGTCCTAACCGACTTGCCAAAACTATAGTTTGTTAACAAGAAATTTGGTGAGTGGTTGAAAAACTAGTTTTAATGACTCCAACCTAAGTGCATGTAAACTTCCGACTTCAACTGTATTTAAAGCTTGCCATAACAAAGGGGTTAAATACTTATTGAATCAATAAATTTCAGCTTTTAATTAAAATAAATAATTCCATGCTGACATTATGGGGTATTGTGACTAGGTCAGTGACCAAAAATCTGAATTTAATCCATTTTAAATTCAGGCTGTAGCACAACAAAATGTGGAAAGTCAAGGGGTGTGAATACTTTCTGAAAGCACAGTAGCTACCTCAATTACCTCGTACCCATGCATTTTGACTCAGTACTGGTACTCCCTGTATATAGCTGTTTTCTTTACTCATTATTGTTATTTGTTGTTCACTGTGTATTTATTCCTTGTCACAATTTTTTTTTTCATCTTTTACTCTGCATTGTTGGAAAATTACCCATAAGTAAGTATTTCCCTGTTACTCTACACCTGTTATTTACGAAGCATGCAACAAATAACTATTTATTTTATTTGACACACACACACACACACACTCACACCTTCTCCCCTTTATTCTCTGTCACTGCTCTCTATACGCTCTTTCTCCACCTCACGTCTTCCCCTGTCCTCATTCTCCTCTAGCCTCAGGTGAAAGCTGTGGCACTTCAAAGTCCATTTCACTGGCAAAAACAGATCAAAAGACAAAAGTCTACCCAAAAGAGAGAGAGAGAAATTAATACAGAGAGACACAGATAAAAGAGAGAGCAAGACAGTAAAGTACACTCTTGAAAAAATGGTGTTATCTACAGTGGTTCCTCCTTTAAAAGTTGCGAGCTTACTTAGAGGTACCCAGCGTCATGGCTTCATTGCTCCAGACCACCGCAAGGGGGAGTTGAAGCACTCATTATGCATTTGGGTCCCAAGGTTTTTGTATAACCAATCGTATCGGGCTGGCAGGTAGCCTAGTGGTTAGAGCGTTGGACTAATAACTGAAATGTTGCAAAAATCTGTCATTCTGCCACTGAACAAGGCAGTTAGCCTAGGAACAGTAGGTTGTCATTGAAAATAAGAATTTGTTCTTAACTGACTTGCCTAGTTAAGTAAAGGTTCCAATGATGAATTTGACACAAGCCGATGGTGACATTCTTCAGGAAAGATGGCTGACAAAACATTACGGTGGAAGCAAATGTAAGTAATTATGAGTCAAGTTAAAAATGTACAATTGAGAGGAATATGTTAGTTATGTAGAGACAAACGATTGTGCATAATTTTTTGTCATGAAGTTAATTTACGAAAATCGCTATTTAGCAAGTTAGCTGACAAGCTAACATTAGCTAGCTAGCTAGCTAGTGTTATGACATGAGTATGACATTGTAATTCGTGTTGTTTAATGTTTTAAGGACTCCTGAGAACCAGCAGACCAGGCTGTCATCTTGTGAAACAGTGGATCTAAAGAATCTTGCTAGCTAAAGCATTTACTGCAAATTGAATGTACAATTGTGTAAGCTTGCCTTGCTTATATTTTAGTAGAAGTAACATAGCTAGCTAACTATTTACTTGCTTATTGTGTAGCGGAGGATAAAAATAACTATGCCTATGGATGTAGATTGGCTACATACTGTAGCTAGCTATGTGTATGGACCTTAAAACGTTTGTTATGACTATTAGTTCAGAACCTATCTATGAACCTCAGCTATCATAGTCGTTGTATCGACTTCAAGTCTGAATGGCATTAATGAAGCCTATTGATTGAGTAGAATATAATAACTTTATTGTGCCAAGGATGCAAGTCCTATATGCATGTAGTTATTACCACGCATGAGATCCCCACATTGTAGCCTGTACATTTGAATATATTTACTGATCATGCACTCTTTCTTGGCAAAATAAAGGTGCGTTTCAGGTATGAATCTCTGACATTCTTTTTCAGTCATATCCAATGCCAGCTGTATCAACTCCATTCTTTGAATAATGCTGTGTCTGCATGTATGTATTACAATTATACACTTCAACAGTGTTTACCACTCCTGCTCCTGGGACATCAGTGATTACACATTGCAACTATACAATAAACTAGAAGCATGATTTAAGTAAAGGCTGATTTGTAATTCATATATACAGAAAAGAAAACAGTAAACCACACTTCCTCTGCATATCTAACTCCCTTCATCTGCATTAATCTGATGACACAAGATAGGTGTAGTATTTCAATGAGATACTTAATTCCAACCAGTGGATAATGTAAAACGCTTTATTGAAATTTCATTATCCAGGTGTTATAAATACATGCATTATACATATTATAATTGTAATATATTATGAATACAAATTCAATCTGTACTTCAATGCACATTGTCTATTATAAAAAAAAGATGAAGAAAGAAGAGGTGGGGAGAGAGGTGTAGAAGACAGAAAGGGAAAGAGGTAAGAGCAGAGAAGACAGCATTGTAACGTCTGCTTCCAACTCACACCCTCAAACACGTAGATGCCCTGAACGCAGCTCACTTTCCAGCCCACTTTCCAGCTCACACTCTCAAACACCTACATCCCCTGAACGCAGCCCACTCTCCAGATCCCAATCACCTGTTCACACACCTGTATGTCATTATCACACAGTATTTAGTTCAGTTCTTTGCACCCCATAGTTTCTGCCTGCCTCGTACTTTAGCCTATCGGATTTCCTGTCATCTACGTATTGCCTGATCTCCCGGAGTACTTTACTAGCCTTTTCCCTGCCTGTACTGTTACCCTTTTGGACCCCCTGTGTATGACCTTCTGCCTGCCCCTGGACCCAGATACCTGCTTCCTCCTGTGGTCCTTTGCAATAAACACCTGCTACGCCCTGCGCTTGAATCCAGCTCTCTGTCTCCCCTCGTATTCATTACAAGCATATGATTAATGAATTAAAGTGCTACCCTAATATTTTCTCAGTTCATCACAACTTCATAGTGTCTCTAGTGGTGTCTCCTAACCAGCCTTGGGCCCCCAGTTGACCCAAAGGTTATCTTAACAATTATTTAAAGAATTATAGATACAGAACTCCTCTATGCACTCGATATGTCCGATTTTAAAATAGCTTTTTGGTGAAAGCACATTTTGCAATATTCTAAGTACATAGCCCAGCCATCACGGGCTAGCTATTTAGACACCCGGCAAGTTTAGCACTCACCAATATCAGATTTACTATTATAAAAGTTTGATTACCTTTTGTTGTCTTCGTCAGAATGCACTCCCAGGACTGCTACTTCAATAACAAATGTTGGTTTGGTCCAAAATAATCCATCGTTATATCCGAATAGCGGCGTTTTGTTCGTGCGTCCCAGACACTATCCGAAATGGTAAATCAGGGTCGCGCGCATGGCGCAATTCGTGACAAAAAAAAATCTAAATATTCCATTACCGTACTTCGAAGCATGTCAACCGCTGTTTAAAATCAATTTTTATGCCATTTTTCTCGTACAAAAGCGATAATATTCCGACCGGGAATGTCCATTTAGCTAAACAGATGAAAGAAAACAACGCTTTCAGTCGACGCGGGCACGAGCCTGAGTCTCACAGTACTGTAACCAGCCACTAACCTAACGCGCTACTTTGTTTCAGCCAGAGCCTGCAAAGCCACGATTCAGCGTTTTGCCGCCTTCTGAGAACCTATGGCAGCCATAGGAAGTGTCACGGGACAGCTAAGATCCTCACTCTTCAATAAACAGAGACAAGAAGAACGACACCTTGTCAGACAGGCCACTTCCTGCATGAAATCTTCTCAGGTTTTTGCCTGCCATATGAGTTCTGTTATACTCACAGACACCATTCAAACAGTTTTAGAAACTTTACGGTGTTTTCTATCCAAAGCCAATAATTATATGCATATTCTAGTTACTGGGCAGGAGTAGTAACCAGATTAAAGCGGGTACGTTTTTTATCCAGCCGTGTCAATACTGCCCCCTAGCCCTAACAGTTTTGTGAACGTTTATCGTGAGTAATTTAGTAAATTGTTAGTGAATTCGCCGGAAGTTTGCGGGGGGTATGCTAGTTCTGAACGTCACATGCTAATGTAAAAAGCTGTTTTTTGATATAAATATGAACTTGATTGAACAAAACATGCATGTATTGTATAACATAATGTCCTAGGGTTGTCATCTGATGAAGATCATCAAAGGTTAGTGCTGCATTTAGCTGTCTTCTGGGTTTTTGTGACATTATATGCTAGCTTGAAAAATGGGTGTCTGATTATTTCTGGCTTGGTACTCTGCTGACATAATCTAATGTTTTGCTTTCGTTGTAAAGCCTTTTTGAAATCGGACAGTGTGGTTAGATTAACGAGAGTCTTGTCTTTAAATAGCTGTAAAATAGTCATATGTTTGAGAAATTGAAGTAATAGCATTTCAAAGGTTTTGAAAATCGCGCCACAGGATTCAACTGGCTGTTACGTAGGTGGGACGAATTCGTCCCGCCTGCCCCAGAGAGGTTAAGAGCGGGTGAGGTGGTGATGACTGGACTGGCTTCCTCTCTCACATCAAAACATACCCACAGACTAGAGACAGATGGATAGAGTGAGAGCATGATTAAGATTTTTTTTTTTCTGACACAGTCAGTCATCATAATCATCAGGAGTTGAAATTCTAAACTGACCTTGGATTATTAACTCTGGAACTACTACATCTCTATCTGTATCTGTATTTCAATGTAAAGCATCTCTTTAATAATATTTCCTGTTGACCTGACCAAGTGACCTCCCATCTATGATCATGCTGTGCCCTCAATGTCAGCCAGGTCAGATGCGGGAGGGGTTCACCAACACAGCTGATATAACCTAGAGGATTTAGGGAGAAGGGGGAGAGGGATGAAGTGAAGGAGAGAGACTGTTATTGAGAAAATAAGGTAGTTAAAGAGACTGTGTTCAACAGGAATCTGTGTGTGTAGTCTCACCTGATGTCCACACTAAGTGGCTACAGAGTACTTTATCCTGTTGGGGGTAGGGGGCAGTATTGACATGGCCGGATAAAAAACGTACCCGATTTAATCTGGTTACTACTCCTGCCCAGTAACTAGAATATGCATAGCATTATTGGCTTTGGATAGAAAACACCCTAAAGTTTCTAAAACTGTTTGAATGGTGTCTGTGAGTATAACAGAACTCATATGGCAGGCAAAAACCTGAGAAGATTCTGTACAGGAAGTGGCCTGTCTGACAAGTTGTTGTTCATCTTGGCTCTTTTTATTGAAGACTGAGGATCTTTGCTGTAACGTGACACTTCCTACGGCTCCCATATGCTCTCAGAGCCTGGGAAAAAGCTGAATGATATCGAGACAGCCCCAGGCTGAAACACATTTACACTTTTGGCAAGTGGCCGATCAGAGGACAATGGGCTTAGGCGCGTGCCCGAGTCGACCCCGTGCTTTATTTTCTTTCGTCTGTTTACCTAAATGCAGATTCACGGTCGGAATATTATCGCTTTTTTACGAGAAAAATGGCATAAAAATTGATTTTAAACAGCGGTTGACATGCTTCGAAGTACGGTAATGGAATATTTAGAATTTTTTTGTCACGAAATGCGCCATGCTCGTCACCCTTCTTTACCCTTTCGGATAGTGTCTTGAACGCACGAACAAAACGCCGCTGTTTGGATAGAACTATGGATTATTTGGGACCAAACCAACATTTGTTATTGAAGTAGAAGTCCTGGGAGTGCATTCTGACGGAGAACACCAAAGGTAATAACATTTTTCTTATAGTAAATCTGACTTTGGTGAGTGCTAAACTTGCTGGGTGTCTAAATAGCTAGCCCTGTGATGCCGGGCTATCTACTGAGAATATTGCAAAATGTGCTTTCACCGAAAAGCTATTTTAAAATCGGACATATCGAGTGCATAGAGGAGTTCTGTATCTATAATTCTTAAAATAATTGTTATGCTTTTTGTGAACGTTTATCATGAGTAATTTAGTACATTTTTAGTAAATTCACCGGAAGTTTGCGGGGGGTATGCTAGTTCTAAACGTCACATGCTAATGTAAAAAGCTGGTTTTTGATATAAATATGAACTTGATTGAACAAAACATGCATGTATTGTATAACATAATGTCCTAGGTGTGTCATCTGATGAAGATCATCAAAGGTTAGTGCTGCATTTAGCTGTCTTCTGGGTTTTTGTGACATTATATGCTAGCTTGAAAAATGGGTGTCTGATTATTTCTGGCTGGGTACTCTGCTGACATAATCTAATGTTTTGCTTTCGTTGTAAAGCCTTTTTGAAATCGGACAGTGTGGTTAGATTAACGAGAGTCTTGTCTTTAAAATGGTGTAAAATAGTCATATGTTTGAGAAATTGAAGTAATAGCATTTCTAAAGTATTTGAATAACGCGCCACAGGATTCCACTGGCTGTTACGTAGGTGGGACGATTTCGTCCCGCCGGCCCTAGAGAAGTTATGCTGAAAAACAGACACATGAGGACAAACAATAGAAGATAATGTCATTATTATACTTTTACATTACCAGATCATTGTGAATTACTAAAGTATAATATCCCTTATAACAAATCACGACAACATTGGATAGATAGATACATGTGTAGCATGTGACAATAGCAGGATCATATCAAGGATAGCGTCACAAATGAATACATAAATACCACTTGAAGCTTGATGATTACTTGATCATTTGAATCAGCTGTGTTGTGCTAAGGCAAAAACAAAAATGTGCACCGCTTTGAGTCCCCAGGACCAGGACTGAGAACCGCTGTTCTTCATTGGGACCTCTTAATCTGCAGACAGGCTTTCACAGTTCTCTGTATCTGAGGACAGAAAACATCACAAGAAATAGACTTCATTATACTCAAATTAGACAGCACTGAATATGATGTTCTCTATCCTCACTTCTTAGGACTGGAACTACACAAAATGACCTGCTTTATCCAGAATAGCCTACTCTCTCACTTTGACAGCTGGGCCTGCTATCCTTTCACCCTCCTCCATGGCTGTTAGCTAGCTACCTACACATGTATTTTACAGTGTTAAATATATCAAGATAGCTAGCTAATATGAAGTTAGGTAACTGGTCCAATGTATTTAACTTAGCTAGCTATCTGTACAGTATGTAAACTAGCTAGCTATGTTAGCAGCTCATTTTAGTTCAAATGCACTGTAGCTAGTTACTGTAGCTAATAATACATTGTTTTTTACATTTTCAAAATGTGTTTACTTACTTGAATAGGTTCTCCCAGCCATGTGGACAACTAGAAACAGGGCAGCAAAGTTTGTTTGTCACCAGAGCAGTTTAGAGCATATTACTATTTGCCTGTGAATAACCAGACCTTCATACAAACTTGCTATGCCGAATTCTTGACGCACAACCGAAGGTGCTGCCCTATCCTGCCAGCACGCCCACAAGCGAGCCCCTCAGGCGGAGAATGATGCGTGGAAGAGGGCGAGGAACGAGATGGGAGTAACAATCCAGGCTATTTAACAAGTGGAAAGGGGGAAAAAATTATTATTATTAACCCTGCATTATAATTATATAAAAGCACCTTAGATATTCTGTGTTTCTACAGCTGGAGGCATTTTGTTTTTCACAAGCGTACTGTAGCAGGCTGTGAATTCTGCAAACAACGTTTCTAGGATGGGATATTAGCTGAACAATAGACTATTCAAACTTTACTAAAGAATTGTCTAATATCCGAGTTAGGTGTGAAAAAAAAACCTCCAACTTGCAACAAAGAATTTGTTTCGACCTTTCTAAGGCATTGCATCTCAGTGCAAGAGGCATTACTACAGTCCTTGGTTCAAATACAGGCTGTATCACATCCGACCACGATTGGGAGTGCCATAGGGCGGTGCACAATTGACCCAGTGCAATCAACAGGAGGTGAACAGTGGCTGGTGCTGAAAATATAGCTAACTTGTTATGCAGAGTTAAAGTTAAAGATAAAGTAGAAATTCTACACCAGTCGAGCAATTCATTTCAACAATAATCTTCATTTTATTTTGACTATACAAACAACAAGAGGGCTTAATTGGAGTTTATTTCTTTGGAGGCTAGACCTACATTGTTGCAGGTTCGATACCCGTGCCGGCCGCCACCCATGAGGTGGCTTTTGGTTTAAATTTAGAATCCTCCAATCCTCTACATGTAATTATTGGCGGAGAGTCATGTCATATTTTTCAATATACTGTAGGCCTACCGTAGGCGACATGAGTCTCACTGGTGTTGAGTAATGTGCTGTTAAAAGTTGTTGGTCTTCTTTATTTAAAAAGCATATTGAAGTTAGAAGCAATAGGGTTTGAAGCAAAAGCCTACAACTATTTTAGCACAGTTTTGTGCTGCTCTGAAACAAGCATGGGGACTGGTCTTGATAAATCAATTAGATTTTTATTTTTTAATTAATCTCCGTTTGGTTATTGGTTAGACTAGAATTAAAAAATTAGGGTGCAGAATTGTTATGCTCTTATTGAAAATGTATACTCATCTTCTTATTAGTGAAGAAGGAAAAACACAAACAACGTATACAAAAAAAACAAACGAACTAGACAGTCTCGTCAGGCATACAACAAATCAAGAAACAATCTCCCACAAAATCCCATGACAAACACATACCTATTTATAGGACCTTCAATCAGAGGCAACGATAGACAGCTGCCTCCAACTGAAGGCCAACACCAATTAGCTAAACATAGAAATACAAACGACTAGACTGAACATAGAACTAAACTAACATAGAACAATAACCAAAACCCTGGACTAATAAATCAAATACCCCTCTACATACACAACCACCCCAAACCAAATAAACCAAATACCCCCTCTATATGAACACATACACAAACACACCCTGAACCACAAAAACAAATACCCCCTGCCACGTCCTGACCGAACTATAAGAACAAATAACCCCTTTACTGGTCAGGACGTGACACTGTTGCCGGACACTCTGGACGAGGCACTGTTGCCGGACACTCTGGACGAGGCACTGTTGCCGGACCCTCTGGACGAGGCACTGTTGCCGGACACTCTGGGTGAGGCACTGTTGCCGGACACTCTGGACGAGGCACTGTTGCCGGACACTCTGGACGAGGCACTGTTGCCGGACACTCTGGACGAGGCACTGTTGCCGGACACTCTGGACGAGGCACTGTTGCCGGACACTCTGGACGAGGCACTGTTGCCGGACACTCTGGACGAGGCACTGTCGTCGGAAGCTCGGGACTGGGCTGACGCACTGTAAGCCTGATGCGTGGGGCTGGTAGTGGAGGTACCAGACTGGGGACACGCACCTCAGGGCTAGTGCGGGGATCAGGAACAGGACGTACAGGACTGGGCTGATGCACTGGAAGCCTAGTGCGTGGGGCTGGTACTGGAGGTATCAGACTAGGGACACGCACCCCAAGGCTAGTGCGAGGAGCGGGAACAGGACGTACTGGACTGGGCTGACGCACTGGAAGCCTAGTGCGTGGTGCTGGTACTGGAGGTATCAGACTGGAGACACGCACTTCAAGGCTAGTGCGAGGAGCAGGAACAGGACATACTGGACTGGGCTGATGCACTGGAAGCCTAGTGCGTGGTGCTGGCTTGGGATGTGCCAGACTGGAGACACGCACCTCACGGCTAGTGCGAGGAGCAGGAACAGGACGAGTTGGACTTGGCTGACGCACTGGAAGCCTGGTGCGTGGTGCTGGTACTGGATGTGCCAGACTGAAGACACGCACCTCAGGGCGAGTGCGAGGAGCAGGATACACTGGACCGTAGAGGCGCACTGGCGGTCTCGAGCGCAGGACTGGCACCGCCCGTAATGGCTGGCTGCCCAATTCCCCCTGGCAAATGCGGGGCGCTGGCACTGCACACACCGGCCTGAAGATACTTGGCCTCGCCACAGTACGCATTAACCCGAAGCTCGAGACCTGTCCAGTCAAAGGTTGCTTAACAAAAGCACAGGGATTTGGCTTGGGGCTTAATCCTCGCCCAGCCAAACTACCCGTCTGCCCCCCCCCCAAAAAACTTTCTTGGGGCTGCCTCTCCGGTTTGAACGCCAACCGTGTTCCCCTGTAACATTCCCGGTCCTCTTTCGCCTTCCTCCATGGGCCCACTCCGGCCTTAATCTCCTCCCAGGTCCATGACTCCCGACAGTCCATCTGTTGCTGCTCCCTCCTCCGCTGCTTGGTCCGTGTTTGGTGGGAGATTCTGTCACGGGTGTCGTAGGGTGTAGATCAAAACGCAGCGGGAAAATGTATACTCATCTTCTTTTTATTAGTGAAGAAGGAAAAACACAATCAACGTATACAAAAAAAAAAAAAACAACTAGACAGTCTCGTCAGGCATACAGCAAAACAAGAAACAATCTCCCACAAAATCCCATGACAAACACATACCTATTAGGACCTTCAATCAGAGGCAACGATAGACAGCTGCCTCCAACTGAAGGCCCCAACACCAATTAGCTAAACATAGAAATACAAACGACTAGACTGAACATAGAACTAAAAAAACATAGAACAATAACCAAAACCCTGGACTAATAAATCAAATACCCCTCTACATACACAACCACCTCGAACCACAAAAACAAATACCCCCTGCCACGTCCTGACCAAACTATAAGAACAAATAACCCCTTTACTGGTCAGGATGTGACAAGATGTGGATTTAGTTATGGATCCATAACAAATTACTATGGGAATAAATATCACTGAATTACAGAAATATTAGAACATGAATGCAAACAAATTGTTGCTTACTGGGAAATACTCTTTCAAACACACATGGTCACGTTGTACAGCGTCATTATGGCTATTAGCAGGGCTATATTTTGGCCTTTATAAATATTATTTGGACCTTTTTATTCAGATTACAATCGCTCACTTTCATTTTTTTTTAAACAAAATAAATTCCAAAATATCGTTATATATAGCCTTCCCGTCTATTTCAGCACCGTTTCGCGCTGCTCTGAGACAAGCATGGAGAAGCAAAAATGTTCAACTATATTCCATGATATTCTTAAGATATATAGTTGAAGTTGGAAGTTTACATACACCTTAGCCAAATACATTTAAACTCCGTTTTTCACAATTCCTGACATTTAATCCTAGTAAAAATTCCCTGTTTTAGGTCAGTTAGGATCACCACTTTATTTTAAGAATGTGAAATGTCAGAATAATAGTAGAGAGTGATTTATTTCAGCTTTTATTTCTGTCATCACATTCCCAGGGGGTCAGAAGTTTACATACACTCAATTAGTATTTAGTAGCACTTTTTCAGTTCTGCCCACAAATTTTCTATAGGGTTGAGGTCAGGGCTTTGTGATGGCCACTCCAATATATTGACTTCTTTGTCCTTAAGCCATTTTGACACAATTTTGGAAGTATGCTTGTGGTCATTGTCCATTTTGAAGACCCATTTGCGACAAAGCTTTAACTCCTGACTGATGTCTTGAGATGTTGCTTCAATATATACACATCATTTTCCATCCTCATGATGCCATCTATTTTGTGAAGTGCGCCAGTCCCTCCTGCAGCAAGGCACCCCCACAGCATGATGCTGCCACCCCCGTGCTTCACGGTTGGGATGGTGTTCTTCGGCTTGCAAGCATCCCCCTTTTTCCTCCAAACATAACGATGGTCATTATGGTCAAACAGTTCTATTTTTGTTTAATCAGATCAGAGGACATTTCTCCAAAAAGTACAATCTTTGTCCCCATGTGCAGTTGCAAACCGTAGTCTGTTTTTTTATGGCGGTTTTGGAGCAGTGGCTTCTTCCTTGCAGAGCGGCCTTTCAGGTTATGTCGATATAGGACTCGTTTTACTGTGGTTATAGATACTTTTGTACCTGTACCTCTCGCATCTTCACTAGATCTTTTGCTGTTGTTCTGGGATTGATTTGCATTTTTCACACCAAGTACGTTCATCTCCAGGAGATAGAACGCGTTTCCTTCCTGAGCGGTATGATGGCTGCGTGGTCCCATGGTGTTTATACTTGCGTACTATTGTTTGTACAGATGAATGTGGTACCTTCAGGCATTTAGAAATTGCTCCCAAGGATGAACCAGACTTTTGGAGGTCTACAATATTTTTCCCAGGGTTTTAGCTGATTTCTTTTGATTTCCCCATGATGTCAGGCAAAGAGGCACTTAGTTTGAAGTTAGGCCTTGAAATACATCCACAGGTCCACCTCCAATTGGCTTAAATGATGTCAAATAGCCTATCAGAAACAAATTTCTTGAAATCATTCCCATATACTATGTTATTACCAAAAAGGTTTTAAATTCTCTAGTAATACCAATTTGGGAGAATATCAAATGCTTCTCAAAGATGCCCTCTGGTGGTCAAACTAGCACTAACTTGCATTAATGTAATAAATGGCTGACAATTAAATAACGTGCCATAGAATGCTGCAGCAGCCCGCAAGGTGTGCTGCAGTATGATGCAACTTTTAAAGGAGGAACCACTGTAGAACCTAAAAGGGTTATTTGGCTGTCCTCGTAGGAGAACCATTTGAAGAACCATTTTGGATTCCATGTAAAACCCTTTCCACAGAGGGCCTGATATCTATGGCCTGATATATTTACATTAAAATCTTTTAAATTTGATGTAACACCAACAATTCACGAGCTGTAGCATCACACATTTAGCATAAATCTCTGCTTAAAGCCAATAAAGCAATCACAACTTTCCCCTTTTGTAAAGCAAGAGAAGTTCACCTACACGTAATGGCTCCCCAAGGCTGCCAGGGAACAATTTGACTGTTACACACAGCAAAACGTAATAGCCCTCCTAGACATGGAGAATAGAATTGACCTGAACACGCCTCTCTAGTAATAGGCCACCCTGGTGACAGAGGAATAATTGGACTGTTTACAGGAAGTTGACAGCCAGACAGGCAGTTTTATAAGAGGCGGTTGGCTGACATGCATAAGATGATAAATAGGGTGTCTGGTGATAGACAGGGCGGGACAGTTGAGGGATGGAGGGATGGAGAGAGAGGTGAGAGCTGAAACAGATGGAGAGATGTCTGGAAACCATGAGGCGTGCTGTCATGCCAGGCTACACTTCTGATAGGTCGTCTTTGTTAAATCACCTTGTCACACTTACATGGAGAAGCTCACTGAGAAGAATCTCTCTCGTTCAATACCATAGACAAACTCTGAAGTTGAGAGATGGTAAAGAGGTGAAAAGAGAGAGAACAAACTTCCTTGTACATGATCATTTTTGAACCCTGACTGCACGCCTTGACCTGTTTCAATCAATAACAAAGGGGAGCATCTGTGGAATCAACACCTGATAAGATTTACTGCACATTAACATACCTGCACACAGCTCATTGTTGTCAAGCTGGCAGTCAGTGTGGACCTAATGTCCACGCTGAATGTGTGGAACTCTGAATGTTGCAGAATGTTCTACCTGGCGCAGCTTGATGACCTCATCACTTACCTGATGCTCTGTGATTGGAGGACGTCTGGGTCGGTGGCGTTGAGTAAGGCCACGAAGCTTCCCAGGGGGACGTTCTCCATCTTGGTGACCTGGAGGGGGTCGGGGAAGAAGACGGGTCCTTCGTTGACGTCCAGGATGGTGACGTGTACGGTGGCTGTAGAACTGGAGCCGTAGCCCACATCTGGCACCAGGGGGTCCTCATTCTCCACCTTGATCAGAAGTGTGTGGAACACTAAGCTCTCATAGTCTAGAGGCTGGAGGAGGAGAGGAGAGGAGAGGAGAGGAGAGGAGAGGAGGAGGAGAGGAGAGGAGAGGGTTTATCATGTAGTTAACATGTCACTTCCACACTGAGTGGACAAAACATTAGGACAACTTTCCTAATATTGAGTTGCACCCCCTTTGCTCTTAGAACAGCCTCATGGACTCTGCAAGGTGTCGAATTGTTCCACAGAGATGCTGGCCCATGTTGACGCCAATGCTTCCCACAGTTGTCAAGTTGCCTGGATGTCCTTGTTACACATAGGAAACTGTTGAGTGTGAAAAACCCAGCAGCGGTGCAGTTTTTGCCCCACTCAAACTGGTGAGCCTGTCACCTACTACCATACCCCGTTCAAATGCACTTTAATATTTTACCTTGCCATTCACCCTCTGAATAGCACACATACACAATCCATGTCTCAATTGCCTCAAGGCTTAAAGATGCTAATTTAACCTGTTTCTTCACCACTGATTGAAGTGGATTTAACAAGTGACATCAGTAAGGGATCATAGCTGCTCAGTCTATGTCATGGAATGAGCAAGTGTTCCTAATGTTTTGTAACAGGTTGCTCTCATAGTATGTCAATAATGTAGGAGAAAATTACACATGAGAGTAAAGGGGCAAACTGCAGTGTACTAGAGTGAAACATACAATGTTACCAAGGTTACAAATATCCTGTATTCTTGTATCCTGTATTGCTATATTGAATGACAACACACACTTATTGGAATAATGAGAGCAATAAAAACTGTGAGTGCTACAGGGTCTTTAGTGTGCTGTATGTTCATATCTCCGGTGAATTGGCCAAATAGTGCCGTATATAATATCACCATCCAACCTGCCTGTTATAGTGACACCACAAACACACCTTTATTAGCTATTCCATCAATAAGAGAGATGAGAGATATTTGAGAAAGATAATTAAGAGAGACATTTGAGAGATAATTGAGAACTTTTGGGCCCTGTGGTTACCTTGATGAGGGAAAGCATGCCCTCATTGTTGTCAGGGTTGGTTTGGATCTCAAAGCTCTGGGTGGGGTCACCGTTGATGATGGAGTAGACGGCTCGCCACGCCCCCGTCGCAGGGTCATCTCTGTCGTCCACAGTCAGGTTGACCACCACCCCTGTGGAGCCCTCATCCACATTGGCCTGGAACTGGAGGAACAGACAGAGACAGAGGGACAAGACTGGTCAACTGACATAAAGACAGCTGGTTTCTATTCAGTGGTCTAGAACTGGAGGGACAGAGGAACACCATTGGTCACCACATACAAGGGCATCTGGCTATATGTCAGTTGAAATATAGCTATGCAATTTTAGGTTTAAAATAAGGTTTTTGCATTCATCATCACGTCAGTGGACTTGGCGCTGACAAGTGAGGGATAGTGTATGTTGTTTTGTTCAAGGTAGGTTACCCAGTGTGAATCGCGCTCCACTTGAAGTGACTTACATTTAGAGGCTATTAAAAGCACCATGTTCTCTCCCTCGCATCATTCACATTTCTCGAAATCTATTCAGTTGAACATGAACCCAGTGTCAAACTCGTCTCTCTGTCCTTCCTTCCCAACACTCTCCATCCCATCCCTTCACTCACACACACATGTGCATACACACACACACACACACACACACACACACACACACACACACACACACACACACACACACGCCCAAACACATGCACGCAAGTACGCGCATGGCGGCTGCAAGACAATATCTGTTTTGACAGTATTACTCAATCATTGTGCTTCTCATGTGGGCTGTCCAGGATTAAAAAGAAAGGGGAGACAAGATCCTTTTTTTCAGCTTAATCTACACCATCCTCAAATTAAAGAATGCTGGAACAATTTAACTCAGGCTTTGAATAGAAGAACAACCCAAACTGCGCTCTCTAACACCGCCCCCTCTTTACTTGAGAGATTGTTTCTCATACCCTCCCTGCTCTCTGTCTCATTCACTCACTCTTCACTCTCTCTCTCTGAGTTTCTCTCTCTCTCTTCAATTCAATTCAAGGGGCTTTATTGGCATGGGAAACACATGTTAACATTGTCAAAGCAAGTGAAACAGATAATATACAAAGTGAATTAAACAATAAAACATTACACTCAGTAAACATTACAAACAGTAAACATTACACTCAGAGAAGATCCAACAGAATAAAGACATTACAAATGTTGTATGATGTATATATACAGTGTTGTAACGACGTGCAAATGGTTAAAGTACAAAAAGGAAAATAAATAAACATAAACATGGGTTGTATTTACAATGGTGTTTGTGCTTCACTGGTTGCCCTTTTCTTGTGGTAACAGGTCACAAATCTTGCTGCTGTGATGGCACACTGTGGTATTTCACCCAGTAGTTGATCAAAATCGGGTTTGTTTCCTAATTCTTCGTGGATCTGTGTAATCTGAGGGAAATATGTCTCTCTAATATGGTCATTCATTTGGCAGGAGGTTAAGAAGTGTAGCTCAGTTTCCATCTCATTTTGTGGGCAGTGTGCACATAGCCTATGGCGGCCTTGCTCAATAGCAAGGCTATGCTCACTGAATCTGTACCTAGTCAAAGCTTTCCTTAAATTTGGGTAAGTCACAGTGGTCAGGTATTCTGCCACTGTGTACTCTCTGTTTAGGGCCAAATAACATTCTAGTATGCTCTGTTTTTTTTGTTAATCCTTTCCAATGTGTCAAGTAATTGTCTTTTTGTTTTCTCATGATTTGGTTGAGTCTAATTGTGTTGCTGTCCTTGGGCTCTGTGGGGTCTGTTTGTGTTTGTGAACAGAGCCCCAGGACCAGCTTGCTTAAGGGACTCTTCTCCAGGTTCATCTCTCTGTAGGTGATGGCTTTGTAAAGGTTTGGGAATCACGTCCTTTTAGGTGGTTGTAGAATTTTCTGGATTTTGATAATTAGCGGGTATCGACCTAATTCTGCTCTGCATGCATTATTTGGTGTTTTACGTTGTACACAGAGGATATTTTACCAGAATTCGGCATGGAGAGTCTCAATTTGGTGTTTGTCCCATTTTGTGAATTATTGGTTGGTGAGTGGACCACAGACCTCATAACCATAAAGGGCAATGGGTTCTCTAACTGATTCAAGTATTTTTAGCCAGATCCTAATTGGTATGTCGAAATTGTATGTTCCTTTTGATTGCATAGAATGCCCTTCTTGCCTTGTCTCTCAGATCGTTCACAGCTTTGTGGAAGTTACCTGTGGCGCTGATGTTTAGGCCAAGGTATGTATAGTTTTTTGTGTGCTCTAGGGCAACGGTGTTTAGATGTAATTTGTGTTTGCGGTCCTGGCGACTGGACCTTTTTTGGAACACCATTATTTTGGTCTTACTGGGATTTACTGTCAGGGCCCAGGTCTGGCAGAATATCTGCAGAAGATCTAGGTGCTGCTGTAGGCCCTCCTTGGTTGGTGACAAAAGCACCAAATCATCAGCAAACAGTAGACATTTCACTTCAGATTCTAGTAGGGTGAAGCCGGGTGCTGCAGGCTGTTCTAGTGCCCTCGCCAATTCGTTGATACATATGATGAAGAGGGTGGGGCTTAAGCTCCATCCCTGTCTCACCCCCTGGCCCTGTGGGAAGAAATGTGTGTTTTTTGCCTATTCTAACCACACACTTGTTGTTAGTGTACATGGATTTCATAATGTCGTATGTTTTTACTCCAACACCACTTTCCATCAGTTTGTATAGCAGACCCTCATGCCAAATTGAGTCAAAGGCTTTTTTTAAATCAACAAATCATTAGAAGACTTTGCCTTTGTTTCAGTTTGTTTGTGTCAATTAGGGTGTGCAGGGTGAATATGTGGTCTGCCGTATAATAAGTTGGTAAAAAGCCAATTTGACATTTTCTCAGTACATTGTTTTCACTGAGGAAATTTACGAGTCTGCTGTTAATGATAATGCAGAGGATTTTCCCAAGGTTGCTGTTGAAGCATATCACACGGTAGTTATTGGGGTCAAATTTGTCTCCACTTTTGTGGATTGGGGTGATCAGTCCTTAGTTCCAAATATTGGGGAAGATGCCAGAGCTGCGGATGATGTTAAAGAGCTTAAGTATAGCCAATTGGAATTTGTTGTCTGTATATTTTATCATTTCATTGAGGATGCCATCAACACCACAGGCCTTTTTTGGTTGGAGGGTTTTTATTTTATCCTGTAGTTCATTCAAGGTAATTGGAGAATCCAATGGGTTCTAGTCTTTAATAGTTGATTCTAAGATTTGTATTTGATCATTTATATGTTTTTGCTGTTTGTTCTTTGTTATAGAGCTAAAAAGATTGGAGAATCAATAGAATTTATCCATACATCTCCATTTTGGAGAGAACTCTTCGTGTTGTTGTTTGTTTAGAGTTCTCCAATTTTCCCAGAAGTGGTTAGATTCTATTGAGTCTTCAAATACATTGAGCTGATTTCTGACGTGCTATTGCTTGTTTTCTGGGTCTCTATGTTTATGGTTGGACAGGCTTCTCAGTTTCATTCTTAGGTTTTTGCATTCTTCATCAAACCATTTGTCATTGTTGTTAATTTTCTTCAGTTTTCTGCTTGAAATATTTAGATTTGATAGGGAAGCTGAGAGGTCAAATATACTTCTAATATTTCTACTGCCAGGTCTATAACTTCACTATTACAGTGGAACGTTTTGTCCAGGAAGTTGTCTAAAAGGAATTGAATTTGTTGTTGCCTTATTGTTTTTTGGTAGGTTTCCATGCTACAAAGGAACATACATCTATAGCATTTCTTAATATTACTCAGGTCCTTTGGCTTTGATGCCTCATGATTGACTATTGCTCTGTTCAAGTGGAATGTGATTTTGCTGTGACCTGATAGAGGTGTCAGTGGGCTGACTGTGAACACTCTGAGAGACTCTGGGTTGAAGTCAGTGATAAAGTAGTCCACAGTACTACTGCCAAGAGATGAGCTATAGGTGTACCTACCATAGGAGTCCCCTCAAAGCCTACCATTGACTATGTACAGTGAGGGGAAAAAAGTATTTGATCCCTTGCTGATTTTGTATGTTTGCCCACTGACAAAGAAATGATCAGTCTATAATTTTAATGGTAGGTTTATTTGAACAGTGAGAGACAGAATAACAACAAACAAATCCAGAAAAATGCATGTCAAAAATGTTATAAAATGATTTGCATTTTAATGAGGGAAATAAGTATTTGACCCCTCTGCAAAACATGACTTAGTACTTGGTGTCAAAACCCTTGTTGGCAATCACAGAGGTCAGACATTTCTTGTAGTTGGGCACCAGGTTTGCACACATCTCAGGAGGGATTTTGTCCCACTCCTCTTTGCAGATCTTCTCCAAGTCATTAAGGTTTCGAGGCTGACGTTTGGCAACTCGAACCTTCAGCTCCCTCCACAGATTTTCTATGGGATTAAGGTCTGGAGACTGGCTAGGCCACTCCAGGACCTTAATGTGCTTCTTCTTGAGCCACTCCTTTGTTGCCTTGGCCGTGTGTTTTGGGTCATTGTCATGCTGGAATACCCATCCACTACCCATTTTCAATGCCCTGGCTGAGGGAAGGAGGTTCTCACCCAAGATTTGACGGTACATGGCCCCGTCCATCGTCCCTTTGATGCGGTGAAGTTGTCCTGTCCCCTTAGCAGAAAAACACCCCCAAAGCATAATGTTTCCACCTCCATGTTTGACGGTGGGGGATGGTGTTCTTGGGGTCATAGGCAGCCTTCCTCCTCCTCCAAACACGGCGAGTTGAGTTGATGCTCCATTTTGGTCTCATCTGACCACAACACTTTCACCCAGTTGTCCTCTGAATCATTCAGATGTTCATTGGCAAACTTCAGACGGGCATGTATATGTGCTTTCTTGAGCAGGGGGACCTTGCGGGCACTGCAGGATTTCAGTCCTTCACGGCGTAGTGTGTTACCAATTGTTTTCTTGGTGACTATGGTCCCAGCTGCCTTGAGATCATTGACAAGATCCTCCCGTGTAGTTCTGGGCTGATTCCTCACCGTTCTCATGATCATTGCAACTCCACGAGGTGAGATCTTGCATGGAGCCCCAGGCCGAGGGAGATTGACAGTTCTTTTGTATTTCTTCCATTTGCGAATAATCGCACCAACTGTTGTCACCTTCTCACCAAGCTGCTTGGCGATGGTCTTGTAGCCCATTCCAGCCTTGTGTAGGTCTACAATCTTGTCCCTGACACCCTTGGAGAGCTCTTTGGTCTTGGCCATGGTGGAGAGTTTGGAATCTGATTGATTGATTGCTTCTGTGGACAGGTGTCTTTTATACAGGTAAGAAGCTGAGATTAGGAGCACACCCTTTAAGAGTGTGCTCCTAATCTCAGCTCGTTACCTGTATAAAAGACACCTGGGAGCCAGAAATCTTACTGATTAAGAGGGGGTCAAATATTTATTTCCCTCATTAAAATGCAAATCAATTTATAACATTTTTGACATGCGTTTTTCTGGACTTTTTTGTTGTTATTCGGTCTCTCACTGTTCAAATAAACCCACCATTAAAATTATAGACTGGTCATTTCTTTGTCAGTGGGCAAATGTTTCAAAATCAGCAGGGGATCAAATACTTATTTCCCTCACTGTACATACCCAGCGGGCAACAGAGCTGCTGGAGTTGAGACCCATTTTTGTTGGTTATGTTGTCATAGTTGTGCCTAGGGGGGCATATGGGGGAGGGAATGTTGTCACCTCCAGGCAGGTGTTTGTCCCCCTGTGTGCTGAGGGTGTCAGGTTCTTGTCCGGTTCTGGCATTTAGGTCGCCACAGACTAGTACATGTCACTGGGCCTGGACATGTTTGATTTCCCCCTCCAGGATGGAGAAGCTGTCTTCATTAAAGTATGGGGATTCTTGTGGGGGGATATAGGTAGCACACAGGAGGACATTTTTCTCTGATAAGATCATTTCCTTTTGAATTTCTAGCCAAATGTAAAATGTTCCTGTTTTGACTAATTTAATGGAGTTAGTTAGGTCTGCTCTTTACCAAATTAGCATACCCCCTGAGTTCCTTCCCTGTTTCACACCTGGTAGTTTGGTGGATGGGACTACCAGCGCTCTGTAAGCTAGAGGGCAACCAGTGGGTCCGTCTCCTCTATATCATGTTTCTTGTAGGATGACAATGTCTCTATTTACGATTTATTTGATGAAGTCCAGGTTCCTGCTCTTTAGGCCAAAGGCAGATGACCTCAGGCCTTGGATATTCCAGGTTGAGATAGTGAAGGCTTTGTGTTCCATAAAGTGTCTAATGTTATTGGTCGTGTTATTGGAGTGTGGGCATGGTTGACTTGGGGTGGTGTTGACTGGTTGAGGTTGGGATGTGGCTGGTGGAGTTGTGGTCTGGATGTTGGTCCTCTAGGCGTGGGTCCCACAGGTCTGGGAGAGTGTCTCGCTGGTCTGGGCGGGGTGTCTATTGATCTATTGCTCCTATGTGAAGTGTTGGGGCTGCGTTAAAAAGCGATGTCCTTTAGGGTCCAGGCGAAGGTGGGCACTGCTGCCTTGTATAGGTGGACCTGGTCATAAAGGCTGTTCAAGTCCAGGGTGGAGTGGTGGGCCAGGTAAACATTTGGTTTTGAGGCACATTCACAGGAAATACTTGCGTTTACCCGCTGTATGGTAGTAGGGTGGATGTAACCACTTGTGCGTTGGGGAAAGTTGTCACGATTCCCACCGAAGGTGGCGCCCCCTCCTGCTCTGGTGGCGCTTGGCGGTCGTCGTCACCGGCCTACTAGCTGCCACTGATTCCCTTTTTGTTTTCCCCCTTTCTGTTATTGTTTGCACCTGTTCTTAGTGTGGGTGATTAGCGGGGCTATATGAGCCAGCTGGCCCGCCTGCTCTTTGTGCGGGATTGTTTATCTGTTGTATGCTTGTGTACACGCTGGTTGTGTTTTTTGTGCTAGTGCATTGGTTTTGCGCCGACTGTGTTTTCCCCTGTGTTTGGGGCACTTTGTTTTGTGTGCGCTCTCATCGCTGTTTGGGGTGGCTTGTGTTTTTCGCCATTTGGCCCATTAAAAGCCACTACCCTGTATTCGCTGCCTCCTGCGTTTGATTCCTCACCCACGACGCCCGAGCATTGCAAAAGTAGAAGAAGCTTCTTCTATCACTCCCTTGAATGCTGTGGCCACACTTTCCTGCTAGGCTCTCAGGTCGTTTGTGCCTGTGTGTATTATTATGTGGCTAGGTGAACCTAGTTGGTCCTCAGAAAAAAGGTCTAGGGCGCGTTGGGTGTTTGGACACCAGAGTTTAGACACACTGTGTTTGGGAAAAAGTTTTTTTTCTTGTATATATTTCCTGTTTGAGTCCATAAGGAGTACAATCTGTGTCTTGTGTATGTCCTCAGTGGGGGGGGGGGGGGTTGTCAGGAGGGCTATCAGGGGGGGGTGGCTGACGGGGGGTGCTTGGGGTTCTTCATTTGTCTGTCCCGCTGTGATGTCGAGTCTATGGTCAGGGTATGGGGTGGACTGTTCTGCTGTGGTGTCGAGACTATTGTCGGGAGCTGAGGTGAGCTGTTCTGCTGGCTTCTCTGCGTAGGTGGCCACCTCTCTAGCGGGTTGTTCTCTGTCACACGCCATCCCCCTCACCCTCTCCTCCAGTAGTCTGATCCTCTCCTCTAGTCCTCTGTTCTTCTCCTGCTCATGCTTTTTATCATGGTGAAGTTGTCTCACCACAGTCCAGAGTGCAGATATGTCTCTCTCCACCTCCAGCACTCCTGGTCTGGTTAAGGGGATGTTGTTGTGCTGGACTGTTGTCTGGGTCTGTGCTGACTTGAATGTAATCACCTGCTGTTCCAGCTCCACCTGCCTTACCTCCATCTGGGTAAATGTATCCAATGAGAGAGTAGTACTCTGTGCTGGGAGGTTCAGTTTTTGCTTGGGGTTGCTCGTCTGTGGCGTTATATAATGAAGAGGTCTGGTCTGACCTGCTCGGGGTGGCGGTATCTTTCTCAAGCGAGAGCTTCTCCTGCTGAGCTAATTCTTTGATTAGGTGGAAGTCCAGCTGAAACTGTTTGGGGTTGCCCTGTACCAATACTGTTCCAGACTTATAGAAATGTATATTAGCTGACTCAGAGTCCTCGCTGTCTAGTATCCTGAGTTTCCACCCTTTGGTAACACCCTCCCTCTTAACAGAGGGGTAGTGTGTTCACATAGCACTGTGCCATGCCAGGGGATGGTCTGTGTGGAAGATGAGGTTGCTGATGTTCCCATTTTTATAATAGTCAGCAAAAAGTGTCTCTTAATTTTCCATAAGGAGCTTCATTTTGTACTCTTTTCTTGTCTTATTATTCTTTACATACACAGGGCACTGTATTTTAATTGTCTCTAAACAGCAGGAGGCAGCTTCTAAAGCCTTTCCATTTGGTTGGAGTAGACTGTGAGACTCTCCTGCCATTGTTGGGCTAAAGGGCTAAGCTTGGCAGCCTTAATTTAGCATTCACTCCTTATAAAGTAATGTAATGTATTTTTCTTCTTGGCTTTTGGAAATAAAATATAGCTTCAGACTAAACATTACTCACTCAGTTCCAGGTTGGATGGTGTTTTCAGGTTTCTGTTGTTTACCAGAGCATTTGCTGTATAGCTTTGGAATAATAATCTTTGTTAGCTGTAAGCCTTCCAGGTGATTCCGTAATTCCATCCAAAATCAGGTTGTAGGTTTGGAGTTTTGATTTTGAGTGAAGGTTATGTTGTAAAAAAAAAAATCCAAATTTATCTAACTCTAAATCTATATATTTTTAAGAACATGCTGAACATGCAGGAGCTCATCTGCTCATGACCTGTCTCTCTCTCTTTCTCTCTCTTCTCTCTCTCTCTCTCTCTCTCTCTCTCTCTCGCTCTCTCTCTCTGACTTCTCTCTCTCTCTCTTCCAAGCAATGAGAGGTCAGTTTCAATCAGCAGTCACCAGTTCTCTGTCCCCTAGTTCCAGAGATTGTCTCCTTTCAAAGGCATCATCCAGGCCAATCTCCCAGGCTAGTTGGTGTGGATGGAGTGTTTATTTTAGGCTTGACCAGGCCCATCTGACCAGACCCTGCTATCATCCCTGTTCAACACAGTATGAAGGCTGTCCACATTCAGCCCCAAGGGGATGGGGTGGGGCGTTGTGATGTTCACCTCTCTTGGGAATGATCTGACTCAAAGAGAACATGCAGCCAGGGGACACTAATACTGCTTGTGTCCCAAATGGCACCATATTCCCTTTATAGTGCACTACTTTTAACCAGGGTCTATCGGCTGCATTTGAGACACAGACTCTATCTGTCTCTCTGTGAATGCCAGGTTAAGAAGTCTGAGGGCTGTACTTAGGCTATCCTGGGTGAAGTAGCAGCACTAAAATATTCCATAGCTCACCTCACCTGAATTTAAAGTTTGTGTGGAAATAAAGAGATACAGACATATGCATGCAAGCACACAAATGGCCCTGTTGTTGTAGCAGCCCTTAATTAGATTTATATCAGGAATGTATTCTGCTTGGCAGACACTGTTGCATGGTGTATTGTGAAGCGGAATACTCTAGAAGCATTACTGCATCCAGCCAACAGCAATTCCCTCTGTCTCTGTTAGGACCATTACTGTATCACAGCGTACAGTCTAACAGTTCAAACACAGAACGCTCTGTTAAAGGAAAGGAAAGTGTTGTATCCCAGATCACAGTGTATTCTGTCAGGATGGTATTGTGTTATAGATTACCGCTCGATCTTCCCAACACCGTGGGCAAAAACATAGATTTTTGCCAAGAACCCTTTCAAAAACACACTTTAAACAACGCAGTCATTTAGGCTATTGAGGAAGGTAACAAAATGTTCTTCTGAAGGAGAGAAAGAGAAAGAAAAATAAACACATAGAGACAAATACAGAGAGAGAGCGAGAGAGAGAGACAAATACATAAAGAGAGAGAGATCTGAATCTAAAAATGTCAAATAGAAAACCAAAGAAAATTAACAATGACAAATGTTTTGATGAAGAATGTAAAAACCTAAGAAAGAAATCGAGAAACCAGCAGCAAACCACCATGCATCCCACTGCTGTCTTGCTTCAGAAGCTAAGCAGTGTTGGTCCTGGTCAGTCTCTAGATGGGAGACCAGATGCTGCTAGAAGTGGTGTTGGAGGGCCAGTAGGAGGCACCCTTTTGTCTGGTATAAAAATATACATATATATCCCAGGGAAGTGATTGGGGACATTGCCCTGTGTCGGGTGCTGTCTTTCAGATGGAATGTTAAATGGTTTTCCTGACTCTCAATGGTCAGTAAAGATTCCATGGCACTTATCATAAGAGTAGGGGTGTTAACCCCGGTGTCCTGGCTAAATTCCCAATCTGGCCCTCATACCATCATGGTCAACTAATCATCCCCAGTTTACAATTGGCTCATTCATTCCCACTCCTTTCCCCTGTAACTATTCCCCAGGTTGTTGCTGTAAATGAGAATGTGTTGTTCTCAGTCAACTTACCTGGTTAAATAAAAATAAAAAATCCAACCAATAACATAGAGACCCAGAAAACATGAACCTATGCCTTCACTATGGTGAATCACTAAAACAATACAGAAATACACTATGAAAATAGAAGGAACAGCATAACAGAAATCAGCTCAATGTAATTGAAGAATCCATAGAATATAACCACTTCTGGGAAAACACTAAACAAACAACAACACAAAGAGATATCTATCCAAAATGAAGATGTATGAGTAAACCACTTCTACAATCTTTTTGGCCCTATAATAAAGAACAAACAGCAAAAACATGATCAAATACAAATCTTAGAATCAACTATTAAAGACTACCAGAACCCACTGGATTCTCCATTTACATTGAATGAACTACAGGACAAAAAAGGCCTGTGGGGTTGATGGTATCCTAAATGAAATGATAAAATATACAGACCACAAATTCCAATTGGCTATACTTAAACTCTTTAACATCATCCTTAGCTCCGAAATTTTCCCCAATATTTGGAACCAAAGATTGATCACATCAATCCCCAAAATTGGAGACAGATTTGACCCCAATAACTACCGCGGGATATGCGTCAACAGCAACCTTGGGAAAATCCTCTACAATATCATTAACAGCAGACTCGTATATTTCCACCACAGTGAAAACAATGTACTAAGCAAATGTCAAATTGGCTTTTTACCAAATTACCGTACGACAGACCATGTATTCACCCTGCACACCCTAATTGACAAACAAACAAAGCAGAACAAAGGCAAAGTGTTCTCATGAAAGTGGTGTTGGGGTAAAGAATGCTATATTATAAAATCCATGTACACAAACAACAAGTGTGCGGTTAAAATTGGCAAAAAACACACACATTTCTTTCCACAAGGCCATGGGGTGAGACAGGGATGCAAGCTTAAGCCCCACCCTCTACAACATATATATCAACGAATTTATGAGGGCACTAAAACAGTCTGCGGCCTCACCCTACTAGAATCTGAAGTCAAATGTCTACTGTTTGCTGATGATCTGGAGCTTCTGTCCCCAACCATGGAGGGCCTACAGCAGCACCTAGATCTGCTGCACAGATTCTGTCAGACCTGGGCACTGACAGTAAATCTCAGTAAAGCCAAAATAATGGTTTTCCAAAAAAGGTCCCGTTGCCAGATCCACATATACAAATTCCATCTAGATACCGTTGCCCTAGAACATACAAAAAACGATACATACCTCGGCCTAAACATCAGCGCCACAGGTAACTTTCACATTGCTGTGAACGATCTGAGAGACAAGGTAAGAAGGACCTCTATGCCAGCAAAAGGTACATCAAATTTGACATACCAAATAGTATCCGGCTAAAAATACTTTAATCAGTCATGGAACCCATTTCCCTTTATGGTTGTGAGGTCTGGGGTCCGTTCAGCAACCAAGAATTCACAAAATGGGACAAACACCAAATTGAGACTGCATGCAGAATTCTGCAAAAATATCCTCAGCGTTCAATGTAAAACACCAAATAATGCATGCAGAGCAGAATGAGGCCGTTACCCGCTAATTATCAAAATCCAGAAAAGGGACATTAAATTCTACAACCACCTAAAAGGAAATTATTCCCAAATCCTCAATAACAAAGCCATCACCTACAGAGAAATTAACCTGGAGAAGATCCCCCTAAGCAAGCTGGTCCTGGAACACAAACAGACCCACAGAGCTCCAGGACAGCAACACAATTAGACCCAACCAAATAATGAGAAAACTAAAAGATAATTACTTGACACATTGGAAATAATTAACAAAGCTTTGACTATGCACAGACTCAGTGAGCATAGAAATGCTATTGAGCAAGGCCGCCGTAGGTATACCTGGCTCTCGAGAAGACAGGCTATGTGCACACTGCCCACAAAATGAGGTGGAAACTGAGCTGCACTTCCTAACCTCCTGCCAAATGTATGACCATATTAGAGACACACATTTCCCTCAGATTACACAGATCCACAAAGAATTAGAAAACAAACCCAATTTTGATAAACTCCCATATCTATTGGGCGAAATACCTGTGTACCATCACAGCAGCAAGATTTGTGACCTGATGCCACTAGAATACAACCCATATTTATGTAATTTATTTTCCCTTTTGCGCTTTAAATATTTTCACATAATATGACATTTTAAATGTCTTTATTATTTTGGAACTTTTGTGAGTGTAATGTTTACTGTAAATTGTTATAGTTTATTTAATTTTTGTTTATTATCTACTTCACTTGCTTTGGCAATGTTAACATATGTTTCCCATGCCAATAAAGCCCTTATATTGAATTTAATGAGAGAGAGAGAGAGAGAGAGAGAGAGAGAGAGAGAGAGAGAGAGAGAGAGAGAGAGAGAGAGAGAGAGAGAGAGAGAGAGAGAGAGAGAGAGAGAGAGAGAGAGAGAGAGAGAGAGAGAGAGAGAGAGAGAGAGAGAGAGAGAGAGAGAGGAGAGAGAGAGAGAGAGAGAGAGAGAGAGAGAGAGAGAGAGAGAGAGAGAGAGAGAGAGAGAGAGAGAGAGAGAGAGAGAGAGAGAGAGAGAGAGAGAGAGAGAGAGAGAGAGAGAGAGAGAGAGAGAGAGAGAGAGAGAGAGAGAGAGAGAAGCATGACATCCTGTTGTATGTTTGCTCTCTTACACCACACACTGATTAGCAGGCTGTTATAGCGACAGACCAGACCTCAGTCTCCCATCTCAGCCATGCTGTCAGATGAATGTATTCAATCTCTGGGCTGTTGCCACTTAGCCCCTGCCCTGCTACTGATAAGACCCCAATACCACTGAGTGTACAAACTAACCAGCGGTGTGAGAGAATGTGGGGAAATAACCACCAACTCAGGCCTCCTGGGTATCTACATGTGTGCTTTTACTATGTGTGTGTGTTGTTATGTGTGTGTCTGAAAAAAAAAGGGCCATCGCTACAACACAAACTGCTTGTTTACTCCTAAAAAAATGGCCTGTCATATCTCTCCGTGCACTCACCACTTGTTGCTGACAATGCATGCATATTGATCTAATCTGGCTGTATAATTGGAGCAGGGGGGTAAATATCAAACCCCATTAACACCATTTTGGAAATTACCCATTCCCCCTTCATTCATCATGCAATGCCAGCTGGCACTATGAGCCTGTTGGAAGGCAGCAGCCCTGGCTTTATTTCAGTGTTGAGATGTCCTCTCTATGTGCTGTCAATGAGTAGTGTCTACACTGCCTGTCTGTCAGTCCCTGGCCTTCCTCTCAATATGTGAATATGATAGGGTGATTGGCTGCTCAGCCTGCACTAATGTTAAGTGGAGTGAAGAGGAGAATGAACATCTCTCTATGTCCACCTCTCTCTCTTCTCACAGTGATAGAAACTGTACCATCACACGTCCATCATACACATCCTTTTACACCTCAACCCATCCTTCTCGGCGGCAGCTCCCCCTTCCTCTGACAGACCGCAGAGAAGAGAGATAAACGTGCAGAGATCCCCGACCGTCAGACATAATGGCTTATGAATATAAATGTGGTTTGATTTGGTTGGTCTGACTGAGATACAGCCATGCAGGGAGAGAACACAGAATACAGCAGTGCAACTGTTCATCTTATTGGAAAGTGCTTTGTGCCACGTTTCTGTGGCCCCGTAGATTGAGCTGACAACATACACACAGTGGCATGTCACTTTAGTCCCTGGGGAGACAACACTATTCCCTTAAGGAGCCTTGCCATCACAGCCAAGATTCTAACTCTCAAAGGTACAGTATGTCTTTCTACAGACAGTGCTGTTCTCTCTCCCATTCTGCCTGCTGGCATCATCTGACCTGACTTCACAAAAACAACTGAAAAGCCCTCAAAGAAAAATCCTATGCTGCAACTTTTCTCATTATTATTCCACTTAGGTTTGATACTTTTGAAAGGTTGATTTATTTGAACTGTGCATGCTCTTATTCGTATGTGGGTAATTAGCATGCTAGCAGTATTTTGAGAAAATATCCTCCTACATGCTTAAAGATATTACCTGGAGTGAAATACAGATCTTAAAAATCTTTCAGCGGTCGTCTCTTTTACCACATCAGCTCACTTATAAGAGCTGCTTATCTTATCTGATTGATGTGCCTCCTTTAGATAGAATGAAGAAGAAAATTGGTCTCTCTCTCTCTCTCTCTCTCTCTCTCTCTCTCCCTCTCCCTCTCCCTCTCCCTCTCCCTCTCTCCTCTCTCTCTCTCTCTCTCTCTCTCTCTCTCTCTCTCTCTCTCTCTCTCTCTCTCTCTCCCTCCCTCTCTCCCTCTCCCTCTCCCTCTCCCTCTCCCTCTCTCTCTCTCTCTCTCTCTCTCTCTCTCTCTCTCTCTCTCTCTCTCTCTCTCTCCCTCTCTTCCTCCTACATCTTACATACATGGGCCAAGGAAGGTAATGAGCTTACCTGCACCATTATTACATTTGAAGAGATCCAGCTCAAGCTGTTCCCATAGATACACTTCAGCTGAACATGTGGCACAGAAAACCAGCTCTGCCTTTATAAGTTGATTTAACTATAACAGTAAAATAGACTCTAGTCATTGCATTAACCTAGACAGTGAAATAACATCAATACTTTTCAACCACACTTGAACATAACAACCTGGCTGACAGCTTTAACAGACTTGTGTTGCTATGCAGGTTGCTTTGCACATATATAATGAAGGCAATGTAAATAGCTTTGTTTTCACCTTGAACCCACAGAGAAAATGATGTACACACTACTGCCAACTCTTAACTTCACTTGAAAAGATGGGCACACAAAAAACAAGTTCCACAGTCAATTATAACCTTACAAGCAATTAAGTCCTGTAGTGACAACAGCATGTTGCCAACTACAGTTTGCCACCATGTATAGTAAAAGTGCTCAGTGGGAGCTTCACTTCAGAGTGATGCCATTATTGAATGGACAACAACCTTTTTTGTATACAGTTTCAGTTAAAGATTCAGCCTTAACACCTTCTAGGCACACAGTATCTAAAGTAAGTTCGAAAAAAGTTTTTTCTCTATTCCACTTTCAGAGAAACGTTTATATTTTGTATTAGGATCAGCTAGGATTCAAGGCGTGCAATAACAACCACTACTACATAAACTGAACACAAAGCTAACTGAGCTTGCGCTAACTGAGCTTGCGCTAACTGAGCTTGCGCTAACTGAGCTTGCACCAGCTGACCCAATGCTTGACATGACAAAAGGCTACAGTTGCGGTATAATTTACACCGCTCAAAAACTAAAGGGAACACTTAAACAACACAATGTAACTCCAAGTCAATCACACTTCTGTGAAATCAAACTGTCCACTTAGGAAGCAACACTGATTGACAATAAATTTCACATGCTGTTGTGCAAATGGAATAGACAACAGGTGGAAATTATAGGCAATTAGCAAGACACCCCCAATAAAGGAGTGGTTCTGCAGGTGGGGACCACAGACCACTTCTCAGTTCCTATGCTTCCTGGCTGATGTTTTGGTCACTTTTGAATGCTAGCGGTGCTTTCACTCTAGTGGTAGCAAGAGACAGAGTCTACAACCCACACAAGTGGCTCAGGTAGTGCAGCTCATCCAAGATGGCACATCATTTCGAGCTATGGCAAGAAGGTTTGCTGTGTCTGTCAGCGTAGTGTCCAGAGCATGGAGGCGCTACCAGGAGACAGGCCAGTACATCAGGAGACGTGGAGGAGGCTGTAAGATGGTAACAACCCAGCAGCAGGACCGCTACCTCCGCCTTTGTGCAAGGAGGAGCAGGAGAAGCACTGCCAGAGCCCTGCAAAATGACCTCCAGCAGGCCACAAATGTGCATGTGCCTGCTCAAACGGTCAGAAACAGACTCCATGAGGGTGGTATGAGGGCCCGACATTCACAGGTGGGGGGTTGTGCTTACAGCCCAACACCGTGCAGGACGTTTGGCATTTGCCAGAGAACACCAAGATTGGCAAATTTGCCACTGGCGCCCTGTGCTCTTCACAGATGAAAGCAGGTTCACACTGAGCACGTCCAAGCCATTTCTTTTCATTTCTAATGGAAAATCTAAATTTCTGTTTAGATATTTTTTTCCCCTTGGTCCTGTGCACACACATGTGAACAACAAAATGTTTTTAAATTTCAACTTATTTCACAAGAAAAAGTGAATCGTGCTAGGGTGCCAATATATTTGACCACAACTGTGTAACACACAGAAAGGGCTCTCAATGTTACATGCTTTGTGACAAAGTGAAAAGGCCTAGGCTGACAGTATATGTATGTCATTAAATAGATAATGCAAGGTTATGGCAGCCCAACAATGCATCTGGCTGAGGATTGGGTTCTTGCAGATACACTATTCATTTTACCACATGAAAAGCAGACTTACTATGCCTGCAATTAAGATTAATGCACTAACTGTAAGTCACTCTGGATAAGAGAATCTGCTAAATATCAAGTAGATACACAATAATGTGTAACTTCATACAGCAAAGCATTGTTGGTGGTAGAAATGCGATCAGCGATTTGAATGGGGACCCTTCAGTGCTCCCTGAAGAGACGTCTTGTGTTCTCCAGACCTGAAGGACGGCAATTCTCTGAACAAACCACTCAAGTGTTCATACACTCTACACAAACCCTCTCAGGACCCCTGAGTGTCTGGCGAACATGAGAGGTTTCCTATTCATCTCAACATCTAAATGACATGAGGAAAGATATGGAATACAATTGGCCCTCTTCAGACACTGTAGGTTTAAGATCATGTTTATACACCACATGGTCTCTCATACCAAATGGCTTCTTCTATTTGAATACGATAGAGAAAGGAAAGGCTAAGCTAAACTGCTGCCACTTTGATATACAGTACCTTGATTGGTTACAAGGAAAACACACAAAATCTTATCTATTTGGATATATTTTGTCAGCACAAAGCATTCAAGCAGAAATAAAGATGGTCCGAACCCCAGGTTTCTTCCTGCCTCCTCTCCATCACTATCCTCCCACACTGACACAGCCCATTCCATCAAAGCAACAAACGGCACGCGTATGGCAGCCTTCACTGAGACAGCCAGCCCAGCTCTGACAGATAGCCCAGCCTAGCCCAGCCTGGCCCTGGGTAGGACAGACCTCAGTGTCACAGTCATCACCGTTAAACGGGCAGTGCAGTCAAAAACTCAATCTCCTGTTTAAAAAAAAAAAAGAATTCCACACTATGGGGTCGAAATAACACTATTAAATTGTAAACATGATGATAATGCCCGTTTAGTGTAAGATTTTTTTGCCTGGAATTTCAGTCTTTTCAGGTGGGATGGAGTTTTTGGCCCAGAGCATGAAATCAAATTCTGATCTGATTATTCTGACCAATGACTAGTCTTCCTTTTTTGCATATGTATCCTCCTACTTCGAATGGATAAGCGGGGTAGATCACAGATGAACACAGGTGTCATTCCACAAAGGGGAATTTTTGCTCATCCCTCATGATGAATTAAGGTCACTAATTTGTTTTTTAACTAGGCAAGTCAGTTAAGAACAAATTCTTATTTACAATGACGGCCTACCCCAGCCAAACCTGAACGACGCTGAGCCTATTATGCACCGCGCTATGGGATTCCCAATCACGGCTGGTTGTGATTCAGCCTGAAATTGAACCAGGGTTTGTAGGGAAGCCTCTAGCACTGAGGTGCAGTGCCTTGAACTGCTGTGCCACTCAGGATCCCGAAGTAGTAAGGAACTCGCCACACATGGTTGTCTAAAACCTGCAGACACTAGGCCCTCCATGGAATAAGTTTGACGCTCCTGGTCTAGACGATCCTATCCGCTAATCAGGACGGGGTATGCAAATATATTTAAATGAGTATTAACACGGCCACATGAGCAGACTGAGCATTTCAATGGCAAAAGGAGGCTCAGGGAAATAAATGATTACAAATATATTTGGAGTTATTGTTATGAGAAAAAAAAACTGTGATTTATTAGACTTACATTGATGATTTAAAAAAAATAAACAATGTAAGACTGCATGGGGGCTTTAATATCATTATCATTTGGAGGGCATGCATATTCTCCCGTCACCACGGGGGAGCAAGGGCATGGATTGGCTGTCAGTCTCCCTGAGTGTCAGGAGTGATAAGCCAGATCAGTGGCTGCTAAGAAACTATGAAATGGGTTAGTCAGAAATGAGATGCCAGTTATCACCCAGAGCCAGATGGGGGTGGGGTTGCTGGTGAGGGGATGACAGGGGTACACAGTCCACTTCAACCAGGAGGTAGTATCACCAGCCTATCCTCTCTGTGTCACCACAGGCTTTAATTAGGGAGACTTCAGATCAAGCAGAAATTATGTCATAGGGGCTGTTACTGTCCTCTGTCCTACTTTGAAATGTTTGCTAATGTGTGTTTTAGTGGTGTGGATCAGCGGTCAGAGCTGTACTGGAGCAGCAGTTAGACTACAGGTCAAACCGTGGTAAAGGCTGATATGTAGACTGACAGGAAGAGTCAGAGTCCATTGGTCAGTTAACAGCAGTGGTCAATAAACACATTTCAAAGACAGACAATGCACAGTAACACACACTGTGGGGAGTAGTTAGTTGTCAATGCCCGGAGTGGTATTGGTTAGTGCAATATCTTTATTTTGAACCCCAAATAGGAACAAGGTCCAACAGAAGTATTTGTCAATCATTATGCTAAGATATTAGCATAGTATTGCATTGCAGAATAAATCAATAAAATAAGACAATATAAGCCAGTGGTTTATTGCTGTTGGTTTTTATCAGGAGTGGCATTAATTTCCTACTATACATATTCCGTCTTTAAATTATTCTAATACCAGGGGATTCCCAATCATCTTTTGTTGTTTCCACTCTCATAAAAATAGGATTAGAACTTGTTCAAAAAAAGTTAATCATTGTGGATCCCAATTCCCTAAAGAAGCTTCTCAGAATGTAACACATTCGTAAGTATGAAAGAGCAATTTAGCCTTAGATTAAAAAAGTTGGGCGGATAGATTACACAGGGCTCTCAGAGAAACTTGCTAAGGAGAACAATAGTGCAGCTCGACAGACTCATGAGTGTATATAGTATCTGTAGGACTATGCACCAACCAAGAAGACTATGATAGGTTTACTACTGACTCACTGTAACATACTGTCTGTCCATCTTTACCAGATATGAAACAACAGTCCGTTCTATGATAAACCCACCCTGCCCTCCAGCTACACGGGACTGCATGGTGACCTGTGTGAGTCCATTTCACTCAGAATCTTTGATGAGTTAAAGTCAACCTGAATTTGTTAACTGCATTTCCAAGTAGTTTCACACTGTGTAAGAGAGAAGATATGGAATACAAATCCAACAGAATTTCCTCTTTGAGAGGTGTTTATATAGCACTCGAGAATGTGTAATACCTTACATACCATGTTTGTCTTTGTGGAGCTTTATTATATCTCACTACTCTGTATGGGAATCATAGGTTCTAAAGTCTATTTCAAGAGTGCGTTGGGTAGGCAGGGTACTTTGTGAATCCCCCACTGGTTGACTTAAGCACATCTTCAAGTAGACTAGTGTTATGTGGAGTCATGCCAACACTATCAGCACCTGTGTGTACTGCAGGGTAGGAAGCCTAGCTCTTCTGTGATTGATGAATAATGAAAGGTAAAGCAGAACATGTCTTTCTCTGCTTGAATGCAGCACATACACAATGCAAGAGATGCACATCTATGTTTTTAGACAGAGTTTTCAGTTGGAAAACTTTCAACATCCAGAAGGATATGTTATTTTAAAAGGTTTTTCAAGAGAGTGCAGAATATTTGCACTACAAGTGGAATTCAATATCTATGAATGTGCCCACATTCACATTAACATGTCCGCTCATGGACACCCACACCTACAATAGTTGGAAGTCATAAGAGATGATTCATGGCCAGGTTAGTGGCTGCTGAGCGGGTTGGGGACTTATATGAGGAGTTTAGCACCTTAAATGGCTGTGTTTTTAAAAGGAACATTTCTCCACACTGTTAAACGGATCCCCAAAAGAAAGATGGAGGCATTAAGTGAGGACATGGACAGAGTGCACTCAGCACGGCCCCAGCATGACTACTCAGCCAGAACATTTCACTGTGAAGATCTCACAACGCTCTGACATGGCAATGCATTATGGAAGCCCGTCTGGTGGAGGTTGGGGTTGATGTGTCTCAAAGCCTGACAACAGCTCTGGGCATTTCCATTAAAAACCACACAACTCAACATTACGACCTCTCCTCCAGGGCCTGATGAGTTTTTCTTCACCTCAAGAAGAAAAAAAACAGCAACAGTTGCAGTTTTTTGAAAGACTCATCATGAGGTCGCACAAACAGGCAAATAGGTTAAGTTTGTTAAGTGCATTTTTTTTCTGAATGACGGAGATAGTGTGGCTGGTGGATATTGGGTTACGTGTGCCATACAGGGTTTCTACTAGAGCCTTGAGGCTGTGCTGACAAAGGAAACCAACACCATGATCATAGCAGCACAACACGCAAACACACACACACACAAACATTCCCTTATCTCCCTTGTGAGCCCCTACCACCTGACTACTGTGATGTGTTGTTTATTACATGTGGTCTCTCTCTCACACACACACACACACACACACACACACACACACACACACACACACACACACACACACACACACACACACACACACACACACACACACACACACACACACACACACACACACACACACACACACACACACACACACACAGAATGATGACTGATGTGAGCTAAGCCTTTCCTCGGGCAGGCTCTGAGAATTATAACACTATCATTTTAAATTGGATAGCAGAGGACATGGTGGATAACTGGTGCGTGTGTGTGTGTGTGTGTGTGTGTGTGTGTGTGTGTGTGTGTGTGTGTGTGTGTGTGTGTGTGTGTGTGTGTGTGTGTGTGTGTAACCCACTCTATCAACTGGACGTGAATCTAGCCCGTCACCAGCTGTATCTGCGTACAGGGACAGATGACAGAGTACAGGGAACAGAAAGTGAGGACAGGGACAGAGGACAGGGGACAGAGAACAGGGGATATGGCAGAAAGGACAGACAGAGGACAGGGGACAGAGGACAGAGAGGACAGACAGATTTCAGGGGACAGAGAGAGAGAACAGGGGTCAGGGGACAAAGAGGACAGACAGGGAACATGGGTCAGGGGACAGAGAGGACAGACAGAGAACAGGAGTCAGGGGAACAAGCAGGGGTGCAGGTACTTACCAGTGAGTGGGTGAACTCTGGGGCGTGGTCGTTCTTGTCTGTGATGGTGATGGTTGCCGTGGATGTTCCTGTCAGTCCCACGTCTCTTCCCTTCATGTCCTGGGCTACGATCTCCAGCTCATACTGTGTTGTGGGGAGTGTCTGGAGGGACACACACACAGACACACAGTGTCAAGTCTGTCATTATCACACATCCATTTCAGGGGTTACACACAACACAATCATCATTAGACATAGGATTTGTTGAGGGAGATCAAATGAATCCACTGAATACAAATGATAACAAATGATTAACTGACTGACAAAAAGCAATTTAGACTGAATGATTGTTACGCCGGTGTGGATTCATTTCGGAGTAAACATATTCTAATAAAAACACACCCCCTTGGCATCTTATTATGTTGACACTTTGTACATTTCTATCAAGCCTCTTAGAAAGCTCAGGAACAAAGCACCAGACTTTTGGAGGCATAGAGCCAGACAGGTACTGGAGTGTAATGATCACATAGTCACATAGCCCAAGTGACTCATACACACAAAACAAACAAAAGAGAGTTGCTACGGCATGGTCTCCTGTCTGGGGGTGGTAGTGCAGTACTCTGTAGTCTACTAAATATAACAGCCATTTCCTGACATTTAAATAGAACTAAATAGATGTCAAGTGTCTGTTATAACCTAAGCTTATCACATTATAGAAACCAACCAACACCCACATCATCTATTGGCATCTATCATGCATCCAGGTCTTGTGCAAACCAGATGAAAAAATCCCCAAACAAATGTATTTACAGTCTGTGTAGAACACCTCTCAGCACATGTGATTATGAGTAGACGTATGGAAGTATGACTCACAGTATTTTACGTTCATCCATTTTTAAATACCTAAGGGGGTAAGTTGCTTCAATACTTCCCCTTCAATGGCTCAGAAGACATAAGATCAAGGTTTGTATGCTTGGCAGACATGCAAGCGGCGTTATTAACATTTTTCTCCCAGCTTTCATGATGTGCTACATTAAAAGAGAAAGGATCCTCTTTGGAGCTTGGCTCTCCCGGGTAATTCTAAGGCGAGGGAAGGCAGTGGGGAGGGACCCTGGAGGACAGAAGCTGGCCAGGCATTAGGGTAAGTTGGAGAAGTGGAGTGTGATTGCAGTGCAGGTTAAATGCCAAGCTCAATTTGGAATATGCAGCTCTGCATCCAGCATAGATTATTTTGTTGCTTTTAAAGCCATGGTTAATATTCACCTGCAGGCTACAGAATTTTTTTTTCTCCAAAAGGAATCTTCAGTTGTCTCCATAAGATATCCCCTTTTGGTTCCAGGTAGAATCCTTTTTGGTTCCAGGTAGAATCCTTTTGGTTTCCCTGTAGAACCCTCTGTAGAAAGGGTTCTATATGGACTGCAAAACGGTCTACCTGGAACCAAAAGTGTTCTACCTGGAACCAAAAAGGGTTCTTCAAAGGGTTCTCCTATGGGAACAGTCAAAGAACCCTTTTAGGTCCTAGATAGCACCTTTTTTTAAGAGTGTATAGATGGAATAAGGCAGTCACACTTTAAACAAGCCCTGTGAAGCTGGTATTACTGTAGCAGAGGTGAGCACCAGGGAAGTATTGTTTAACAGTGGACACTGGCCATGATGTCATCACAGTGAGTCCAAAACAGTGTTTACATTGACCATACTAAACTTGTGCTTCAAACTGGCACATGTGAAACATAACCTTTACCAAGTATAATGTATTCTTAATGATCAGAATCACAACATTAATTTCTTTGAATATTTCCTGCTTAGAAATGGTGGTCCAATGGCATAAATTACACCAAGTATTGTTGATAAGCTAACATTTATTTTCCTTGGCGAGATCCCACTCAATGTGGTGTTCAGTGCCACATGCATAAAAAAACGAATCTGTATGTTTCACTAAAACCCCCAGGAGCCCACTCCTGCATCTCCTCTCTCTCTGTTACCCACAATGCAGCCCTCCCTCCCTCCCTTTCCCCTCCCAACTCTGCACACCACAGCAGTCACTACCCACTGCGCACACCACATCATTTCAAAGTGGAAATTTGGGTAATATGTGGGTAATAACTTTTATGAATACATAATGTATATGTTTTATTGACATTTATTGTATTGCAAAAGTGATATTAAATTGTGTTTGGTTGTCAACAAATTCCCGTTTGTTTATAAATGAATAATTGATATGTTGGATTTATCTCAAACAAGAATCACAGTTAAAACCTGTTGGGGCTAGGGGGCAGTATTTTCACGGCCGGATGAAAAACGTACCCAATTTGAACAGGTTACTACTCTGGCCCAGAAACTAGAATATGCATATTATTAGTAGATTTGGATAGAAAACACTCTGAAGTTTGTAAAACTGTTTGAATGGTGTCTGTAAGTATAACAGAACTCATATGGCAGGCAAAAACCTGAGAAAAATACAAGCAGGAAATGAAAATCTTGTGGCTGTACTATTTTCAAGTCATTGCCAATGGAACACACAGTGACAAAGGATTCATTTTGCACTTCCTAAGGCTTCCACTAGATATCAACAGTCTTTAGAAAGTTGTTTGTGGCGTCTATGATGAACAGAGACCGAATGAGAAGGCTGGGAAGTTGGTGTCCCAGGGAATGACATCACTTCATTGGCGCGCGTTCATGTGAGATGGGACCTGTGTTCCAAAACGTTTTTCAAGACACAGGAATGGTCCGGTTGAAATATTACTGAAGTTTCACGTTAAAATGGCCCTAAAGAGTGATGCTATGCAACGTTTGACATGTTTGAACGAACGTAAATAGATTTTTAAAAACTTTTTGTCTTCACATTTTCCGCGCGCTTCCTACATTCGGAGTAGCTGAACTGAACGCACGAACAACAAGGAGTTATTTGGACATAAATTATTTACTTTATCAAAAAAACAACATTTGTTGTGGACCTGGGATTCCTGGAAATGCCTTCTGATGAAGATTATTAAAGGTAAGTAAATATTTCTAATGCTATTTATGCATTTAGATGACTCCAAAATGGCGGCTATCTGTATTGCGTAGTGTATTTTTCTGAGCACAGTACTCAGATTATTGCAGTGTGCTTTCCCAGTAAAGTTATTTTGAAATCTGTCAATGCGGTTGCATTCAGGAGATGTTAATCTATAATTCTTTGAATAACAGTTTAATATTTTATCAACGTTTATAATGAGTATTTTTGTAAATTGTAGTACTGATTCACCGGCAGTTTTGGGGGAAATACATTTTCTGAACGTCACGCGCCGATGTAAAATGCTGTTTTTGGATATAAATATGAACTTGATAGAACGAAAAATGCATGTATTGTCTAACATAATGTCCTAGGAGTGTCATCTGATGAAGATTGTCAAAGGTTAGTGCATAATTTTAGCTGGTTTTCTGCTTTTGATGACACCTGTCCTTGCATTGAAAATGGCTGTGTGTAATTTTCTGTCTATGTACTGTCCTAACATAATCTAACTTTATGCTTTCGCCGTAAAGGCTTTTTGAAATCGGACAACGTAGTTGGATTAAGGAGATGTTTATCTATAAAATGGTGTAAAATAATTGTATGTTTGAGAAATTTGAATTATGACATTTTGTTGTTTTCGAATTTGGCGCTCTGATTTTTCACTGGCTGTTGAATAGTGTGAACCGTGGGTGGGGCGCTTGCGTCCCACGTAGCCCATAGAAGTTAAAGAATAGGACTAAATCCAATCAAACTTGAAATACACTTTAAATAAGTTTGATTTGATTTAGTGTTGTTCTTTAACTTTGATTCTTGGTTGAGATGGAGATTTAAATCCAATGTATATCCAAAGCTTGAAACCCTAGGCCTATGCATTGTATATTTGAAAAAAAGCTGTTGATGAATTTGCAAATGCTATATAGGCCTAAATACTATCATTGATGATATGACTTATAAAGTATGATTAAATTGTATTTGCTCTGTTAAACCTACACTTTGGAATGACTTCAATAGCAATATATTTAATTATCTAAGAGGTCTCTCAATAGTGATTCTCTCAATAGCACATTGATAGTAGTCAGTGGCAAATATAAAAGCTGGGTTTGTGACTCGTTTCTGGAAATTAGGCGTATGTCGCGCATCACTACTTCACAGGACAGGTATTTGAATGTAAACATGCATTTTGCAACAAAATGCGTTTTTTTGGCAGAAATGCATTCTGAAACATGTGAACTTGTATGTGCCTTAATAACAAATGTGTATGTCATCTGTAAATATGAATAAAATTGTTAAATTAAGAGCCAAGTTAGCTTAGCCACGTAAAAAGACAGGAATTTTCCCACTAGCAATGATTGGCTGAGATAATGGGGTGGCAGGTAGCCTAGTGGTTAGAGTGTTGGACTAGTAACCGGGAAGGTTGCAAGATCGAATCCCTGAACTGACAAGGTAAAAATCTGTTGTTCTGTCCCTGAACAAGGCAGTTAACCCACTGCTGCTAGTTAAATAAAGGTTACATTTAAAAACATATATATATATATTAATAATAATGGATGGGCTGGACATGCCGAGAGAAGAGTTCAGATTGGTCTGCCTTGTAGCACGCCTCTGTCTATAACAAAGAGCTGCTCAGTACGTGTAAGTAATCCTTTCTAAAATGGGATTTCTGAAAGATATCACAAAATAACTGCGAAAGTGTTGCTCTTTACTTTCTGGAGGACAGAGTTTTTAAATCAGTGGAATGCCCGGTGGATGCAGAGTATGATAGCTAAAGGGATGGAGAAAATTCTGCCGTTTGATTGCAAATATGCGGAGGGGGTCGCAAAGAGAACACAGAGGGGGTTGTATAAAACACCTTCAAACTAAGGCCAACCATGGCATCCGTGACAGAGAGGGAGAAGCATTTATCCATGTATACGAGTATACGGGTAAGAGAGTCTAGCTAGCTACATTTTCAGATATTAAACGTTTCTAATTTTGTCAGGAAGTTGTTTTCATTGCAAGTTAAAGCATACTGTTAGCTAGCTAACATTAGCTGGCTCGCTAGTTAATGTTACGTGTATGATCTGTGTAGTAATATTATTCATATCTCAGATCAATTTGCATTGCAATTTTATCTAGCTAGCTAACATTCCATCTAGTTGGTTAGCTACCTGCAGATTCATTCAGGGTAGTAATGTTATCAGTTGGGATTATGGTTCATTGTTTAGTTAGCTAGCTACATGTCTAAACAAAAGACTCCTCTATGCAAGGTACCATGTGACAAATACACTTTGATTTTATTTGATATAGCTAGTGTGTGTTTACCAGAGATGGTAATGTGAAGAGCAATATGACCTGCACTAAAGTCAAATTAGGATATAATGTTAGGCCAACGAGACAGTGTCAAAGGTAAAACATTCTCTGGTAGAATGCCCTGCTTTTATTTAGTCTGTTATTTTCTGTAATTATCTTGTTGTGAGTTTATTTTCATGTAAAAATGAATACAAATTAGCTCAAGTTAAGACGATGTCAGCTATATTATGTGGTCGTTATTTGAACTGGCTAGCCACCTAACTTAATGTTAGCTAGCTAGCTAACAAGCTCGAAACAATGTTTAGAACATTGCTTTTCTAGCCTGGTTTGCTAGATTGACATATACTAAATACATGTTGAACCAGATAGGTTTATTGCTGTTAAAATACACAAGTTATGCTATTTTGGACCACCAGGCTGCTGATGTCATGCATGTGAATCCTTAAAGAGATGGGTAGGGCCAAGGCTTAAGAGCAGTGGTGTAAAATACTTCAGTAAATATACTACTTAAGTAGTTATTTGGAGTATCAGTACTTTACTTTATTTTTGACAACTTTTACTCCATTCCTAAAGAAAACATTGTACTTTTTACTCCATACATTTTCCCTGACAACCAAAAGTACTCATTACATTTTGAATGCTTTGCAGGGCAGGAAAATTCACACACTTATCAAGAGAAGAACACGTGGTCATCCCTACCACCTCTGGCCTAGCGGACTCACTAAACACAAATGCATCTTTTGTAAATAATGTCTGAGTGTTGGAGTGTGCCCCTGGCTATCCATACATTTTAAAAACAAGAAAATGGTGTCGTCTGCTATGCTTAATATAAGGGATTTTAAATTATTTATACTTTTGATATATATATTTTAGAAATTACATTTGATACTTAAGTATATTTAAAACCAAATACTTTTAGACTTTTACTCAAGTAGTATTTTACTGGCTGACTTTCACTTTTACTTGAGTAACTTTCTATTAAGGTATCTATAATTTTACTCAAGTATGACAATTGGGTACTTTTCCCACAACTGCTTAAGAGGGTGTGAACGATGCTGAATGGGTGTAGACAAAGAAGAGCTATCCAGTACGTGTACCAAAACATTCAAGGGCCATTTTCTCAAAAGTGGGGTTACAAGTGTATCAACTGTCACGTCCTGGCCAGTATAAGGGTTAATTGTTATTGTAGTTTGGTCAGGACGTGGCAGAGGGTATTTGGTTTATGTGGTTCGGGGTGGTGTGTTTGTTGTAGGGGATTTGATTTATGTATTCCGGGGTTTTTGGGCACTGTTCCTTGTTTATGTATTTCTATGTTGATCTAGCTGGTTGTATGTCTATGTTTGGTTAATTGGGGTTGGGACTCTCAATTGAAGGCAGGTGTTGTCTATTTGCCTTTGATTGAGAGTCCCATATAGTAGGGTGTGTTTGTGTTTGTCTTTTGTGGGAGATTGTTTTTGCACTGCGTTTTTGTATAGCCTGCAAAACTGTTGCACTGTCGTTGTTTATTGTTTTTGTATAGTGTTCACGTTAGCAATTAATTAAATTCAAAGATGAACATGACCTCCGCAGCGTATTGGTCTACTTTTTCTGACGAGGACTTTTCTATTTCTTCTGAAGACGAAGACAGTCGTGACAGAATCTCCCACCAAACCAGGACCAAGCAGCAGAGGAAGGAGCAGAGGGATTTTGAATTGGACAAACGGGAGAGATGGACATGGGAGCAAGTTATGGCCGGAGAGGGCCCATGGAGAATGGCTGGTAAGGACCGGGAACGTTTCCGAGGATCACGACTGGCGTTGAAGCACGAGAGGCACCCCCAAGACATTTTTGGGGGGGGGCACACGGGTAGTTTGGCTAGGCCTAGGAAGAGCCGGAAGCCAGCTACCCGTGGTTATATGGAGGAGCGTATGAGGTGGAGGGCGCCATGTTTCGCTGAAGAGCGCACTATCTCACCCATACGCACGCACAGTCCGGTGCGCGTTATTCCAGCCCCTCGCAGGTGCCGTGCTAGAGCGGGCATCCAGCCTGGTAGGAGGATGCCTGCGCTGCGCATCTGGTCGCCGGTACGCCTCCGAGGACCAGGCTACCCAACTCCCGCTCCCCGCACTAGCCTGGAGGTGCGTGTTCCCAGTCTGGTACGTACAGTACCAGCACCACGCACCAGGCTTCAAGTGCGTCATCCCAGTCCGACGTCGCCAGAGCTGCCCGTCAGTCAAGAGTCGCCAGAACTGCCCATCAGTCAAGAGTCGCCAGAACTGCCCGTCAGTCAAGAGTCGCCAGAACTGCCCGTCAGTCAAGAGTCGCCAGAGCCGCCCGTCAGTGAGGAGTCGCCAGAGCCACCCACTAGTCAGGAGATGCCAGAGTGGCCAGACTGCCTGGAGATGCCAGAGTGGCCAGACTGCCTGGAGATGCCAGAGTGGCCAGACTGCCCGGCGATGCCAGAGTGGCCCGACTGCCTTCCGGGTCTGCCAGAGTGGCCCGACTGCCTTCCGGGTCTGCCAGAGTGGCCCGACTGCCTTCCGGGTCTGCCAGAGTGGCCAGACTGTCTTCCGGGTCTGCCAGAGTGGCCCGACTGTCTTCCGGGTCTGCCAGAGTGGCCCGACTGTCTTCCGGGTCTGCCAGAGTGGCCCGACTGTCTTCCGGGTCTGCCAGAGTGGCCCGACTGTCTTCCGGGTCTGCCAGAGTGGCCCGACTGTCTTCCGGGTCTGCCAGAGTGGCCCGACTGTCTTCCGGGTCTGCCAGAGTGGCCCGACTGTCTTCCGGGTCTGCCAGAGTGGCCCGACTGTCCTCCGGGTCTGCCAGAGTGGCCCGACTGTCCTCCGGCCCAGCCCGAGTGGCCCGTCTACCTGGAGCTACCGGGGTGGGTCGTCTGCCCGGAACTGCCAGAACCAGAGCCACCTCCAGATATAGGTGGGTTTGGGAGGGGGGGTGTAGCACAGTGCCGTCGTTTTTGTTGTTGTTGTTTGGGGTTTTTGTTATTTTTGAGGTGCTTCCGGGGTTAGCACCTTTAGGGGGGGGTACTGTCACGTCCTGGCCAGTATAAGGGTTAATTGTTATTGTAGTTTGGTCAGGACATGGCAGAGGGTATTTGGTTTATGTGGTTCGGGGTGGTGTGTTTGTTGTAGGGGATTTGATTTATGTATTCCGGGGTTTTTGGGCACTGTTCCTTGTTTATGTATTTCTATGTTGATCTAGCTGGTTGTATGTCTATGTTTGGTTAATTGGGGTTGGGACTCTCAATTGAAGGCAGGTGTTGTCTATTTGCCTTTGATTGAGAGTCCCATATAGTAGGGTGTGTTTGTGTTTGTCTTTTGTGGGAGATTGTTTTTGCACTGCGTTTTTGTATAGCCTGCAAAACTGTTGCACTGTCGTTGTTTATTGTTTTTGTATAGTGTTCACGTTAACAATTAATTAAATTCAAAGATGAACACGACCTCTGCGTATTGGTCTACTTTTTCTGACGAGGACTTTTCTATTTCTTCTGAAGACGAAGACAGTCGTGACATCAACTTTCAAAGCATAATTTGTTTCTTATTGTTCCTCAACTGTAGTGTATGATATACAGTACCTCTCTACTTTTATCCAATGTAAAAAAACGAAATGTCAAATTTTGCTACATAACACCAAATCGAGCTGGTCGGTCACGCAGGAATAGCTGTAGATCAGGGTGCGCTGCCAAGCCTATTGTTTTTATAGCGGATACAACGTTGAAGAGCTGATGTTGTTTCAATGGTACAAATTCAACATATTTTGTGATGGTTTGTCAATGTTGAAAATTTGTGACATATTTATGACATAATCATGTGATTGAAATTTCACCCTCAAAACAACAGTTGATTACTTAAAAAAAAAATGAATGTATTTTCCACCTAGATTCAACGTCACAATACATTGACAAATTAAGTTGAAACATTGTTGATTCAACCAGCTGTGCCTAGTGGGTAGACACTATGAGATGAATCTATACAATTTATTCTGTGCAAGTGAAATAACCTATACTGAAAGATACTTAATTTTTACCCATAATCACAGAAATGTTTCAAAGCAAAGACATCATCACAATATTATTCTATTAGAGTCAGTTCTGTAATGGAATATAGATTCATGAGATGAGGAAATGGAACTACTAATACTTCTTCTAATTGGCCATTTGTGTAATGACCCTGCCCACATCACCAACCTTGTCCAACCCCTCTACTGTCTCTCCTGTTCAACTGGTCTCATTAGAGAGATGCTCTTTGTAAACCACACACAGAGTTACAGTCTTACACACATGCGCAAACGCAAACGCTTACAAACACACCAGCCCACACTGCAGTGGCTCATCAACACTAGACAGGAGTGTGACATCACCTGTGTCCTCCACACTCTCTGCCTCCATTCCATTTCTCCTTTAAAATTCTCTATTTTCACATCTCAAATCTCTCCCACATAGCCTCTTTATTGTGGGAGTAACAGCCTAAAACAAGGCGTGTCAACAAGGGGGCCAGGCTGGATCTTTGAGACCAAGAGAGGAGAGGAGGCAGTAGGCATTGGGGAGGGCCCGCTCCATTTCTCTTCTCTCTGCTGCTCCTATCACTGATAACACTGGGATCGTTCGGACCCCAGGTAGGGGGAGACCAGACGATCAATGCCTGAAGCCCCTCAGGCACATTTTAATTATCATGTCAACACAGAGTGATAGTGTAACATAGACACTGGAAACAGTAGGCTACAGTACATAAAGTCTGTCTGGAAGTTCACTGCTGGGTATGTATATTTATACAGTATATGGACTTAAGAATTACGTTCCCGAAACACGTTTCTCAATTATACTGAAGCATAAGCTGCTTTACTATTATATTATACAATCAGCCAAAGTACTTCACTATGGCATTCATACAGCACTGTAACATTAGAGAAAGCATTACAGTGCGATACATGAATATCCTGGAGTCCAGTCCTCTAGCCGTGATTATGCATACACAGTACAAACACTGAGCTCTCCCATGAATACAGTATGATGCAACATGAGTGTTCTTATCATTGTATCTCATTACATCTCCCTGTGTTTTCTCTCCTGGGCCTCGCCACACCGCGCCACGGAGATATCCTCAGTACAGCTGGAGACTCTTTACATCAATGTGAAGTAAATCTAGGCTCCTTTGACCCCCACGCCCCACCTCTCCACTCTTCTCCTCCACTCCCTTCTACTCCCACGCCCAATGCTCTACCCTACACCAGACACAAATCTTCATTCCTCTCTCATGAACTGAGTTGTTTACTGGTGTCCCTGTCAAAAGTATACCACTATATTGAGAATAGGGTGCCATTTCAGATACACAGTATGTATACAGGAAGCAGCAGCACAGTAGGTGTTTACGCCACAGATACTGGGTGACAGAGGTGTCTGTGACAGCCAACTGAAGATATATCAAACCCTCATAAACAGATGGTCTTCCACAGACCTGTGAGTTGAGAAAAAGCTCAGCTCCATCTGGAAGAGAGCTGGGCTCAGAGACACTTCATCTCAGTTGCGTCACAAAACTCCACAGAGTCCTCCTGTGGCGTGACAACATCTTAACGACTATTGTCTCTCGTGTTTACGTTATTAGAGAACTCTGGGAATACTTCACTAACATGAGATATTTTCCATGATATGAGGGTCAAGGAGCATTCACAAATGATATCTCAGTGTGCCAGCAATTACACCAAAGTGGAGAATAACATGTTCTCTGTAAGTGCATTAATCATCTTTTCACAGAACAAAAGAATAACATGGCATAATTGCAGTAAACGCAGCCAGCCACGGGACTGAACAAAACTTAAATTAAATTGAACATCTGAAATTAAATGACAGGCTTTTAGAGATATGTGGTCATCCGATATTGTGGTCATCGATTTTCTCTTAAAATAATTCCACAGCTTTCAGGAATAATGCCATCACAAAGTAAGTAGAGACGGGAGTGCAGAGTCAGGCAGAGGGGTTGTGTTCCTCTGTCTCAGATACTACATTACCTTCCTAAATAGGTATGATGCCATAATCAAAATTCCATTAGCTCTTTTTTTTCACTCTGGGCCCTTCAAAAGAAGATGGCTCCCCTTGCCAAACCTTTGGGTGATTTACAATTACAGGTTAACACAGGAACCAACCCATGATCAATTCCGTCTCTGCATTGTTCACATTCGGATGTGAACTGATAGCCTAGCCCCACTGGCGATTCCTGGTTAATGAAACTATCATTTCACGGTTGTGAAAGCATGTGTTGGTGGAGCCTCTCATATTTCCCTCTCAATTGATAAGACCATCTCGTCCTCAAAAGTCTGATGAATGTACGGTACGTACTGTTGTATTTGCTGAGTTGTGTACGGAAGTTCATTTATATTGACCTGTGGAGATTCTCACCTCAATAACTGTGTTGTATCCAATATACCCTGCCTCTATATTGTATCTGTTAACTTCCCCATTTCCCAACTTATTTAGTCTAGTAAATAAAATCTTGAATTAATTATTTGTGGCATTGAGTTAATTTACAAGCGATTGGATTATTGAAGTTTCCGAGCTCGATGACCGTTCAGAATGACAATATAGTAAATTGACAGCTGATTAAGACTGTTGATTTTGAATTAATGGTATAACAGTTAATGATATAATTAATTCAAGGTGGTCTCTATATCAAAACCCTTAAGGGTGCCCCTCTTAGATTAATTTGGATGAGATAACCAATTAATTAATTCATTAGATCAATTAATTATTCCAGTAATTAATCAGTAAATTATTTTGAATATCCAAAAGTCACAACAGCTCCTTCATTTTGTTATTTTCCTGGCACCACTCCGCCAGGTCCTTCATCTCCTCCCTGTAGTAGGCTGTCTCATCAGGCCTAACAATGTTGTGCCATCAGCAAACTCGATGACTGAGTAGGAGTCCTGGGTGAACAGGGAGTACAGGAGAGGGATGGGGCCTCCGTGTTGAGGGACAGCGTGGTAGGTAGGTTGTTGCCTACCTTCACAACTTGGGTCCGGCCTGTTAGGAAGTCCAGGACCCAGTTGCACAGGGAGGGGTTCAGACCCAGGGCCCTGAATTTAGTGATGAGCTTGGAGCGCACTATGGGGTTGAAGGCTGAGCTGTAGTCGATGAACAGCATTCTTACATATGTATTTCTCTTGTCCAGGTGCAGTAGGGCAGTGCAATGAAGATTGTGTCGTATGTGGATCTGTTGGGGCGATATGTGAATTGTAGTGGTTCTAGGGTGTCGGGTAAGGTGGAGGTGATATGGTCCTTAACTAGTCTCTCAAAGCACTTCATGATGACAGAAGTGAGTGCTACAGGGTGATTGTCATATAGAATAAGCCCTATGACATTCTGTCTCACAAAGCAACACATTTTTCTCCCACCTTTATACCTCTCTTTTTATTGTTGTTCTTTCTTTCTTTCCTATCTCTCACTTGCACTATCTCACCAAAGAAAGTCTAAGTTAAACTTTGTTCTAAGCTATTGAATGACGTTTTTCTTTTTTCTTTTCTTTTAATCATATCCCATTCCCTTACTTTAATTTCCCCCGCTGTGATTCCACCATTGTTCACCCTACTGTCTCTCTTTGAATGTCTCCTACCCCCTCATGCGTTCTGTATGTCTTATGTTAAACAGGGTGTATCCTTTCTGCTAGTCTTTCAGATATCTTCATTGACATCTTCACACATTTTTCAACGGATCCTCAAAAATAAATCTCAATCAATTAATAATGCCATATTTTTCAGTTTTGTAGTCAACCAAGCACATATATCCTGAGGCCTTGCTGAGGTAGGAAAGTGGTAGACAGAGGGATAGAGAGAGTTTTGTATCTCTGTTGATAGGGGACCACTTTAAGACTGTAAAACACTTTCACTGTCCTTCCTTTTTGGTAGATTAAGCAGCAGGGAGAGGGAGAGGGAGAGAGGGTGCAGTAAGTACATATCTCTGTCTGTTTCTCCATCTGCTAAAATTGTGCTATCTTCCACAGCAACAAAGGACCTCTTGAGATTCATGCATATCAACTACAGTTCACTGTTAAACACACACACAGTCACTTTCACTTTCTCTTTCTCTCTCTGAACTTGATACGAATTAGAATGGGAATGGGAGCATTGTTCTGAGATCAAATCCCATTCTCAAGTTACTACTTGCACCATATCAGAAAAATGTTTTAATCAATGAACCTATAGTTTTATCTCATCTATAACAAAGCTCCTGCCAATGGCCCAGGGCTGTTAGAGAGGCATTAATGGACAATACAGTATACATCACAGCTCAGAGCTCAGTTCATCAGATCATCAGATCATGGCATATAGCCTGCAGCCTCCTGTCTGTGTCTGCTCAGAGTGGAGCCAGCCTGCTATGCAGTGAGCGGATCACACCAGCGGATCCAGCTTAGGCACATCACTCTGGACCCTGGCAGCTAACACACATTCTCACAACCTTGATGTGGGCTTGTTTCCATCCACAGCAAAACAGAAAAGTAGCTGGATGTTTACCCAGGAGAGCTCACTTGGCTCTCTGCACTATCTGCCTGTAATGAGGGGCCTTTGAAAACAAAGGCTGCCTCTCCTTCACTATAACACTCACACATGCACACACTCTCTCTTTCTCTGTCTCGCTGTCTCTCTTTCTCACTCTCTGAAAAACAAAGAAATTGTGTCACCAAGAGGTGTGGATTCGAGTCACATGACTTGGACTCGGGTCTGACTTGAGTCACAAATTTGATAGAAAATGAAACAACTTGAGACTTGACTTCAACTTGGAGCCTCAAGACTTGGGACTGACATAGACTTGATACTGATGCCTTGATGTCACGGTCGTCGTAAAGATGGGACCAAGGCGCAGCGAGAATGTGAATACTCATCTTCTTTTATTTGAAGAAGGAAAACCAAAACAAACTGAATACAAAAACAACGAGAAACAGTCCTGTAAGGAACACAACTACACAAGGAACAACTACCCACAAAAACCCATGAAAAAACACCCCTACTAAATAGGACCTTCAATTAGAGGCAACGAGGAACAGCTGCCTCCAATTGAAGGTCAACCCAACAAACTAAGCTTAGAAATAGAAAAACTAGGCACAGACATAGAAATAGACTAACATAGAACATTACCCCCCAAAAAACGAAACACATAAAACAAACACCCCCTGCCACGCCCTGACCAACCTACAATAACAAACAAGCCCTTTTACTGGTCAGGACGTGACACTTGAAATGATCTGGCCAGGTTTTGTAACGTTTTGTCACTCATTTTGTGGCGCAGAGTCTCTGTGGAATAGGCTGTTCTCCATTTGCAAAAAAAAAAAACAGATTGGCTAGTGAAACGCACACTGGGGGGTCACGAGTGTGAAACTGAATGAGAAAAATACATAAAAATATCATACATATTTGATTAGGCTAGATATAGCCTACCATTTGTATTTTATATTTACACCTTTGCTTATTTAATCTGGTCACTAACATAGGCCTACGGCATTGCTCCAAATTCTTGTAATCTGTGCTTCAGAATCAAAAAGTTGCACATCTTGACTGTTGACCATTGACCAGTCATCAGCACTGGCACACAAAGGCAGGCGCACATATCCATATTATTGACCAGAAGCACTTATTTCTTTTCTCTGGTTTTGCCTGGCAAAAACAGAGTAGCCTACCTACTTTGATATTATCCATGTACAATTCAGTCTAGCAATCTGCTACGGACTCATTTTTGACAGAAAAATAGGCTGGTTATTTCATTAATCATTTTCAGATTTCAGATAGACCTAGTTTGAACGGATTATATACCTCAGGGGTGGTACTGGCTATAAAGATAGCTGTAACATCGCACTACCTTCAATACTTATGGGATGAAGATGTAACATATTCAGGCAACAGACAGATCATGCTTTCCATTCGATCTTGTAAGCCCCCTGCATACAGGTAGGCCATATGATCCTGCCTGCTCTGGACTCGAGAGAAGTGAAAATGTGACATGATGTCCCAAGTTGAAATTGACTGTTAACATAAATGACTTTCAGCTCAAAATGAAGGTGTAAGCACAGTGTATTTCTGTATCAAGCGTTTTGAAAAAGCATCAACTTTTGCATGTGCGAGCGCGGGGGGTCGCAAGCTTTGAACCGCTCCTTTTTGGGGGTCGTGGGTAAAAAAGTTTTAGGACAACTGAGCTAGCAAACAGATTGCTGATTTTCTGTACAGCTATAGAATCGGGTGCAGGGCAAATGTCAAATTCTAGGGAGAGGATTGACAGAAATAAATATGCAGCTACAAAAGTTGTTTGGCGATCACTAATATGAACTCTTTACTTTGCATTCTCACCAGCAGTGAAGCATCAAGCAACAAGTACTAGCATAGGCCTACTGGTCTTTTGGTATGTCAAAATTGCTTGAAATTGATAATTGGGTTATGACACTTACATTAGGAATTTGTTGTTAAAATTAATTATTACATAATCAAAATGTGTTGTAGACAAATGAATGAAAAGGTCTGTCTGGTAGCCTCAATAAATAGACACATATTTCGTGACCTTGGGACTATAAGGTTCTATCTGCACTAAGTTCTGAGATATTGAGCATCATTTTTCACATCCCAGATCTCAGAACTGTTTTGTAGTGAAATATTTTTTCAGAACCCATTAAGGTCCTCACCTTAAAGGTACCTAAAGAACAGAGTATCAACACGTTTAGGGGGGTGCAATAGCAGATAGAACCTTATGGCTCTGAAATGTCCATCTGGGTTCTCTGACACTTCTGAATTAGACATTTTCAGTAAAAAAAAATACTTGAGCTATCTGAATACATAAACGATAGAATAACACTATGTTACCTAAATAGAGTCAGAACACATTAAATACATTAAGAAATGCATTATGATCATTAGACAAATTGCTGTCATCACTTAGCAACGATGTGACATCACTTACTTTAAGATTTCTGAGAGTGTTTTTTTTTGTTGCTTGCGTGCAATTATTGCTGGCTAGACTAGCCTAGACCATACTTAGAGGGAGACGGCAAAGACATGTGTTCTGATTGGTCTGTCTGTATTTGTTCAGGCTTGTGATTGGATTGCAGAAATATTTTGAGGCGAAATAAACGCACACCTTTTTAGGTCAGGTGCTGGCTAGTGGAGTAGAACACTTGAAAAATTAAAGGAGAGCCACACACTCCAGGAGCTCAGATGCAATAATTGAATAACCTAATATCCAACGTTTTGACGGACAAGCTGTCTTCATCAGGGTATTGCAGATAGAACCTTCTAGCGCCAAGTTCAAATGGGTTTATGCAGATAGAACTTTATAGTATTTCCTTTTTTTAACTTAAAATGTACTTTTTCAGAAATATAACTTTACAGACATATGAAGAAACATCTAAAGATCTATTATATGTGAAACATTTTTGGGGAAAAATGTGTAGATAAACAAGTCATTGCATGCACTGTATACATCTTTTTTTTACTTGACTTGAGACTTAACTTGGAAAAACTTGTGACTCGACTCATCTTGCTTTTAGAATGCATGACTTGGACTTGACTCGAGGCTTGACCCGTTCTACTTGGGACTCGACTTGAGACTTGAGACCTGTTTGTGACTTGAATAATAGTGACTTGGTCCCACCTCTGGTGTCACCTTACCTCAAATGTGTCACAACTAGCTGGCAGGTGGGCTCCCAGTACCCAGCATGCACCACAACATATATTTGATGCCATGCCAACCATTAATGGTCCAATGCAGCTGTTTTTATCTCAATATCAAATCATTTCTGGGTAACAATTAAGTACTTTACTGTGATTGTTTTCAGTTAAAATGGTCAAAAAGAAATGAAAGAGCAATTTCTCAAGCAAGAATGATGCTAGGACTGTCTGGGAGTTGAAAACTAGCTGCTGGCAGAGAGGTTTGTCGCTCTATTTCTTATTGCTCTATTACCTAATTTACTGTCTGGTGATGTCATCAGACAGAACAAAACTCCATCTCACCAGAACAGTGATAGATGTACAGATGATTATGTGCAAGTATAGATACTGGGGTGCAAAATAGCAAGAAGACAAATAACAATAATGGGATGAGGTAGTTGGGTGTGCTATTTATAGAATGGCTGTGTACAGGTACAGTGATCAGTAAGCCGGTCTGACAGCTGATGCTTAAAGTGAGAGAGGGAGATATAAGTCTCCAGCTTTAGTGATTTTTGCAATTCGTTCCAGTCATTGGCAACAGAGAACTGGAAGGAAAGGTGGCCAAAGGAAGTGTTGGCTTTAGGGATGACCAGTGAAATATACCTGCTGGAGCACGTGCTACGGGTGGGTGTTGCTATTGTGACCAGTGGAGCTTTACCTAGCAAAGACTTATAGATGACCTGGAGCCAGTGGGTTTGGCGACGAATATGTAGCGAGGACCAGCCAACGAGAGCATACAGGTCGCAATGGTGGGTAGTATATGGGGCTTTGGTGACAAAACGGATGGCACTATGATAGACTGCGTCCAATTTGCTGAGTAGAGTGTTGGAGGTTATTTTGTAAATGGATCGGCAGGATAGTCAGTTTTACGAGGGTATGTTTGGCAGCATGAGTGAAGGAGGCTTTGTTGCGAAATAGGAAGCCGATTCTAGATTTAATTTTGGATTGGAGATGCTTAATGTGAGTCTGGAAGGAGAGTTTGCTGTCTTACCAGACACCTAGGTATTTGTAGTTGTCGACATATTCTAAGTCAGAACCGTCCAGAGTAGTGATGCTAGTCGGGCGGGCGGGTGAGAGCAGCAATTGGTTGAAGTGCATGCATTTAGTTTTACTAGCATTTAAAAGCAATTGGAGGCCACGGAAGGAGTGTTGTATGGCATTGAAGCTCGGAGGTTTGTTAACACAGTGTCCAAAGAAGGGCCAGATTAATACAGAATGGTTTCGTCTGCGTGAAGGTGGATCAGAGAATCACCAGCAGCAAGAGCGACAATATTGATACAGTGCCTTGCGAAAGTATTCGGCCCCCTTGAACTTTTCGACCTTTTGCCACATTTCAGGCTTCAAACATAAAGATATAAAACTGTAATTTTTTGTGAAGAATCAACAACAAGTGGGACACAATCATGAAGTGGAACGAAATTTATTGGATATTTCAAACTTTTTTAACAAATAAAAAACAGAAAAATTGGAGGTGCAAAATTATTCAGCCCTTTTACTTTCAGTGCAGCAAACTCTCTCCAGAAGTTCAGTGAGGATCTCTGAATGATCCAATGTTGACCTAAATGACCAAAAACCCCAAAAAATCTCCACAGCATGATGCTGCCACCACCATGCTTCACTGTAGGGATGGTGCCAGGTCTCCACCAGATGTGAAGCTTGGCATTCAGGTCAAAGAGTTCAATATTGGTTTCATCAGACCAGAGAATCTTGTTTCTTATGGTCTAAGAGGCCTGTATTTAGCAAACTCCAATCAGGCTGTCATGTGCCTTTTACTGAGGAGTGGCTTCCATCTGGCCACTCTACCATAAAGGCCTGATTGGTGGAGTGCTGCAGAGATGGTTGTCCTTCTGGAAGGTTCTCTTGTCTCCACAGAGGAACTCTTGAGCTCTGTCAGAGTGACCACCGGGTTCTTGGTCACCTCCCTTCTCCCCAGTTTGTCGGGCAGCCAGCGCTAGGAAGAGTCTTGGTGGTTCCAATCCTCTTCCATTTAAGAATAATGGAGGCCACTGTGGGGACCTTCAATGCTGCAGACATCTGGTCCTCGACACAATCCTGTCTCGGAGCTCTATGGACAATTACTTCGAACTCATGGCTTGGTTTTTGCTCGGACCTGTACTGTCAACTGTGGGACCTTATATAGACAGGTGCGTGCCTTTCCAAATCATGTCCAATCAATTGAATTCACCACAGGTGGACTCCAATCAAGTTGTAGATACATCTCAAGGATGATCAATGAAAACAGGACGCACCTGAGCTCAATTTCGAGTCTCATACCAAAGGGTCTTAAAACATATGTGATTACAGTATTTCAGTTTTTTATTTTTAATAAATTTGCCAACATTTATAAAACCTGTTTTCACTTTGTAATTATGGGGTATTGTGTGTAGATTGATGATGAAAATGTATAATTGAATCAATTTTAGAATAAGGCTGTAACTTAACAACATGTGGAAAAAGTAAAGGGATCTGAATCCACTGATGTTTGTATATACACTGTATATACACTGTATATACAAACATCTGTGACTCATACAAAATCTATCCCCTGCCACACTTCAGCCAATCAGATCATATCTCTGTTCCTACTCCCCGCCTACAAGTAGCAACTCAAAATGGAGCCACCAAGGCATAAAATAGTGAGGGGCCGGACCATGTGTAACAGTGTAGGTTCCGTCCCTCTCTTCACCCCAACCTGGGCTCGAACCAGTGACCCTTGCACACATCAACAACTGACACCCACGAAGCATCGTTACCCATCGCGCCACAAAAGCCGTGGCCCTTGCAACGCAAGGGGAACAACCACTTTTGGTCTCAGATTCGAGTGACGTCACTGATTGAAACGCTATTAGCGTGCACCACCGCTAACTAACTAGCCATTTCACATCGGTTCCACGTGGATGCAGACTCAATGCTGCAGGATTGTTTTAGAGAATACTGATTGGAATATGTTCAAAGATTCATCCACCCAGGACTCATCCATGAACATTGAGGAATCTACACCGACAGTCACAGGCTTCATTAGGAAATGTGTTGATGATGTTGTACCCACAATAACAATCCAAACATACCCCAACCAAAAACCCTGGATGAACGGATATGTCTGTACCATGCTGAGAGCCCGTACTGCAGCATTCCATGTCAGTAGAACAAACCCTGATAACGTGCAACATGTACAATGCAAGCAGGTACGACATCTGCAAATCCATTACGGATTCAAAAAGATAATACAGACTCAAACTTAAATCGATGTTCTACAACTCAGACTCGCAACACATGTGGCAAGGACTACAGACTATCACAGACTACAAAGGCAAATCCAGCTGTGTGGTGCCCACCAAAGCCTCCCTCCCAGATGAGCATTCTACACTCGCTTCGAGGCAGACAATACCGATCAATCCAGTAAGATTGTTGCTTCTCTGGACGATGAGGTGCTTTCACTCTCCGAGATTTCTGAACCTGTCCCTGTCCCAGGCGACTATCGCCCCATCGCACTCACCCCAGTCATCATGAAGGGCATTACCCAGGAGTAACACCTATATGAAAATGCTGTTCATTGACTACAGTTAAGCATTTAACATTATTGCTCCCTCCAAGGCTGTGAAGATTGGCAATAACACCTCCTTCACACTGAACTTAACATGGGGGCCCCCCAGGGGTGTATCCTCAGCCCTCTGCTGTACTCCCTGTTCACCCACGACTATGTGGCTTTGCACAACAGCAACTCCATCATCAAGTTTGCTGACGGCATCACGGTTGTAGGCCAACAACGACGACTCAGCCTATCCGGACGATGCTATACTAGCATTGTGATGTCATGACAACAACCTCTCCCTCAACGTCAGCAAAACAAAGTAGTTGAATGTTGACTTCAGGATGCAGAAGAGAGAATGCCCCATTCCACATTAACGTCCTGACCGGTTGCATCACTCGCTGGTATGGGAATTGTTCAATCCACGAACGCAATGCCCTCCAGCGGATGGTGAAGATATCACAGTAATTCACTGGGACCGTGCTCCCACCCATCCAGGACATCTACTCAAAACGGTGCCTAAGGCCCGCAGCATCATCAAGGAGCCCCAAACCCATCTACAAGCTGTTCACTCCCGTACATCAGGCAGACAGTATCGGAGCATGAGGTCTGATACCAACAAGCTCAGAGACAGTTTCTATTTACAAGCCATCAGACTGCTGTACACGAACTTGACTAACGACCTGTTCTCATTTTCCGCACCTTAGCAACATACACTCGCTCATGCACACCCACAAAGACATACACACATATATACAGTCATGCTGCACACACATCAGAACTGCTGCTACCAGAGTCTTATTATGATTGTTAATACTGCACAGTTTAAACACTTGTAAACTTAAAATGCTAATTGGGCAATGTGGTGCTTGGTACCTATGAAAAAAAACATCTGTGGGAGAAGATGATAGTGAGATCAAAGGATCCCCCTCAAGAGAATAAGAGAGCCATTGAACTCTGAAATTGTGAAATAAGTCCCAATTTTCCAGGAAGCCTGACATTCAAGTGGCACATACAGCACTGTGAGATAGACCCAGCAGTTGGATTTTACAGTGAGGACACAACAATGCAGAACAGCAAAGAGTGAGGCTTTTATTAGCAAATGTGAAGATACAGCCAGGGAAATGTACAAGTATTTACAAAAATAATAAACTAGATCAAATTGAGCTCTTCAAACAAAACCCACGCTACAATAGCGCCTGAAAACCCAGCAGCATGTCAACCAGTTCCCTGTCTTGTCTCGTCTAACAAAGAAATGACATGCTTCTTGTAGCAATACACATTACCCAGCATGCATCACAAACCCTACCAATTACCTAATTATCAATCAACTTTAACAAAGGTATGAAAAAGGAAACTCATTCAGGTAATATATTCCACATGATAAATATTCTAACATTATTATCAATACATTTTTTTCTTCTGATCAACCGTAAATCATCATCAGTGTCTCGTTATTCATAAAGGAAGGCTTTAGATTAAGTGTTGGATGACATGGGACAATCATCACAAGTACAAAGTGTGCTCAAAACAATCTCTCCTTTTCTTGCTTTTTGTTGTTTCCTTCCTCAGTCTCTGTGATCTTTGACTAGTATTGATTTCAAGTTCTTTCCTTGGATAGGACTTTCTTATAAGAGGACTCATCCCTTTATCCCAGCAGAGTTAGTGGAATAGTCTGTTTTCCAGATGCTAAAGAGACGACGGTAAAACTCAGAAAACTCCAAGACTTTGCTTCAAAAGGTTCTCATATTATAAATATTGCAAGATAAAAGTGGTTGTTATTCAAAATAAATTTGATGCAAAGCCTTGATTTGTCAGAAGTTGGGCAGTGCTCTCAGGGATAAGTATGTAGGATTCACACACTGTAAACTCACCAGTTTGAAAGACTGCCAGAAAATGTTGACTTGATAAGAGCTTGAAGGATAAAGAATCACTCTTTTCCTCTTTTAATTAACTTTGTGGAAAGCTAGCTATTCAAGAAGTGAGCAAGCCGAAATAATGAAAACAGAATAATATCTACATGCGCATACAGTCCAGGCCATTTTCCTTGAAAAATTCAATAATAGTAGATGAGATAATGGATGCATTCTGAATCCTCCTCATATGAAGAAACATAAGCACACACCTGTACAGGCACATTGATCAGGGGATTACATAGCGCAATTGACCATATTTATCGTGGCTCATCAGCCCAATTAGGTGGCGGATGATAAGAATGGTGAGGTGCTGGTGTCCCCCAGCTCTTCTTGATGAGTGCGGGGCTAATTGAGGTCAAGGTTGGGTTGGGTGTGGTGAAACCGAGCAAAAAAATACCTGCAGTAATCTAATCAGGTGCATCATCAGACCACAGCCTAATCGCTGTCAATTACCCACCAGTTAGAGACATTGGGGAATAGCCTCCATTAGGCTACGCTGAACCCCCGTTAAAAGAGAGAGAGAGAGAGAGAGAGAGTAACAGCTCCCTTCCCGCATCGCCCGCAGCCATCAAAGGCCCATCTGGGATGTGGCAGCAGCACTTTTATTGAAGAGCACAGGTGTTCCTGTGTATTAATTAGATTGGTGCAGATCAAACGGGTCGTCGCTCGCCAGACAGCGAAGGTGGAGGGGCCATCCCACAGGGTCTGGGGGTCCAACCCCTTCTCCTCACCCACCTATTAGGATGAATTAATCAGTTGATGGAATAATTGTATTGGATTCCCTGAAGCTGGGATGGAGCCTTGTAGGTTCACATGCAACAGCATGGTGAGGCTTTCCGATGGTCAACCTAAGTTGATGCCAGACCTTTCTGGTGGGTTCCATGCTATCCCGCACCCTTGGGACGTCCCAACTCTGAATTCACCCCATTGAAAGTTAAAATGGTTAAGGTAAAGGTTAGGGTTAGGTAAGGGTTATGCTTATGGTAAAGGTTAAGGTTTAGGATAGGGATGTTCCAATGATCCTGGATTGCATCAACCTTTCTGGTGGTAACCAAGGAGAAGCGTGGCAGTCTACAGGGCTGGCTGGATCAAAACAAGCACAACAAAAATAGCACACAAACGAAAAATCGTATTTTTAAAGTGTGGAGTGTCTGAGCTGTGCCTGACAAACTTGCCGTGAGAGGCCTGAGTTTTTTTTCTTCTATGCATTGTGCCCTTACTCTTTTGAGGACCTCAGTGGTGTTTGTGTGGGTCCTGTGGGGGCGTGGTGATGCTACAGATACGGGACCTGTTCTCAGAAGTAGGAGCTGGAGCAAGAAGAGGGGAACCATGGGAACCCCTAACCAAATTCACCCACCTTCCTCAAAGTTAAAAAACAAACCTTGCTGTGTGACATCTCCCAGAGCAGATGTCACACAGAACAGGGACTGCCATATCAATGACACTACACATCAATGGCACACCACATATTCTATCAGCCTCTGATGCATTGTCTTACGTCAGATAGAATGTTGATTCCGCCTGCACTGATCTGTCTCGTATCTCCCAAATACTAATCGGAAAGATCAAAAGTAGTTTGGCTACAGTGCGCTGTCTCACATTCGAAAATATCACCTAGGTGACATTGTCTGCTGAAGCCCATTTCTGCCTGAAAATAGTTTAAATTAATCTAAGCTAAAACAATAAATCTGTCAATAATGTTAGTCGTGCCATTTTACATCTAGTTAAAGATTATTGTGCTTCACCGAGCGGAACTGAAGTTTGATAATGGGCACGGAAGCTACAATAAATTTGTCCAACGTTAGCTTGCTGAGCCAGTTACTGAAACGATGCTGCTAACCAACCAGCTACCTACTTCCAACAAAAGCTAGGTAGCAAGCTACTGTAGTAGTGCTAATGCTAACATTATTATGAGTTTTTCAGGGGTTTCCCGAGGCATCTGCTGTGCTCATCTGACCCAACGATAAAAAGTAGCATGGGGAGCTAGCTAAAACAGCTAAGAAGCTGATCAAGTCACTGCACTGACGACTGACGTCTTTGCCCATAATTTTTGCCGGAGATAGCTTTGCTTTAATTTTCTCACAATTGCAAACTATTAAATTACAGTTTTTATTACTTTAGCTAGTTATTTGGCCTATTTCATGGAGAGTCATATGAGAGCTAAGTGATATAAAAAAAATGTGGAACTATGTTTTCATTGTTGAATGGCAGATGCTCAGGAACATTCACATTTTGAAAATGAGTTCCACGTCCTACAAGACAAATCGGTTGAGGGACAAGCGTAGTGTAGGAGTGACGCCATCTGATGCAAAACAATGCCTCTGATGTGGATAGCACTATTCTGCAGCATCCAACACAAAAGGTTCCCAGTTTGTTTGTTTGTTTGTCTGGCTCTTCTTCCCTTCTCATGAGTTAATTGCAACAGTAACGGCGCAGTGAACTTCACCATCTTAATCCTCTGCTGATAGTGTGTTTGTGTCCTTCCGTGCATGTGTATGCGTGAGTGTATCTTTATGGCATGCTTGTGCATGTGTGAGTGTGTGTGTGTGTGTGTGTGTATGCGTGCATGCGTGTGTTTGTAAGGAAAGGAGCTTAACATGGTTGCACAGTCTGCAAGCCGTGCTAGACAGGTCTGGCTTTGCAGGTATTAGCTTTCATGTGGTATCAGTGTCTGCTCACCTGGTTTCACATAGCATGACTGAGCACTGGCAAAGCCCCTGTCTCAACCCCGGGAAGGCTGTCCTCTCCCACAGCCCCAATTTACCAACCCGACCTAGAAGAACATTATAGAGATGCTATAGGTATCGGGATCATCAGAGTGTGTTGAACCAAAGTGTGTAGGTGTCTGCTGTGTCATTCCGTGAGTGTGTAAGCGTGCCTGCATGTGTGTGTGTGAAACCGTGCCTCCGTGAGGCTATGTGTGTGTGAGAGATTATGTCATTTTTAACTGAAGATAAAGAGTGGAGAGAAACGGAGGGGTCATAACTATACTTCAGCTGTTGAAGGGGGCCAGAGGGTGCTAGCACATTAGGAATGGTGACTATAACTTGTGCGCTGCTCTAATAATCATGATCATTACTGCAGCCATAAACGTGTACAACAGGACATTAAATCAGAGTTTATGACCATAAACCAGAGGCTGCTTAAATAATCAGAATATTGACCTTAATTTCACTGCCATGCACACCCGGTTCGCAAATTACATTCAGAGGTGCTAAGTACTCTCGGCCAGCAAACGCTATTGGTGTGTCTGAGCCCTAGAGCTGGAGGCTACACAGTATCTTGATGCAGCAGGGAGAAAGCACACCAAAATCTGCAAGACCAGTCTACAGAGAAGCAGAACTGTATTTGTTTTCCCCTCTCTCTTTAGTGGGTGCAACTTTATCAACAGAGAGAGGAGAGAGGAATGTGAAGCCAAGACCACACACTGAGAGCAAAAATCTGTCTGACATAATCAAGTCTGTTCCAGGCTCTTCTTCAGAGCAAAGCTGCTTTCTCTGTGAGAAGAACAAACAGGCTGGAGCTTCTCTCATGCCTCCCCCAGGAGAATATATACAGACAGGACCCTCCCAGGTGTTCACACAGTCAGAGTAGCAGTCTATAGTACCTGGGACACTTCTACTGTAAGTGTTCAGACACAGAGCAGTCTATTGGAGCTGTGAAACTTCTAAATGTTCAATCACAGAACAGTCTATAGGAGCTGGGACACCTTAGGATTAGAGAGGCACACTACTCTCTCCACTGCATCTCATCTGTGATCTGTCAAGTCCATCTCCTTTACAGGGAGAGGACAGATAGAAAACAATTTTTCATTCATACATACAGCTTGCATACATACTGTAGTTTTATCAACACATTGACTGTAGTACTCACGCAGCTGAAACACTCGAAGACTACTACTCCAACTTCCGGGATGCCTACAATGCCCTCCCCCGCCCTCCCTTCGGCAAATCTGATCCCGATTCTGTTTTGCTCCTCTCTTCCTATAGGCAGAAACTCAAACAAGAAGTACCCGTGCTAAGGACTAATCAAGGCTGGTCTGACCAATCCGAATCCACGCTTTAAGGTTGTTTTGATGACGCGGACAGGGATATGTTCCGGGTAGCCTCCGAGAACAACATAGATGAATATACTGATACGGCAACAGAGTTTTTCAGGAAGTGTATAGTAGATGTTGTACCCACTGACTATTAAAACCTACCCTAACCAGAGACTGTGGATAGATGGCAACATTCGCGCAAAACTGAAAGCGAGAACAATGGCATTTAACCATGGCAAGGTGACTGGGAATATAGCCGAATACACACAGCATAGTTAATACTTCCGTAAGGCAATAACTCAGACAAAATGTCAAAATAGAGACAAAGTGGAGTCGCAATTCAACGGCTCAGACACGAGACGTATGTGGCAGGGTCTACAGACAATCACGGACTACAAAGGGAAAACCAGCCACGTTGTGGACACCGACGTCTTGCTTCCGGACAAGCTAAACACCTTTTTCGCCCGTTTTGAGGATAACACAGTGCCACTGACGCGGCCCGTAAGACAGTTTAGTTTGTTAACCTGTTGGGGGTAGGGGGCAGTATTGACACGGCCGGATAAAAAACGTACCCGATTTAATCTGGTTACTACTCCTGCCCAGTAACTAGAATATGCATATAATTATTGGCTTTGGATAGAAAACACCCTAAAGTTTCTAAAACTGTTTGAATGGTGTCTGTGAGTATAACAGAACTCATATGGCAGGCAAAAACCTGAGAAGATTCCTTACAGGAAGTGCCCTCTCTGACAAGATCTTGTTCTTCTTGTCTCTGTTTATTGAAGACCGAGGATCTTGCTGTAATGTGACACTTCCTACGGCTCCCATAGGTTCTCAGAGCCCGGGAAAAAGCTGAATGATATCGAGGCAGCCCCAGGCTGAAACACATTTGCGCTTTTGGCAAGTGGCCGATCAGAGGACAATGGGCTTAGGCGCGTGCACGAGTCGACCCCATGCTTTATTTTCTTTCGTCTTTTTACCTAAACGCAGATTCCCTGTCGGAATATTATCGCTTTTTTTACGAGAAAAATGGCATAAAAATTGATTTTAAACAGCGGTTGACATGCTTCGAAGTACGGTAATGGAATATTTAGATTTTTTTTGTCACGAAATGCGTCGTGCGCATCACCCTTCTTTACCCTTTCGGATAGTGTCTTGAACACACGAACAAAACGCCGCTGTTTGGATATAACTATGGATTATTTGGGACCAAACCAACATTTGTTATTGAAGTAGAAGTCCTGGGAGTGCATTCTGACGAAGAACACCAAAGGTAATAACATTTTTCTTATAGTAAATCTGACTTTGGTGAGTGCTAAACTTGCTGGGTGTCTAAATAGCTAGCCCTGTGATGCCGGGCTATCTACTTAGAATATTGCAAAATGTGCTTTCACCGAAAAGCTATTTTAAAATCGGACATATCGAGTGCATAGAGGAGTTCTGTATCTATAATTCTTAAAATAATTGTTATGCTTTTTGTGAACGTTTATCATGAGTAATTTAGTAAATTTTTAAGTAAATTCACCGGAAGTTTGCGGGGGTATGCTAGTTCTGAACGTCACATGCTAATGTAAAAAGCTGTTTTTTGATATAAATATGAACTTGATTGAACAAAACATGCATGTATTGTATAACATAATGTCCTAGGTGTGTCATCTGATGAAGATCATCAAAGGTTAGTGCTGCATTTAGCTGTCTTCTGGGTTTTTGTGACATTATATGCTAGCTTGAAAAATGGGTGTCTGATTATTTCTGGCTGGGTACTCTGCTGACATAACCTGTTAGGGCTAGGGGGCAGCATTGACACGGCTGGATAAAAAACATACCCGATTTAATCTGGTTACCACTCCTACCCAGTAACTAGAATATGCATATACTTATTACATATGGATAGAAAACATCCTAAATTTTCTAAAACTGTTTGAATGGTGTCTGTGAGTATAACAGAACTCAAATGGCAGGTCAAAACCTGAGAGATTCCTTTACAGGAAGTGGCCTGTCTGACCATTTGTTGAACTTCTTTTCCATCTCTATCATTTACTAAGGATCTCTGCTCTAACGTGACACTTCCCACGTCGTCCATAGGCGCTCAGAGCCCGGGAAAAAACAGAATGTCGTCATTCCAGCCCCAGGCTGAAACACATTATCGCCTTTCTCAAGTGGCCGATCAAGAGACACTGGCTTATGCGCGTGACCCCGACCGCCCCCGCCTTTGGGATTTTTTCCTCTGTTTGCCGAAAAGGAGATTCCCTGTCGGAATATTATCGCTTTTCTACGAGAAAAATGTCGTAAAAATTGATTTTAAACAGCGGTTGACATGCTTCGAAGTACGGTAATGGAATACTTAGAATTTTATTGTCACGAATTGCGCCATGCGCGTGACACTTCTTTACTATTTCGGATAGTGTCTGGAACGCACAAACAAAACGCCGCTATTCGGATATAACGATGGATTATTTTGGACCAAACCAACATTTGTTATTGAAGTAGCAGTCCTGGGTGTGTATTCTGACGAAGACAACAAAAGGTAATGAAACTTTTATAATAGTAAATATGATTATGGTGAGTGCTAAACTTGCCGGGTGTCTAAATAGCGAGCCCGTGATGCCTGGGCTATGTACTTAGAATATTGCAAAATGTGCTTTCACCAAAAAGCTATTTTAAAATCGGACATATCGAGTGCATAGAGGAGGTCTGTATCTATAATTCTTAAAATAATTGTTATGCTTTTTGTGAACGTTTATCGTGAGTAATTTAGTAAAATGTTAGCGAATTCCCCGGAAGTTTGCGGGGGGTATGCTTGTTCTGAACGTCACATGCTAATGTAAAAAGCTGGTTTTTGATATAAATATGAACTTGATTGAACAAAACATGCATGTATTGTATAACATAATGTCCTAGGGTTGTCATCTGATGAAGATCATCAAAGGTGAGTGCTGCATTTAGCTGTCTTCTGGGTTTTGGTGACATTATATGCTGGCTTGAAAAATGGGTGTCTGATTATTTCTGGCTTGGTACTCTGCTGACATAATCTAATGTTTTGCTTTCATTGTAAAGCCTTTTTGAAATCGGACAGTGTGGTTAGATTAACGAGAGTCTTGTCTTTAAATGGCTGTAAAATAGTCATATGTTTGAGAAATTGAAGTAATAGGATTTTTAAGGTTTTGAAAATCGCGCCACAGGATAGCAGTGGCTGTTACGTAGGTGGGACGAATTCGTCCCGCCTAGCCTATAGAGGATAATCTAATGTTTTGCTTTCGTTGTAAAGCCTTTTTGAAATCGCACAGTGTGGTTAGATTAACGAGAGTCTTGTCTTTAAAATGGTGTAAGAGAAATTGAGAAATTGAAGTAATAGCATTTGTAAGGTATTTGAATAACGCGCCACAGGATTCCACTGGCTGTTACGTAGGTGGGACGATTTCGTCCCGCCGACCCTAGAGAGGTTAACCGTCGCAAGGCTGCCGGACCAGACAACGTCCCTAGCCGCGTCCTCAAAGCATGCGCACACCAGCTGGCTGGAGTGTTTACGGACATATTCAATCTCTCCCTATCCCAGTCTGTTGTCCCCACAGTCTTCAAGATGTCCACCATTACCCAAGAAAGCAAAGGTAACTGAACTAAATGATAATCTCCCCGTAGCACTCACTTCTGTCATCATGAAGTGCTTTTTTGAGACTAGTCAAGGATCATATCACCTCTACCTTACCTGACACCCTAGACCCACTTCAATTTGCTTACTGTCCCAACTGATCCAATCGCCATCGCACTGTACACTGCCATATCCCATCTGGACAAGAGGAATACCTATGTAAGAATGCTGTTCATTGACATTAGCTCAGCATTAAACACCATAGTACCCTCCAAGCTCATCATTAAGGTCGAGGCCCTGGTTCTGAACCACGCCATGTGCAACTGGGTCCTGGACTTCCTGACGGGCTGCCCCCAGGTGATGAAGGTAGAAAACAACACCTCCACTTCGCGGATCCTCAAAAGTGGGGCCACACAAGGATGCGTGTTCAGCCCCCTCCTGTACTCCCTGTTCACCCATGACTGCATGGCCACGCACACCTCCAACTCAATCATCAAGTTTGCAGACGACACAACAGTAGTAGGCCTGATTACCAACAATGACGACACAGCCTACAGGGAGGAGGTGAGGGCCCTGGGAATGTGGTGCCAGGAAAATAACCTCTCACCGAAAGTCAACAAAACAAAGGAGCTGATCGTGGACTTCAGGAAACAGCAGAGGGAGCACCCCCCATCCACATTGACAGAACCACAGTGGAGAAGATGGAAAGCTTCAAGTTCCTCGGCGTACACATCACTGACAAACTGAAATGGTCCACCCACACAGACAGTGTGGTGAAGAAGGCGCAAATGCACCTCTTCAACCTCAGGAGGCTGAATACATTTGGATTGGCACCTAACTCCCTCACAAACCTTTAACAGATGTACACTTGAGAGCATCCTGTTGGGCTGGGACCGAGAGACTGAAAAACAGCTTCCATCTCAAGGCCATCAGACTTTTAAATAGCCATCACTAGCACATTAGAGACTGCTGCCCTGTAAATGGACTTGAAATCACTGGCTACTGTAGTAATTGGAAGACTAGTCACTTAATAGTGTTTACATATTTTACATTACTCATCTCATATGCATATACTGTATTCTGTGTCTATTCCACTGTATCTTAGTCTATGCCGCTCTGACATGGCTTGTCCAAATATTTATATATTATTAATTCCATTCCTTTACTTTAGATTGTGTGTATTGTTAGATATTACTGCACTGTTGGAGCTAGAAATACAAGCATTTCACTACACCCACAATAACATCTGCTAAACACATGTATGTGACAAATAAAAATGTATTTGATTTATAAACATACAGTACCAGTCAAAAGTTTGGACACACCTACTCATTACAGGGTTTTTCTTTATTTGTACTATTTTCTACATTGTAGAAGAATAGTGAAGACATAACAACTATGAAATAACATGTATGGAATCATGTAGTAACCAAAAACAGCGTTAAACAAATCAAAATATATTATATATTTGAGATTCTTCAAAGTAGCCACCCTTTTCCTTGATGACAGCTTTGCACACTCTTGGCATTCTCTCAACCAGCTTCATGAGGTAGTCACCTGAAATGCATTTCAACTATCAGGTGTGCCTTGTTAAAAGTTAAATTGTGGAATTTCTGCCTTTCTTAATCCATCTGACCCAATCAGTTGTGTTATGACAAGGTAGGGGTGGCATAGAAGATAACCCTATTTTGTAAAAGACCCAGCCATTATTATGGCAAGAACAGCTAAAAAATCCCAAAGAGAAATGACAATCCATCATTACTTTGAGACTTGAAGGTCAGTCTATGAGGAAAATTTTAAGAACTTTGAAAGTTTCTTCAAACCATCAAGCGCTATGATGAAACTGGCTCTCATGAGGACCGCCACAGGAAAGGAAGACCCAGAGTTACCTCTGCTGCAGAGGATAAGTTCATTTGAGTTACCAGCCTCAGAAATTCCAGCCCAAATAAATGCTTCACAGATTTCAAGTAACAGACACATCTCAACATCAACTGTTCAGAGGAGACTGCGTGAGTCAGGCCTTCATGGTCGAATCCCGGCAAAGAAACCACTACTAAAGGACACCAATAATAAGAAGAGACTTGCTTGGGCCAAGAAACACGAGCAATGGACATTAGACTGGTGGAAATCTGTCCTTTGGTCTGATTCGTCCAAATTTGTGATTTTTGTACCACTAATACGACTCCACTCAATTTCACAACATAAACATATGCAAATTCCTAGCAGGAGTGTAAATATATCAAGTTGTTCTAATAAGTGGAGTACAGACAAAAATCGCACGCTATCATTCCTCTGCTAAATACCACTTTCATAACTACAGTCAAGTTAGTACACTGCTGTCGGTGTGGATGGTGAGTTTAAGTGGGGATGCCAGGTAGGTAGAGGAGTGAGTGTTCAGAGCAGTGTTTTGCTCTAAAGTATGTGCATGCTAATGTTAGTGTAGCGTTGACGCTGACCAGGCCCAGCTGGGTGTGTGCATGTGTGGCAGGGTGTAATATCGAGGACAAGGCCCCAGTCTGAGAGACTAATGAAACAGTAACAGATGCTGAGAGTTGTCTTTCTGTTCATCTGCTGTTAGTGAACAATGTGACACTCAAATCTGCTGAACTACTAGATGGGAATACTATTGCACAGGAATAGATTAATAGTTAGGAAAACATATCAAGTCTGCCCATTGAACAACAGCACAACAACTTTCAACAACAGCACAACAAAATTATTTAGTTGAATAGATTTTTACGCTGGGGCAATCTGACTAATCAATATTCAGGCCATCCCAAAATATCCTAACCATGGGATGTTAACAATTTCAATGCTATACTACACAGCCTGTAGTTTCTGTGGACCCATAAGTTCCTATGAACTACCACTAAACTACCACTCTATACCCTGTTCACAACGAGGCACATCATCATTATGTCACATTAAGTTGGGAAGGTACTGACTGAAATGGATGTGCTTTCCCCACTCTAAATGCCAGTCATGAAAATGTCATAATGGTTTGGCCAATGAGATTACATCTAAGGCTATATCGATATCAACTAATTAAAAACACATTTTCCTTTAAGTCCCTCATCTGGTGTTGCATTCCTTTTTTTCACACACATCCAAGAACATGAGAGAACTGATGGAAGATATACTTCAAATAATTGCCTTTACATGCCATGGTTAGGATAGAACTTGGTTCTATTTGTGACGCTTACATTTTTTTTTACAATTTAGTCATTTAGCAGACGCTCTTATCCAGAGCGACATTTTCATACATTTCATTTTTTTTCTTCCATACTGGTCCCCCGTGGGAATCGAACACACAACCCTGGCGTTGAAAAAACCATGCTCTACCAACTGAGTCACACGGGCTTCAAATCCTGCCTCTCCCATCTCCTCATTGGTTTTTAGGAGCATATACTCACATGGGTGAATGAAAGATGATCTGAGGTCCACACTCCAGTCCAGTTGGTAGTGGTAATTGTCACGTCCTGACCATAGAAAGCTTTTATTTTCTATGGTAGAGTAGGTCAGGGCGTGACAGGAGTTTTTGTCTAGTTTATTTATTTCTATGTTGGTTCTAGTTTATTTTTTCTATGTTGGGGTTTTGTCTAGTTTCTGTATTTCTATGTGGGGTTCTAGTTTCTGTATTTCGATGTTGTTGTTTTTTGGGATGATCTCCAATTAGAGGCTCTGTGTTACACAAAGTTTAATATTCCATTGAGGTATGTGTGTAAAGCTATTTTGTAGGCAAACTGAATGCGCACAACAGTAAACAGATAATCTCATAGATAACCTCACCTGAATACCATATTCATAATGTATCAAATATTGTTGTCTCTAATTGGGGATCATATTTAAGTTGTTGTTTTTCCCTCTAGGTGTTATGGGAGATTATTTTGAGTTTGTGTCTGTTGCACCTCTTCGTCACGGTTTGTTGTATGTTTTGCATAGTTTCACAGTTAAATAAAGATGTGGAACGATACACACGCTGCGCTTTGGTCCCATTCTTCAGACAGCCGTGACAGAATCTCCCACCTCCAAAGGACCAAGCAGCGTGGTAAACAGGAATGGACATGGGAGGAAATATTGGACGGGAAAGGACCCTGGAGGCAGGAAGGGGAGTATCGCCGTCCAAAGGAGGAGATTGAAGCAGCGAGAGCAGAACGGCGATATTACGAGGCGTTATACCATCAAGGCAAGCACGAGAGGCAGCCCCCAAAATTATTTTTTGGGGGGCACAGGGGGAGTTTTGTGGAGTCCGGTTTGGGACCTGAGCCAACTCCTCATGCTTACCGTGGAGAGCCGAGTGGTGAACCAGAGCCAGTCAGGGAGACGAGTGAGGAACTCGACGCAAGATTCCGGAGAGAGGTGTTGGCATTGAGAGCGCTGCAGAGCGGGCGTGCTGAGGAGCGTGACACCAGTTCGGTGTCATATGCACCAGTTTCACGCATCTGGCCTTCAGTGCGCCTCCCCAGTCCGGTACGTCCTGTGTCTCCTCCACGCACTCGCTTTAAGGGAGCGTGTGACCTGTCAGGCACCATGTTTTGCGGTGATACGCACGGTGTCTCCAGTGCGCATTCACAGCCCAGTGCGTCCTGTGCCAGCGCCCCGCACTTGCCGGGCTAAAGTGAGCATCCAGCCAGGACGGATTGTGCCAGCCCTACGCTCCAGACCTCCAGTGCGCCTCCACAGCCCAGTATGCCCTGTGCCTGCTCCTCGCACTCGCCCTGAAGTGCGTGTCACCAGTCTGGGGCCACCTGTCCCAGCTCCACGCACTAGGCCTTCAGTGAGTCTCTCCAGTCCGGTGTGTCCTGTTCCTGCTCCCCGCACTCGCCCTGAGGTGCGTGTTATCAGTCTGGCGCCACCTGTGCCAGGCCCATGCATCAGGCCTCCAGTGTGCCTGCCCAGTCCGGGGTGTCCTGTTCCTGCTCCCCGCACTCGCCCTGAGGTGCGTGATACCAGTCTGGCACCACCTGTGCAAGCCACACGCATCAGGCCTCCAGTGCGCATTCCCAGTCCAGAGCTTCCGGCAACAGTTCCCAACAAACAACCACAACAGTCAAGCAGAGGGATCTAGGTACACGTTGAGAGAACTGACAAGGTTCCTGAATGAGACCAAGGGGAAAAAAGCTAATCTTGAGGCTTTTTTTTCTGATCCAAGAAAGTTTGTAAGATCAGTACAACATGCTATGAAAAATGAGGGGCATAATGTCCTCTCACCCAGGAAACGGTTTAGGTTGAGGAAGTAGGTCACAACAGTGCGTAAAGGTTAACCTTCAGACACTGTTTAGATGTATATTTTCTTTCTGACACTGGGGCTTTTTGAGCTTTGCTATTGGTCTCTTAATCTGCTGGCTTTTATCCCACTTCTTATGGAGACTCGTTGGGTAGGCTCGCTCAATATAAATGGCGCCAGAGATGCGGGAAAGAGGAGTGTGTTGGGTGAATATGTAAAACCAAAAAAAGTACAGGTGTTGTTTCTGCAGGAGACACATAGCGATGTGTTGAATTAAGTCGATTGGGGGCTCTGGTGGAAAGGGGCAAGTGTGTTGAGCAATGGGACAAATCTTAGTGCAGGGGTAGCAGTCCTTTTTGCACTGGGTCTGTCTGTAAAAATTTGCTCCTCAAAGGAGTTGTGTAGGGGTAGGCTCCTTGTTGTTAAAGCAGAAATTAACAACATGGGTTTTGTCTTTATAAATGTGTATGCGCCTAATACAGGGAGAGAAAGAGGGGTTCTATTTGGGAGTCTTAGACAGGAACTCTCACAGGTAGCGCCTGAGGAGACGCTGGTGGTCGGAGGGGACTGGAACTGTACAATGGATTTTACAAAATACAGAAATGGGGAAGAGCCTCAATCAGTGTCAGTGGGAGTGTTAAGGGACAACATTAATCAGTTCGACCTAGTGGATGTTTGGAGAACTAAACATCCAAACACAAGACAGTATACATGGGTGAATGTTTTTGGGGCTAGGGTGAGTGCAGCTCGACTTGATTGGTTTTGCATGTCTAGGAATCGGAGCAATAGGCTGCTGGGCGCTACCATTCTCCCGGTGGGGTTTTCGGATCATCACATAACCATGGCTCGGCTGTCTATTTCACCAGGCAGGCATCTTATTGGAAGTTCAATGTAAAGCTCTTACAAGATGCCACTTTTTGCTCAGGTTTCCAGACCTTTTGGGAAAGGTGGGGGCAGCGAAGAGAGGAGTATGAGTCTCTGAGCCAATGGTGGGATGTGGGGAAAGTCCAAATTCGGCTTTTCTGTCAACAGTACACAGCTCTCTCATCCTCAGAGGCTAGGAGAGTATTGGGGGAACTAGAGCATTGTATTAGCGAGATGGAGGTAGAGATGGTGGGGCAAGGCAATGTAGGCCTCCAAACTAATTTAGCTGAATTATGTAGGGACCTGGGTAGTTTTTTCCAGGTTAAAGCAAAGGGAGCACTTGTAAGAGCTAGGTTCTCCATGCTCAAGGAGATGGATGCTCCCAGCTCCTTCTTCTTTGGTTTGGAAAGACAGAGCAGTGAAGCCAAGGGTATGCATTGTCTATGGCTGTCTGATGGGCGGGTGACATCTGTGGTGGGTGAGATGCGGGAACGGACTGTGGAGTTTTATACTGAATTGTATAGTGCAGAAGTGTGTGATCCTTTGTTTGCTCAGGTCTTGTTTGCAGGACTCCCTAAGCTCTCTCTGGCACAGAGGGATGAAATGGACATTCCTCTGTTGTCCCTTGAACTGGCAGAGGCCGTAACCCAGATGTTCCCCGGTCGTGCACCGGGGGTCAATGGACTCCCAGTGGAGTTTTATAAAAGATTCTGGGGAATAATTGGACAGGACTTCTTTTGCATGTTGCGTGAATGCGTCGGGGTAGGAGAGTTGCCGATGAGCTGCCGTCGGGCGGCTCTGACTCTCCTGCCCAAAAAAGGGGACTTGTGTGAACTTAAGACCTGGAGGCCTGTGGCATTACTCTGTGCGGACTACAAGATATTTGCCAAGGTCCTCTCTAACAGACTGAAGTCCTATTTGGACTCGATAGTACATAAGAACCAAACATATTGTGTACCGGGACGCTCAATCATGGACAACTTGTTCTTGATTAGGGACATGTTGGACCTGTCGAGAGGTTCTAATGTGAACTTTAGACTGGTCTCTTTAGATCAAGAGAAGGCTTTTGATAGAGTGGACCATGAGTATCTGTTTAAAGTGATGTCTGTGTTTGGGTTTGGGAAGAGTTTTTTGACATGTGTGAAGCTGTTGTATGCTGGGGTGTCATGTATGGTTAAGGTGGGAGGGGGACTCAGTAGGCCAGTCTGGGTGAGACGGGGCATTAGACAAGGATGCCCTCTATCTGGGCAGTTATACACACTAGCAATTGAGCCTTTTTTAGGACTGCTACGCAGGAGACTGCAGGGAGTGTGCTGGACAGGCATGGACATGGTGACGGGAATAGCAGTGTCAGCATATGCAGATGATGTTTCTATGATGGTCAGGGATGGTCAAGATATGCAGGCACTAGAGACCAGTCTGAAGGTGTACGAGGGAGCTTCATCAGCTAATGTAAACTGGGGCAAGAGCAAAGCTCTGTTATGTAGGGCATGGGGGTTAGAGCTCCTCCTCTGCTTCCAGGGAGTTTGCAGTCGGGTTGTGAAGGGCTTATAGTGTTTGGGGTGTACCTGGGCTCGGAGAAGTGGGTCTGGAAGGACTGGGAGGGGCTGTCACAGGCAGTGGTGTCAAGACTGGCCAGGTAGAGGTGGCTCCTGTCCCAAGTGTCATATAGAGGGAGGGTGCTGATAATTAACAACCTGCTGGCATCTTCCCTGTGGCATAAACTGGCTGTCCTCAACCCCCCCGCCGGTCTGCTCGCAGACCTGCAACGCAAGCTGGTGGACTTCTTCTGGTCGGGCCATCACTGGCTGAGGGCGGCAGTGTTGTATATGACCGTCCATGAAGGAGGACAGGGCCTGGTGGAACTGGAGAGCAGGATGGCTGCCTTCCGGCTAAAGGCGGTGCAGAGACTGCAGTACCATACTGATGTTGGCTGGAGGAAACCAGCATGCGCGCTGCTGAGGAGAGCTGGTGGATTAGGGTTGGACCGGCAGCTGTTCCTCATGAAGCTGGAGAGGCTGAGTACAGCAGGTCTCTCAGATTTTACTCTGCAATGCTGAGGGCCTGGCAGCTGCTAAGGCCCACACGAGAAGGGGGTGTGGAGCCTGGGCTGTGGGTGTGGGAGGAGCCTATCTTCCACAACCCAGCCATACCTTTGAGATCGGTTCAGTCGGCCACCCTGCAGAGGCAAGTGATGGCAGGGGGTTTACAAAGGCTGGGTGACCTGAGACTGCTGGGAGAGGAGGGGTGGAAAAGCCCAGATGTCTTGGCACAACAAACAGGAATAACGTCTCTTAGGCTGCTGGAGAGATTCCTGGAGGAGGTCCAGGAGGCACTGTCTGAGCCGGTAAGGGGGATGTTTGAGCGGCCAAAGGGAGAGGGGCCACCAATGTTTCCGCCACTGCAGGTGACGGCATAGACTGGAGACTGGCAAGGGGGTCTGGAGGACTTGTTCGATTTTAACACTCCGAGCCTGGGGGAGTTTGAAGGGGTGGGAGAAAAGCCCTCTACAACCTCTGCGTTAAGGTGAGGAACATTAGAAGCCTAACAGGAGTGAGGGCACATCAGTGGCATGGGGTATGTGGAGCAGAGTGTATGGTGGGTTTTAGATGGAGGGGGCTCTACAAACCCCCAGTACCAAAGAGGTCAGGGGACCTCCATTGGAGGGTTCTTCATGGAGCCCTGGCCACTAACAGCTGGTTGGCACGGGTTGAACCGGGAGTCGGGCAGGGGTGTCCTTTCTGTGTAATGAAAGAAACTGTGATTCATGTGTTTTCTGTGTGCACCAGGTTAATGCCATTAATGTCTCTGTTGGAATGTCTGTGTGAGAGGCTGGGGGTGGTTTTTACTGTTGGGGTGTTTATAATGGGATACAGGTATTCGAGTAAGGAGAAGGCCACATGTTTTCTGTTTGCTCAGGCAAAGTTATCTATTTGGCTAACAAGGAGGAACAGGGTCAAAGGTGGGGGGATAACAGACCCTTTATTATTGTTTAATGGGATGGTCTCTGCGCGCCTTAGGGTTGAGTTCGAGTTCTATAAAATGATAAAAAGTGTGGAGATGTTTCAGGAGATATGGTGTGTGGGGGGGGGGGTGGCTGTCTGTATAGCTGGGGAAGATGTTTTGGATATACGGTTGTAGGAGTGGGTATTGTGATGTTGGTTTGTATCATGTGGTAGCTGGAAAGGTGAGTATGGTACATGTATGCAGTACAGGATATATATATGAGTTTTAAATTAAATGAGAATGTTTCAGTAAAGAAAGACAAAAAGTATCTCTCTCTCTCTCTCTCTCTCTCCTCTCACTCTCACTCTCACTCTCTCTGCGAGTGGGCAGTGCTTATCTTGGAGGCCCAGAGGCCCTAGCTCTTATCACAGCCATTCATCAAGGTCAGTCTCCCGGAGAGGCTGCAGTAGCCCTCCTCCCCAGGGCCGGCCGGCCGTACCACACAGCACCACAGACACTATAATACCAGCCCTGGGGGCGCTATGGAACCACGAGCAGGGCCAGCAGCACCGTTCTCACCTCTCTCTCTATCTTCAACTTGAAGGTTGACAACTATCAGGCATACAGACTCAAATGCGTCATGTGGTTCCTCCCTACTGCGAGTACCAGTGGCTGTCAGTGCTGTTTAATATGAGCATGGCCTTATTTCTTTAACAGCATATTGTATGACCCTCATTCATATTCCATTCACCCAGGTCAATGTAACAGCGATAGGTTTAGGCTACTACATGATACTCTAATTTTCCCTATACCCATCATGAGGTTGCTACAACCTAGTCTATGAATGAGAGTTTACAACGTAGGTGCACACAGGTCGAAATACACTCTTGCCTGCATCTAGCTTATATAGGGTGTAATCATTAGTCCAACAGCTGCAAACTGTTTAAGAAATTTAAGAAACGGTTTTCAGAATGAATACACCCCTGATCACGCATAATCACAGTTCACTTTCATAGCAGGCACATTGTATTCCTTCTCGCATCTCTCCTCCTCTCATCTATTCCCTTCGCTTGTGGACTTCAATGCACAACACATCAGCTGTATGTGAACAGGCGAAAAAACCTTTCCAAGCCAAACCGATACAAACAGCCTACATTGTTGTCACCATATTAGTGTCATAGTCAACATAGCTAATCAAACTAACACGTTAGTAAGCCCGCTTCAATAATGCAGTAATGTTTCAGTGTACAGTCAGTAAGCAGTTACACCAGCGAGCCCCGTTGGTAATATATTGGTAATACCAAAAGCTTACCTTGAATTGGAAGAGTTCCAATGTTGTGTTGGAAAGTCAGAGCCAGCTAGCTAACATAGCATCCCTCAGTTACTTTGAGCAGGATGTTTCAGTAAGATAAACTAGCTAGCTGCATTTGCTGGCTAAGAAAGAGAAACTGAAAGTGGAAAAAATGACACTCTCTCTTTATTTCTCTCTTGCTTCTCCTTCATTTTGGAAGACTTGTTCATTTTGGAAGAACTGTATTTGTTAAAAACGGTTCAACTATTGTCTTTCTCTCTCTGAGTCAACTACTCAACACATTTTAAACACTGCTGTGCTAGCTAGCTGTAGCTTATGTTTTCAGTACTAGATTAATTATCTGATCCTTTGATTGGGTGAAGAACATGTGAGTGCAAGTGCTCTGATAGGCAAGAGGACGTCCTACGGAAGTTGTCATCATTTTATTTGACCTTTATTTAACTAGGCAAGTCAGTTAAGAACAAATTATTATTCTCAACGATGGCCTAGGAACAGTGGGTTAACTGCCTTGTTCAGGGGCAGAACAACAGATTTTTTCCTGGTCAGCTCAGGGATTCGATCTTGCAACCTTTTGGTCACTAGTCCAATGTTCTAACCACTAGGCTACCTGCCACCCCAATTACTGTGTAAGTCTATGGAAGGGGGTGAGAACCATGAGCCTCCTAGGTTTTGTATTGAAGTCAACGTACCCAGAGGAGGATGGAAGCTAGCTATCCTCTGGCTACACCATGGTGCTACCCTACAGAGTGCTGTTGAGCTTTCTGTAGACCTTCTTTGCAAAATAGTGTGTTTTAATCAATTATTTGGTGACGTGATTATATTTAGAATAGTTTTATCTGAAATGTTTCACTTTTTAAATGTTTTACAATTTTTATTTGTATGAAATTCACTGATGAGGATGGTCCTCCCCTTCCTCCTCTGAGGAGCTTCCACTGGTGAGTACCTATGCCTCCCATCATTTACAGTGTACCTGCTAGTGCTCCCCAGACTTCCCTGGCCACAGTGCTAATTGCAAGACAAAGGAGCTGATCGTGGAATACAGGAAACGGAGGGCCGAGCACGCCCCTATTCACATCGCTGTGGTGGACCGGATTGAGAGCTTACATTTCCTCAGTGTCCACATCGCTAAGGATCTATCATGGTCCACAAACACCAACACAGTCATGAAAACTGCACGACAATGCCTCTTCCCCCTCAGAAGGCTGACAAGATTTGGCAAGAGCCCTCAGATCCTCAAAAAGTTCTACAGCTGCACCATTGAGAGCATCTTGACTGGCTGCATAATCGCTTGGTATGGCAACTGCTTGGCAGCAGGTAGTGCATACGACCATCCAGGAGCTCTATACCAGTGTCAAAGGAAGGCCCTACAAATATTTTATTTCTCTCTGCATTGTTGGGAAGGACCCATAAGTAAGCATATCACTGTTAGTCTACACCTGTTGTTTACGAATCATGTGACAAATAAAATGTTATTTGAATTGGCAGGAGAGTTATTGCCATAGCCCAGGTTCCATAGACCTCACCTTTGTTTCTCTGAGGTGAGCCCCCTCTGCCATAGACCACTTAAACTGGTACAATTTCCACTCACGGGTGTGGAAAAATAACTAACCAAAAGCCATGTTCCACTAAGCCATGCCTCCAATATCATTTCCCAGTGTTCCTTGCCTTTTTGAGTTAAATGACTGTATTTATTAGTTACAGAGACATGGTTGTTGTATTTCTTCATTTTCATTCATGTGGCCTTTACCAATATATTAGATATCTCATAAGGTTTTACTTTGAACCCTAGTTTTACCCTAATACAGTTGCCTGAAAAGGCCACATCAGGCCTGCAATTAGGGTTGCAAAATTCCAGTATTTCAGAATTCCATATTTCAGATTATCTGCTTATTACCTTCAGTTTCCAGGAATCTTCCAACCAGGATTTCTGAAAAACCTGGAAATTTACCAGAATTTTTAAACCTTACCTGCAAGTCACAATATGTTGTCTTGCAAAGTGATATAGAATTCCTATTGGAATCCAGCCAGAGTTAAGATTCAACATTTCACATTTTTATTCAATGACTGCCAGGGTTAGGAACATTGTGAGAATACTACCTAAGCCATTTAACCCTTTACACTCGAGGGAATTGGTCTTTATGGATAGGGTTTAATTGAATTGTTTCTAATATAAGAAATGGGAAAATATATGCATAACCATAGTAACAATTGCCGCATTTGTTAATAACGAAATCTGAAAATGATCTGGATACATTCAGTAACATGATAATAATATTCCTCAAAAATGTGGGGTAGGTGCAACATAAGACCAAATAATTACAAGGGTTTGAGTGAGAGGATTAACTGATGTCCACACACACCTCTCCAAAGTGTGCACAGTTCCTATAAGTCATTTCAATGCACTTTTATGATTCAAAGAAGAGTCTTCAACTATAAGGCACTTTTTTTTAGCTCTCTTAGCTGTTTGGTTGAGGAACTAGAGTAAACACACTTGTAGTTTTTTTTTTTTTTGGAACACAACCATGCATCCCCACCATCACACAGTTATTGTTGTTGTTTACGCAATCCAAAAAACAGTGAAAGCCTGTTCTACTGCCAACATGACTAGCTAAGTTATTAAAAATACGATATTACAGTGTTAGCCTTTCACAATGCAATTCAGGGAAACAGGTAATAATTTTGGTGTGCATAGAAAGGAGTCATGACTGCATTCACGTGCATGTGCCACGTAAAATTTTCTTCACAATAGACAAACAGGCTCAATCTGTTCAGAACAACCCAGGGTATACACCACTGTATATTACAGTTTTTTCTGAATGCTTAAACACTAACAGTGATTCTTGAAGCACTATCTCTGAAACCATTAAAACTTGTAGCCAATGCATTTACCAAGTGTGCCAAACTGAATGCATGTTCTCTGCTTTACACTCGGTTTGTAAAAACACAACTCACTGCTTTACACTCAGTTTGCAATTTAATAACACACCTCTAGCAAAACTGTAAACATTGGTCTCTACACTATTTCGCCTTTTGTTGTTTGAGGAGTGTTAGAACATTTTGAGAAAAGAATGTTGTATTGATAGTGTGTTATGTTCGGAATACACATCCATACTTTACACATTTGGATACATGTGTGTGTATTTACTACGTGTATGACAGTGCATCGTTGGTGCTTCGTGTGCTTATTCAAATGATGATTTGTGTGTACTGTATTGATGCAAAAACAACATTTTTTAAAAGAGTTTGAAGAGTTTTGAAAGAATTGTTTGCTTTTGCAAGAGATGTATAATGTTTTGCTGGTTTGGTGTAAGGTTTTGTGGTTAGTGTGTAGAGTTTTGCAAAAATAGCCTTTCGTTTCAAAGATAGTGCCTAAGCAATCAGAAAAAAAAGGAAAATCATTATTATTATTTTTTTTTAACTAGGCAAACAAATTCTTATTTGCAGCTGGTTGTGATACAGCCCAGGATCAAACCAGGGTCTGTAGTGACACTTCTAGCACTGAGATGCAGTGCCTTAGACCGCTGCGCCACTCGGGAGCATATGGAAATATGAAGTGCTGGTGTTTGGCTTGCTTGTATGACATCAAAGCGATATTTACTATAATCCTCAATGTCTCATCTTTCATAATACATAGAGCCCTCTTAATTTTTAGCATTTCCCTCACTCAGTCTACAAAAACTATTCTAAATTCGCCCAATTAGCGGGAGGGATGGGGGAAACTTGATCTCATGTTGTGCAAGGTGCTCAAGTTCAGAATGGCTGTCAGTAATGATGGGAAACCGAGGCTTTCTGAAGGCTATGGCGCTTTCTCCAAATTGTGCCTTTGTTACAATCATTATACAAGTTTATACCACGTACTAAGGTTTAAATTACAGTGAATTGTATAAATTACCTACTCACTTATCCAAACCTTACCTAGAATTGATTTGATTTGATTTAGAATGTCAGAAAGAGGTAGTTTCTCTAAAGGTGATAGAGATGGGGTGGGTCAAGTTGAACAGCCGCAGCAACACCTCGCAAACTTCAAGCCTTCATCAGAACAAACAGAGCAGCATGAAGAGACCCAGACTGGTGTGGAGTCACGGCTGCCAGCAAATGATGATACAGAGGCTGCTGATGAGACATCACAACAAAAGGTGAGAGGGTCCGCAGGTTAACTGAAAAGGGCAGAGAACTGCCCGACGGAAGGTGGAGACAGCTCGAACATCGTTTCAGGGTCAGCTATGTGAAGTGGAAGGCTCTGGTAAAGGAAGAAAAACTGTCACTGACAGGCTGTTGCTCTGAGGATCTACTAGAAGACCTCTTAAACAAGATTAGCCATACCTCTACAGAGCTAAACCTTGTCTATGTAAATTTGCGTCAAATCGACATTCCTGACAACAATATACGCCGCAGAATTGATACTTGTGAAGCAGTTACAATGTCTATTATCAAGACTGTAAGGTGTCATTTAAAATGCAGGGAAGAAGTTCAAAGTAACCAGATGGAGCTGCACTGGAAGGACAGCAATTTGTTGTACATGTCCGAACTCTCACTTAAGTCAAGTCTCAACTATCAGCCCTCAGGTGCTTCCTCCCAGTCTCAAAGCAACTCCAGACGCTCAAGCGCGTCATCTGTCAAGAGACAAGAGGCTGCGGCAGAAGTTGCTGCTAACCAAGCAGATTTAGAAGTAATGGTTAAGCAAGAATGCCAACTAGAAGAGCTTCAAAGACTTGAAGATGAAGATAAGAAGAGGACAGCGGAGCAAGAAGCTGAGGAGGTGAAATGCAGCTTAGAAGAAGCTAGGCTGCAAGTCAAGTTAGAGGTAGAAAATGCTACCAGACGAAGGACGCTAGAAGACATGCGTAGAGAGTTAGAGCTCCTAGAAGTGCTCAAGAAACTAAATGCTGCCAAGGCGCGGATGCAAGTGTATGAGCAAGATGAAAATTCAGAGGACGAGAAGAGAGAACTACTCTCTAACTGCAAATCTGTGAAAGAAGTCATGCACAGAAGTGGCTCATTTCACAGTTTCTGACAAACACACAACAAGAAGATAGCACCAAGACCATGTTCATGTTACTAGCGGAATCAATCAGTGAAAGCCGCCTCCCCATACCAGAACCAGTAACATTCAATAGAGAACCACTCTCGTTCACTGACTGGAAGGTCTCTTTTCAGACTCTGATAGACAGGAAAAACATACCAGCAACTGAGAAGATATATTACTTAAGAAAATATGTCAGTGGGCCTGCCAAGAAGGCCTGCCAAGAAAGTTACTTTATGTTAGGAACAGAGTCAGCCTACCAAGCTGCGTGGAACATTCTTGAAGAAAGGTACGGAAACAAATTCCTCTTCGCCAAGTCCTTCAGAGATAAACTCAATGCATGGCCTAAGATAGGATCCAAGGACAGTCTTGAACTTAGATACCGTGTAGACTTTCTTCGCAGCTGTAAGGCTGCTATGTCTCAGACTAAGGGCCTGGAGGTGCTTAATGACTGTAATGAAAACCAAAAGAACTTCCAGATTGGCTAACTTCAAGATGGAATAGAAAGATCATAGACATCTTAGCCTGTTGGGGCTAGGGGGCAGTATTTTCACGGCTGGATAAAAAAACGTACCCGATTTAATCTGGTTACTAATCCTACCCAGTAACTAGAATATGCATATACTTATTATATATGGATAGAAAACACCCTAAAGTTTCTAAAACTGTTTGAATGGTGTCTGTGAGTATAACAGAACTCATTTGGCAGGCAAAACCCTGAGACATTTTCTGACAGGAAGTGGATACCTGATGTGTTGAATTACCTTTAAGCCTATGCCATTGAAACACACAGGGGCTGATTAATGTTTTGGCACTTCCTATTGCTTCCACTAGATGTCACCAGCCTTTACAAAGTGTTTTGAGTCTTCTACTATGAGATCTGACCGAACAAGAGCCTTGGAACGGTGATGGCCGATTAGACTCTGGCGCGCGAGGTCATGTTGGGTACCCTCGTTGCAATACGTTTCAAAAGAGAATGCATTCGTCCACCTTGAATATTATTCATGTTCTGGTTAAAAAAGGCACTAATGATTTATGCTATACAACGTTTGACATGTTTGAACGAACGTAAATATATATTTTCCCCTCGTTCATGAAGTGAAGTCCGGCGGGCTTAGATCATGTGCTAACAACACAGAGCTTTTTGGACATAAATGATGAGCTTTTTTGAACAAAACTACATTCGTTATGGACCTGGGATTCCTGGAAGTGACATCTGATGAAGAGAATCAAAGGTAATGGATTATTTACATAGTATTTTCGATTTTAGATCTCTCCAACATGGCCGTTTGTCTGTATCGCAAAGCGTATTTTTCTGGGCGCAGTGCTCAGATTATTGCAAAGTGTGATTTCCCAGTAAGGTTATTTTTAAATCTGGCAAGTCGATTGCGTTCAAGAGATGTAAATCTATATTTCTTTAAATGACAATATAATATTTTAAAAATGTTTTCTAATTTTAATTATTTAATTTGTGGTGCTGACTTGACTGCCGGTTATTGAAGGGAAACGATTTCCTGAACATCAACGCCATAGTAAAACGCTGTTTTTGGATATAAATATGAACTTGATAGAACTAAAAATGCATGCATTGTCTAACATAATGTCCTAGGAGTGTCATCTGATGGAGATTGTCAAAGGTTAGTGCATCATTTTAGCTGGTTTTATGGTTTTGGTGACGCCTGTCTTTGAATTGACAAAACATTACACACAGCTATTGTCAATGTACTCTCCTAACATAATCTAACTTTATGCTTTCGCCGTAAAACCTTTTTGAAATCGGACAACGTGGTTAGATTAAGGAGATGTTTATCTTTCAAAGGGTGTAAGATAGTTGTATGTTTGAAAAATTTGAATTTTGACATTTATTTGGTTTCAAATTTGCCGCTCTTGAAATGCACCTGCTGTTGATAGGGTGCACCACGAGTGGCACGCTAGCGTCCCACATAGCCCCAAGAGGTTAAAATAAACTGAGACCTTTCCAAGCTTCAGTCAGTTTGTGAAGTTTCTCACGAGAGAAGCCAAGATCGCTTGCAATCCTGTGATATTCCTTCATGCTTTGAAACCAAGTGAAGATGGAAAACCTAAGATGCCAAGGATTCAAAGCCCCGGAGCAAGGGTATTAGCAACTAACCCTGATGAGAAAGACACTGTTACTAGTTGTGTCTTCTGTGAGAAGTCAGGTCACAGTCTCCACAAATGTTGGAAGTTCATGGAAAAGCCCAACGCAGAGTGACAGAAGTTTGTTCAAGAGAATAAATTGTGCTTTGGCTGTTTAACTCACTAGGGTAGGGGGCAGCATTCGGAATTTTGGATGAAAAGCATGCCCAAACTAAACTGCCTGCTACTCAGGCCCAGAAGCTAGAATATGCATATAATTGGTAGATTCGGATTGAAAACACTCTAAAGTTTCCAAAACTGTTAAAATAATGTCTGTGAGTATAACAGAACTGACATGGCACGCGAAAACCTGAGGAAAATCCATCCAGGAAATGCTTTTATTTTGAAATGGCTGTTTTCCATTGAAAGCCTATCCACCATACATTTACATTTTACATTTTACATTTTAGTCATTTAGCAGACGCTCTTATCCAGAGCGACTTACAAATTGGTGCATTCACCTATAATATCCAGTGGAACAACCACTTTACAATAGTGCATCTAAATCTTTTAAGGGGGGGGTTAGAAGGATTACTTTATCATATCCCAGGTATTCCTTGAAGAGATGGGGTTTCAGGTGTCTCCGGAAGGTGGTGATTGACTCCGCTGTCCTGGCGTCGTGAGGGAGCTTGTTCCACCATTGGGGTGCCAGAGCAGCGAACAGTTTTGACTGGGCTGAGCGGGAACTGTGCTTCCTCAGAGGTAGGGAGGCGAGCAGGCCAGAGGTGGATGACTTATGACGCAGTTTATGATCTCTATGCCTTCTACAACATGTGGCCAGTCTTTAGGCATTGTTTCAGGCTTTTACTCTGAAAAATGAGGGAGAAACTGCACTTTCAATGAGAGGACAGTGGAAATATCTAGACGTGACCAGGAGAGCGCCTTTCTTGTTTCTCCTTTTCTATTGATGAAGATATTGTCCGGTTGAAATATGAGCTATTATTTATGACAAAAACAACTTGAGGATTGATTATAAACATCGTTTGACATGTTTCTACGAACCTTTATGGTATATTTTGATTTTTCGTCTGTCTTTTGTGACCGCGCTTTGTTCCAATGGAATACTGAACAAAACGCAACAACAAAACACATAAAGAGGGACATTATCGAACAAAACGAACATTTATTGTGTAACATGGAGTCTTCGGAGTGCAACCATATGAAGATCATCAAAGGTAAGGGATACATTTGATCGCTATTTCTGACTTTTGTTACGCCTCTTCTTGGCTGCTAACTGTTTGTAATGATTTGTCTGCTGGGCACTGTTCTCAGATAATCACATGGTTTGCTTTCGCCGTAAAGCCTTTTTGAAATCTGACACAGCGGTTGGATTAACAAGAAGTTTATCTTTAAGCTGGTGTATAACATTTGTATCTTTTATGTATGTTTATTATGAGAATTTCTGTTTTGTTGAGTTTCACGCTCTGAAATTTCACTGGATCTTGTTTGAGACAGTGTTTTACTGAACAAAACGCGCTAACAAAACGGAGGTTTTTGGATATAAAGACGGACTTGATCGAACAAACAAATATTTATTGGGTAACTGGGATTTTTGTGAGTGTAACCATATGAAGATCATGAAAGGTAAGTGATTCATTTTATCGCTATTTCTGACTTTTGTTACTCGTCTACTTGGCTGGTTACTGTTTGTAATGATTTGTCTGCTGGGCGCTGTTCTCAGATAATCGCATGGTTTGCTTTCGCCATAAAGTATTTTAGAAATCTGACACCGTGGTTGGATTAACAAGAAGTTTATCTTTAAACCGATGTATAACAGTTGTATCTTTTATGAATTTTATAATGTATTTCTGTTTTTGAATTTGGCGCTCTGCAATTTCACTGGATGTTGGTGAGTGGGATGCTAGCGTCCCATATCTCCTAGAGAGGTTAAGGCCTGGGCCTCGTTCGAAAGATTGTGATAACAGGAACACCTGTGACACGTGTCAGAGCAGGCATCCATCCTGCCTGCACGAAGATTGTACTAAAGAAAGGTCAAGGGATAGGAAGACAGAGCCCCCACAAGATAAGGGGACAAGAGCATCAAGTGAGGCCATATCTAACAGAGTCGTAAGGGACCTCACACCTCCACAATCATTCCAGTATGGGTGTCAACCACAAGCGAGCCAGATCGTGAAGCTCTCGTGTATGCACTTCTTGACACCCAGAGCGACACCACTTTTATCCTTGAAGAGACAACAAAAACTCTCAATACAAGGAAGGAGCCAGTACAACTGAAACTCTGTACAATGGCTTCAAGGAATACAATCGTGCCCTGCCAGAAGCTGTCTGGTTTGCAGGTTAGTGGGTTTTACTTGGAGAAGAAAATCCCTCTGCCAATGACCTACTCGAGAGAGTGTATTCCTGCAAACAGAGATCATATTCCTACTCCAATGACTGCAAGAACATGGTCTCATCTGGAACACATTGCAGAGGAGATTGCTCCTCAACAGAGCTGTGATGTCGGTCTCTTAATTGGCTACAACTGCTCCCAGGCTCTCCTTCCAAGAGAAATTGTGTCTGGTAAGGGAAATCAGCCTTTTGCTCAGAGAACAGACCTTGGCTGGAGCATAGTCGGCTATGGAAACCCATTTATCCACTATGGCGACGCTATTGGAGTGAGTCATTGGGTTATTGTTGAATCTGACTTCAATGAGAGAGCTGCAGAAGAGGACCTCATATCTCAAGAGGATTTTCGGTTCCTAACAAAAATGAAAGCGGGCATCAGATGCAAGGACAATGGACATTACAAGATGCCGCTGCCATTTCAGGAAGAAAGACCCAACCTGCTGAACAATAAAACATGTTCAGTTCACCGTCTCAAGTGCCTGGAAAGGAGGCTAAGTAGAGACAAGCAGTACTAAAAGGACTACACAGAATTCATGGAAGAGACCATAGCTTGTGGAGATGCTGAGAAGGTCTCCAATGAGGAAATTAACAAGCATCCAGCATGGTACATCCCGCACCATGGGGTATATCACCCACAAAAGCCTGGGAAGATATGAGTCGTCTTTGACTGCTCAGCTAAGTTTTGAGAGACGTCCTTGAATGACCATCTCCTTACCGGTACAGAGTTGACAAACACATTGCTGGGTGCCTTTTGTCGTTTTCGTAAGGGTCCAGTTGCAATCATGTGTGACGTAGAGCGCATGTTCCACCAGTTTCATGTGAAAGCAGAAGACCAAGATTATCTCTACCAGGCAGTGATGCAGCCCGTCAGAATGCTCTCAATTGTGCACCTGTAGAAGTTGCTGAGGGTCTTTGGGGCAATGCCGATTTCATCAGCCTCCTGAGGATGTAGAGGTTCTGTTATGCCTTCTTCACAACGGTATCATCCTCAGTGATGTGCACGCTGAGGAACTTGAAGCTTTTGATCCTATCCACTGTGGCCCCATTGATGAGGATGAGGGCATGCTCCCTCTTCTTTTTCTTGTGGTCCACAATAAGCTCCTTTGTTTTGTTGATGTTGAGGAAGAGGTTATTTTCCTGGCACCACTCCACCAGGGCTCTAACCTCCTTCCTGTAGGCTGCATCGTCATTGTTGGTAATCGGCCCTACCACTGTTGTGTCCTCAGAAAACTTGACGATTGAGTTGGAGTCACGCAGTCATGGGTGATCAAGGAGTACAGGAGGGGGCTGAGCACACTCCGCTGGTGGGCCCCCGTGTTGAGGATCAGCATGCCGGAGGTTTTGTTGCATACTCTTAGTACCTGGGGTCTGTCCTTCAGGAAATCTAGGATCCAGTTGCGCAGGAAGGAGTTCCGACCCAAGGCCCTGAGCTTAGTGATGAACTTAGACGGCACTATGTTTTTAAAAGCTGAGCGGCTGTCGATGAACAGCATTCTCACATAGGTATTCCTCTTGTCCATGTGGGATAGAGTGGTATGTAATCGCAATGGTGATTGCGTTGTACATGGATCTGTTGGGGCGTTAATGCAAATTGTAGTGGGTCAAGGGTGTCCGGTATTGTGGAAGTGATATGGTTCTTGACTAGCCTTTCAAAACAGTTCATGATGACAGAAGTGAGTGATACTGGGTGATAGTAATTTAGTTCTGTTACCTTAGCTTGCTTGGGTACATGAACATTGGTGGACATGTTGAAGCAAGTAGAGACATGAAGCAAGTGGGGGTGACAGACTGGGATTGTGAGAGGTTGAAAATGTCTGTATTCGTCCAGATAGCTGGTCTGTGCATGCTCTGAGAACCCGTCTCGGGATTCACAACTGAGTATGCGGCCATTTCCAAAATCACTACTGTCTCTCTTTCCTTGATACATCGACTAGTCTGATCCTAAATGGGACACAATATATCCTTGGGTAAACTGATCTGAAATGGAACTGATCTGAAATGGCACACATACATGCATGTCATTAGGGTTGCCTTCTGTGTAACGTTATTTCAGTGCCCTTAATCTAGCTCCATGACTGGAGCATCCATTATCTTTCTTAATTTCCTCTGATGCATTATGATCTCCTCTAGTGATAAAGAAGAAAGGCAAGCATCACCCCGTGAGAGAGAATGAGGCAGAGTAGGGAAAGCTCAGGAGATTAGAGTGTAGTAAAGCACATACCACCCCTGAGCTATGGAATTGTCAATAACACTTCATTTTAAGGGGTCCTTGTTACAGTGTAATTACATATGCAATTACATTGTAACAAGTATTGTAATTCATTGTAATAATTAATAGTTACACTGTAGTAACAGCATGTAACTGGTGGTAATTGCAGTCTGTAATTACAGGGGTGAAACAATGAATGCTAAAGTTTCTGAGAGCATCACAAAGCACCATATTTCAACTTGCACAAACCACGTGATAAGTGTTAGCCAATTGAAAACCGACCACCTCATTAACACAACTCTGCAATAAAGATCTGGAGTCTGATGCCCAGGCCCAGAGACAAAAACAGGTTCACTACTTTAAATACTTCAAATTGTTATAACATTTAAAGGTGCATTTGACAATGGGTCAAATACTTTAACCATCCACAATTTTTTAACACATTAATGAACATTTATGGTTAAATCCGGGGCACTCAAACTAGTATGATATGTTATGTTTGGTATGGTTACATAAGACAGATGACTACATAAGACAAAAAGGAAAGTAGGGTGGTTGGTCAGGAAGATGTATAACATGAACGTCTAGCAATCCAAAGGTTGCAAGTTCAAATCTCATCACGGACAACTTTAGCCTTTTAGCTCATTTGCAAATGTTCAATTACTTACTACTTTATAGATACTTTGCAACTACTTAGCATGGTAGCTAACCCTTACCCTAACCTTAACCCTTTTTGCTAAACCTTCCCCTAACCTTAACCCTTTTTGCTTTCCCCAACCTTAACCCTAAACTTAACCCTAACCTTAGCCCTAACTCCTAACCCCTAGCCTAGCTAACATTAGCCACCTAGCCACCTAGATAGAATTCGTAACATATCATACATTATGCAAATACGTAACATATAGTAAGTCTTTAACCTGTTATGGCTAGGGGGCAGTATTTTCACGGCCGGATAAAAAACGTACCCGATTTAATCTGATTATTACTCCTGCCCAGAAACTAGAATATGCATATAATTATTAGCTTTGGATAGAAAATACTCCAAAGTTTCTAAAACTGTTTGAATGGTGTCTGTGAGTATAACAGAACTCATTTGGCAGGCCAAAACCTGAGAAGATTCCATGCAGGAAGTGCCCTGTCTGACAATTTCTTGGCCTTCTTGATTATCTCTATCCAATACAGGGGATCTCTGCTGTTACGTGACACTTCCTACGGCTCCCATGGGCTCTCAGAAGGTGGCAAAAAGCTGAATCGTGGCTTTGCAGGCTCTGGCTGAAAAACATTAGCGCGTTTGGATAGTGGCTGGTCACAGTACTGTGAGACTCAGGCGCATGCACGAGTCGACTCCATTGTTTATTTTCTCTCTCTCTGAACGAAAACCACCACTCCCGGTCGGAATATTATCGCTTTTTTACGAGAAAAATTGCATAAAAAATTATTTTAAACAGCGGTTGACATGCTTCGAAGTACGGTAATGGAATATTTAGAATTTTTTTGTCACGAAATGCGTCGTGCACGTCACCCTTCTTTACCATTCGGATAGTGTCTTGAACGCACGAACAAAACGCCGCTATTTGGATATAACAATGGATTATTTTGAACCAAACCAACATTTGTTATTGAAGTAGCAGTCCTGGGAGTGCATTCTGACGAAGAACACCAAAGGTAATCAAACTTTTCTAATAGTAAATCGGAGTTTGGTGAAGGCTAAACTTGCTGGGTGTCTAAATAGCTAGCCCTGTGATGCCGGGCTATGTACTCAGAATATTGCAAAATGTGCTTTCACCGAAAAGCTATTTTAAAATCGGACACCTCGATTGCACAAAGGAGTTCTGTATCTATAATTCTTAAAATAATTGTTATGTTTTTTTGTGAACGTTTATCGTGAGTAATTTAGTAAATTCACCGGAAGTGTTCGGTGGGAATGCTAGTTCTGAACGTCACATGCTAATGTAAAAAGCTGGTTTTTGATATAAATATGAACTTGATTGAACAAAACATGCATGTATTGTATAACATAATGTCCTAGGGTTGTCATCTGATGAAGATCATCAAAGGTTAGTGCTGCATTTAGCTGTGGTTTTGTTTTTTGTGACATTATATACTAGCTTGAAAAATTGGTGTCTGATTATTTCTGGCTGGGTACTCTGCTGACATAATCTAATGTTTTGCTTTCGCTGTAAAGCCTTTTTGAAATCGGACAGTGTGGTTAGATAAAGGAGAGTCTTGTCTTTAAAATGCTGTAAAATAGTCATATGTTTGAAAAATGGAAGTTTTTGTATTTTTGAGGAATTTGTAATTCGCGCCACGCCTATCATTGGATATTGGAGCAGGTGTTCCGCTAGCGGAACGTCTAGATGTAAGAGGTTAAAAAGTGTAACATATTGGAATTTTGTCAAATTTGTAACATATTGTACGTTTTGCAAAATTGTAACATATAATACAAATTGTAATTCGTAACATATGATACGAAATGGAGTGTGTCAGATTTACGTAGAAAATAATATGAAATGCTCTGAGACCAGGCTGAAAACTCAAGCGAAAGAAGGTACGTTTTCCATGCAATATTATATAAAAAAAAATGTTTTGGGGGGGTACATGAATTCTGCTGGATGATTTAGCATAGGTAGTAAGTTACAGTGTGCAAGCTAGCTAGCCTAGTGTTGGATAGCTAGCTAACTGTAGATAGCTAGCAAACGTTAGCTGGCATTTTATTGGGCCTAGCAACTAGGCTAGATAACTACTGCAGTTACAATGTACAGAACAGGCTTTTCATGCAATCTGTTAAGTTTTTGGGGATTAGCTAGCAGACACACCCAGCATGTTAACGTTAGCTAGCTAGCTACTTGTGTCAACACAAGCACTATTTTTGCAAGCAGGATAACACAATTGCCTAGCTTTTATATGCCTAAACCATTTTAGTTTTTTTGTTTAGTTTATTAATTTGACCATTTTTTTTAAAGCACACATAAAACTTGAAAAAGCCATACATGTACTTGAGTAAAATCATTGAGGATAACACACCATAAAGTCTGGGACTTATTTCCATTGTGGTCCTCTGTAGCAATCATGATGATGATAACTAGGGATAATGTAGAGTGTCTATGTTAAATTGTCATACATTCTTCTTCTCTACCACAGATTCCCACAAGGTCTCAGATACCAGGATGGGAAAATGCTTACAATAAAGAAACAGATGACGACAGAGTCAGAAACAGAGTTGTCGATTTCAATTGTTACTTGTAATGTTTAAAAGGTAAGAAAAAGACAATATGATTTTTCTAAATTAGTTATCAACAGTAGGCTAAACACCAAAGTATAGGCTTCAGATTTGCTGGTTTTTGATATAAATATGAACTGGATTGAACAAAACATGCATGTATTGTATTACATAATGTCCTAGGTGTGTCATCTGATGAAGATCATCAAAGGTTAGTGCTGCATTTAGCTGTCTTCTGGGTTTTTGTGACATTATATGCTAGCTTGAAAAATGGGTGTCTGATTATTTCTGGCTGGGTACTCTGCTGACATAATCTAATGTTTTGCTTTCGTTGTAAAGCCTTTTTGAAATCGGACAGTGTGGTTAGATTAATAAGAGTCTTGTCTTTAAAATGGTGTAAAATAGTCATATGTTTGAGAAATTGAAGTAATAGCATTTCTAAGGTATTTGAATAACGCGCCACGGGATTCCACTGGCTGTTACGTAGGTGGGACGAAATCGTCCCACTGGCCCTAGAGAAGTTAACCCTCACCCGGCTTAGTCTCCCAGATGCAAGGATGATTTTGAGAAAATGAGGGATAGTTCTACAACCCACCCCATCTTGTCTATGGAATAAAAGCTGTACCTCAATTTTCAGCTCAAGCCCCACAGACACATGATGAAAGAGTACTCATCAAACACTGTTTGACGCATAAACAGTATTATAACATAATCTTGTATTTTGCTCTCACACTCCGGTAAGACAAGGTGTGGCAGTCTGTGTCTATTTGTAAATAACAGCTGGTTCACAAAATCGAATATTAAGGAAGTGTTGAGGGTTTGATCGCCTGAGGTAGAGTATCTCATGATAAGCTGTAGACCATACCATTTATCTATATTTTTCGTAGCTGTCTATTTACCACCACAAACCAATGCTGGCACTAAGACGGCACACAACGAGCTGTATAAGGCAATAAGCAAACAAATAAATGCTCATCCAGAGGCGACGCTCCTAGTACTCGGGGACTTTAATGCAGAGAAACTTAAATCAGTTTTACACAATTTCTACCAGCTTGTTAAATGTGCAACCACAGGAAAAAAACTCTAGACCAACTTTACTCCACACACAAAGATGCATACAAACCTACCAGATGAGCTAAATAACTTGTATGCTCACTTTGAGGCAAGCAACACTAAAGCATGCATGAGATCATCAGCTGTTCCGGACGACTGTGATCACGCTCCCTGTTGCCGATGTGAATAAGACCTTTAAACAGGTTAACATTCACAAGGCCGCAGGGCCAGACGGATTACCAGGGCGTGTACTTCGAGCATACATTGACCAACTGGCAAGTGTCTTCACTGACATTTTCAACCTGTCCCTGACTGAGTCTGTAATATCAACATGTTTCAAGCAGACCACCATAGTTCCTGTGCCCAAGAACACCAAGGTAACCTGCCTAAATGACTACCGACCTGTAGCACTCACGTCTGTAGCCATGAAGTGCTGGCTCACATCAACACCAATTTCCCAGAAACCTTAGACCCACTCCAATTTGCATACCACCCCAACAGATCCACAGATGATTCAATCTCTATTGCACTGCACACTGTCCCTTCCCACCTGGACTAAAGGAACACCTACGTGACAATGCTGTTCATTGACTACAGCTTAGCGTTCAACACCGTAGTGCCCTCCAAATTCATCACTAAGCTAAGGACCCTGGCACTAAACACCTCCCTCTGCAACTGGTTCCTGGACTTCCTCACGGACCACCCCCAGGTGGTAGGTAGGTAACAACACATCTGCCATGCTGATCCTCAACACGCTGATCCCCATCCTGTACTCCCTGTTCACCCATGACTGCATGGCCAAGCACGACTCCAACACCATCATACAGTTTGCAGACGACACAACAGTGGTAGGCCTGATCATCGATAACGATGAGACAGCCGATAGGGAGGAGGTCAGAGACCTGGCAGTGTGGTGCCAGGATAACAACCTCTCTCTGAATGTGATCAAGACAAAAGAGATGACTGTGGCCTACAGGAAAAGTAGGACCGTGCACGCTTCTGAACAGCTTCTTACCCACAAGCCATAAGACTCCTGAACAGCTAATCAAATGGCTACCGGGACTATTTGCATTGTCCCGCACACCGGTATTTTTTCACTGCTGCTACTCTCTGTTTACTATCCATGTATTGTCACTTTACCTCTGCCTGCATGTTCATTTTTTTTTAATATAAAAAAAAAAAATGTTTTACTTCAGTTAATTTTTGTAAATTAATTTTTGAAAGTTAGCATTTCACTGTAAGGTCTACTATACCTGTGGTATTCAGCGCTAGTGACAAATAAACATTTATTTCATATGAAGTGTGCCATGAATTCAAAATAAATCACAGATAGTTTCACCAGAAAAGCACCCCCACACCATCACACCTCCTCCTCTATGCTTCACAGTGGGAACCACACAAGTGGAGATCATCCGTTCATCTACTCTGCGTCTCACCAAGACACGGTGGTTGGAAACAAAAATAGCAAATTTAGACTCATCAGACCAAAAGACAGATTTCCAGTAGTCTAATGTCCATTGCTTGTGTTTCTTAGCCCAAGCAAGTCTCTTCTTCTTGTTGTCCTTTAGGAGTGGTTTCTTTGCAGCAATTCGACCATGAAGGCCTGATTCACGCAGTCTCTTCTGAACAGTTGATTTTGAGATGTGTCTGTTACTCTGTGAAGCATTTATTTGGGCTGCAATCTGAGGTGCAGTTAACTCTAATGAACTTATCCTCTGCAGCAGAGGTAACTCTGGGTCTTCCTTTCCTGTGGCGGTCCTCATGAGAGCCAGTTTCATCATAGCGATTGATGGGTTTTGCGACTGCACTTGAAGAAACTTTCAAAGTTATTGACATTTTCCCGCATTGACCGACCTTCATGTCTTAAAGTAATGAACTGTTGTTTCTCTTTGCTAATTTGAGCTGTTCTTGCCATAATAATGTCTTGGTCTTTTACCAAATAGGGCTATCTTCTGTATGCCACCCCTACCTTGTCACAACACAACTTATTGGCTCAAACGCATTAAGAAGGAATGAAATTACACAAATTAACAAGGCATACCAGGGGACTACCTCGTGATGCTGGTTGACAGAATGCCAAGAATGTGCAAAGCTGTCATCAAGGCAAAGAGTGGCTACTTTGAAGAACATAAAATATATTTTGTGTCTCGCCCTGATCTGTTTCACCTGTTCTTGTGCTTGTCTCCACCCCCCTCCAGGTGTCGCCCATGTTCCCCATTTATCCCCTGGGTATTTATACCTGTGTTTTCTGTCTGTCTGTGCCAGTTCGTCTTGTTTGTTCAAGTCAACCAGCGTTTTGTCTCAGCTCCTGCTTTTCCCCAGTCTCTCTTTTTCTCGTCCTCTTTGTTTTGACCCTTGCCTATCCTGACTCTGAGCTTGCCTGTCATCCTGTGCCTTTGCCCCTACTCTGGATTACCAACCTCTGCCTGACCTGACCCTGGGCCTGCCTGCCGTCCTGTACCTTGGCCCCTCTACTCTGGATTATTGACCTCTGCCTGCCTTGACATTTCGTTTGCCTGCCCCTGTTGTTGCTATAAACATTGTTATTTCAACACAGTCTGCACTTGGGTCTTACCTGAAACCTGATATTTTGATTTGTTTAACACTTTTTTTGGTTACTACACGATTTCATATGTGTTATTTCATAGTTTTGATGTCTTCATTATTATTCTACAAAGTCGGAAATTGGTACAAATAAAGACAAACCTATGAATTAGTAGGTGTGTCCAATCTTTTGACTGGTACAATACATAACATTCTGTTTGTTTCAAGAATTGTGTATAATAATTTAAATAGAAAAACTTAAGATTTTGAAACAAGTGTTGTTTTCTGTATCAGTTTACAAACCATGTGCCATGGAATCGGTACATTGAAAATCTCTTCCCGCTATTTTGCAACCTGTATGGCACCTCTATAAACATTTTGGTTGTCAAATAAAACTGGTAAAAAAAAATATTATGCAGATTTTTTTTTATCCAATTTTGGTCTTTCATAAAGGACAGACAAACAAGTTCCCTATCTTCCCCTCCATCCACTTGCCTCCTCCATTTTTGTGGTAATGCTGCAATCAGTTGGTTGTAATTTTGGACAGAACAAGCATTTCTATATACTTTTGTTAACTGCATGGCACCACCTTTCCAATTCTTAATATCACTAACAAAGATAATTCCTTTAAAAAATATAAATTCCATAAAGAATGTTTTTTTAATCAATTAGTATATTTGAGTTTAACTATAAGATTTGTTGCAAAATTGGTTCTGTCTTTTCTGGAGGATGAAACTGGAATTGCAACCAGCTATGTATGTTGTTTTAGATAGGGCGATATTTTGAAAAGGGTGAGGCATTGTTACTAATCTACTTGAAAACCAATTCAGGTTTAAATATAACTTTTGTATGACTGAAGCTTTTAGTGAGAGGTTTAATGCTTTAATATTTAATCATTTTTGTCCCCCACAAACTCAAATAACTCATAATTTACTATAAATATGAAAGTTTCATTTTGTCTGGCTTGTTGTTCCAAATAAAGTGAAATATCTTTTGCTCATATAATTTAAAATAAAATTCATTCGGCACAGGCAGGGCCATAAGTAAATAGGTAAACTGGGATATCAGTAAGGAATTAATCAGGGTGATTTTTTCCACAAATATACAGGTATTTAACTTTCCATGGTAGAAAGATCTTATCTATTTTTGGTAACTTTCCATAAACCTTTGTTGTAGTATGTCCACTTAAAACCGTCAAACCATTTTATTGGTTAACTACATGGTAATGTAAAAGTAATAGTTTTTAGCGATTCAACATGTGATATGATACCCTTATCATAATTTGGTTATAATCCAGAGAGGTTAGACAAATTATCTAGATCCTCTATGAAGCTGTGCAGGGATCCAGATTACGGATTTAAGAGGAAACCTTTGTTTTTAAGTCCTGGATTTTTACCCCCTCTATATTATTGTTGGATCTGATTTTAATAGCTAAGATTTCAATGGCCATAACAAATAGATATGCTGACAGTGGACAAACTTGTTTTACTCTTCTTGACAGTTTAATACTTTTTGAGAAGTAGCCATTATTTATTATTTTACACCTGGGGTTACTATACATAACTTTAATCCATTGTATAAGAGATTCTGCAAAATTAAAAGACTCCAGGCAAACCTAGAAGCCCTTTTTTTGTTTATAGGTATTTTCACTTGTTAATGAGTAAAAAGTTATTGTACAGAAATTGCTCATAGGTAAGTATAAAGTTACACTTCACTTTAAATAGCTAAATCCTGTGTAACAACTAGCCTTGTACTTATCCAAATATTACAGATATGTACTCTGTGATGTATTAGTGTGTTTATTTCCTCACTTGGATGGTGCTTTCAGAAACTGACGATTCGATTGTCAGAATGGGTAACGTACTTTGTACAAACACAATAATTACAAATAAGTACACCTCAAGATACACTTCATTCTAGCTAAATCCTGTGTAACACTTAGTAATTAGATTGTATTTATGCAGATATTACATGTACTCTGTGGCGTACTAGTGTTTATCCTCCCACTTGGATGGCGCTTCCAAAATCATTAAAATAAGGGCCAGGATGTCAGGATTGGTAATGTACTATTTAAATGCACATTAATTACAAGTACCCATCAAGATACACTTCATTTTAACTAGCTAAATCCTGTGTAACACCTAGTAAATACATTGTACTTATGGGGATAGTACATGGACTCTGTGGTGTACTTGTGGGTTTATCCTCTCACTTGGATGGCAAGGTGGTCCCGGTTGTCATAATGGGTAACGTACACATTAATTATACTTAAAAAAAAAATGGAATCTGGGATGACACCTGTATAGTAGACAGTCAGTGAGAATGACCTATATCTGATCTGTTTTTGAAAATCAAACAAGTTAACCCAGAAGGTACACTTTTGGGGTCAAGTGCTAGCAACAACACTGAGTGGAGATTTTTAAGAGTATACATTCACGGGTAGATAATTAAAGCCTATTGAGCCTTTAACCTTTGTTAAAGGCTGGTAGATGGGAGGTCACCTGATCAAAGATGCTTTGGATGGCAGTGCCACATGCCAACTTCACCTGAGGTGACCGAACAACCAACTTGTCAAATCAATACACTTGTTCTTCAAGACATCCAAATGGTTCCAAACTTGAAGACTTTTGTTCAGGTACGGAAGTACACAGAAGAAATAAGGCCATTGACAGATCCTCCCTCTTTCTCAGGTCAGTGAGGACAGAAATGGAAGGAGAAGGAGAGAAAGAGAGGTGAGGTAAGGGGCGTGCAGTCTCTCTCTGCGGCAAGCTACCTCACCATAACCATATTGACGCTGCTGAGGCACTCAATGCCACTTAAAGCAGCCTGATGCCTGATGCATGCTCCAGATACAAACCTAGTTATTATTCCTCCCTCTATCTCCATCCCTCTGTCTTTATCTCCCTCTCTACTGCCTTTTCATTCGCTCTTTAGGACAGAGATAAAGTCGACCGGCTGTAGCAACTAGATTGTTTCTGAATTTTGAAAAGGTCTCTATGATATTTTGCAGAATATCCAAAATATATATATATATATATATTTTAGGAGCTGTTCTTATACTCAACCACTTAATTATGTTCATCAAGATGTAATCAATCTCCACTTTCATTATGGGTGTCTAAAGTACACATAATCAAAATCAAATTATTAAACATTGTCTGTGAGAATAAACATTGTATTAAACACATTAACTAAGACCAGCATTGAGGGAAGAGAACAACACCTCAAAGGTAATGTCCTGGCCTTGCGAGAATTAAAGTAGAAACACCTACAGTACACTTTTGACTGCTGACTCAATATTTCCCTGAAACCTGACTGGACCTATAGCTGTATACATGTGACTAATCAACTATAAACGCATGTCTGATCAAATGCATAGAAACACACATCTCTCTAATGCTGTGGTTAAGGAGAGTCATCGATCCACTGTACCACTGGGTGGTGAAGCAGGCTGATCTAGCCTTTTAACCCAGAAAGGTCTATCAGTGGGGCTCTATCAGTGTGTCCACAGGGCAGTAGGAGGATGTTTCTCCTTCTCACTCTTCCTATCTGGTCAAGCCAGAGGACCATGTCTTAGTTCACTGGTCATCTGAGTGTAGTTCTAATCCTGTCACATAGCCAATCTCTTCTTAGTCCTCAACTATAGCCATAGATCCATGCAGGAACACTACACTTTAGAAAAGGTGCTATCTAGAACCTAAAAGGGTTCTTTGGCGTCCCCATAGGAAAACCCTTTGAAAAACCCTTTTTGGTTAAAGGTAGAACCTTTTTTGTTTCAAGTTGAACCCTTTTGAGTTCTATGTAGAACCCTTTCCACGGAAGGTTCCACATGGAACCCAAAAGAGTTCTACCTGGAACCAAAAAGGATCTCCTACGGGGACAGCCGAAGTACCCTTTTGGAACCCTTATGTCTAAGATTGTAGACTGAACCACAATCCCTACCAAGACAAGCACCAGGTGACAAAAAGTGGTGATAAAGCTCAAATTAAGGACAGAATTAATGGGGTAAGTCAGCATTACCTCATGGCTGAGGTATACAAAGTGTATGAGATGTATAAGCTAGCACTGTTCTCTTACCTAGTGTCCTGGCTAACAACTACTTAATACTGATACCACTCCCCTCTACTGCAGTAGGGTCAGACTTCCCAGACACAGCTGAGAGGAGAGAACACTGTGAGGTTGTCAGTTTCTCCCATCTGTCTCTTAATGACTTAATCTTTCATCTCTCTGTTTCCCTATTCTCTGTTCCATCCATGTTCTCTGTTCTCCTCTGGAGAAGACAATGCTCATCTGGGCTGTTCCCTCTGTTTTCCCAGACCCTTATTGACTTAGCCAAACTGTCTGTGAGACTCAATTAATAACAGGAAAAAAAGATGAACAACTTGAATGTTTTACTCATGATACCCAGGGGGCTCAATTTATCTACAGTAATTCACAGCTTGAAAAAAAAGTGATTGACATTCCTAACCTTCATTGGGATGTAATCTTCATCTTTAGCACTGAGATCTAATTAATTAGTGGAATCTCATTTCCACACTAAAGCATCTGGACAGAGGTGTGATGGAGGAGGGAAGAAGAGGGGAGGAGAAGAGGACAGCAGGGCCCAGAGGAGAGGAGAGGGAGGTGCCATCACTGTCTGTGAACTGTGTCCACCTTTTTCATTCCAGCAGAGTGAGTGGGATATCTAGATAGGGGTCATTGTCCACAGCCACTGGCACACTGGCTATGTGCCATCTCACTTTCACACAAACATCACACCATAGCCCTGGGATCAGTTCAGGCAAAGCTTTGCATGGTCATGACCTTGTGAGTGAAGCATCTGTTTACATGGAATACATTGAATAGATTCAGAATAGTATTTCACTTTTCTAGACTTTAGTCTAGAGCACCAGTATCAGAGCAAATAGTATGAGAGCAAAAGTTTCTAAATGAATGTCCAAAAGAGTGTATGCTTGTGTGTCAGAGAAAAGGAGTGTGGGAGTGTGAGAAAAGGATAGAACGAGGAAGGGTAAATCAAAGAGAGTGTGTTTGTTGAATGTGCAGTGGCTTTCAAACTGACCCATTTCTCTTAGATGCTAATTGACATTGATGTAAAGTTGGAGTCCTCTTAAAGTAGGAGGTCATTCTTCTCTCAGATCAGTTCATTTATCTTCCACATAATCTGCTGTTTGTGCTGACCTTCTCAAAAATGTCAACAAAGGCCCATGATAACAATACAAGGCCATAAACCTCGCTCCCATTATACACTTTAGGAGAATGTTTGGGCATTTGGTTGAAAATAATCAGCTTTGTAAAAAGTACATCTCTGTAAAAGTCCTTCTTAGTTTTTTGACCTGGCATTCTGATCATAGGCAGTCTAGAAGCCTAGAAGCATAGAGAGTCACAAAAAGCCAATTTAAAGGTGCATTGCGATGTCAGAAGATGAAAGGGCTGAGGAGAGAAAGAGGAGTGAGAGAAAAGGTAGAAAGGAAAGAGTAAGGCAGCAGAAAATGAATCCATCCCTCCATTCTGAGAACCCTATGTTGCTCCCTCTCTCCCGCTCTTCACTGCTCCCTTTAGAGCACCACGATTTTATTTCTCAAACAATCTCTGGATCATAATAGGGGAATGAAAGGGAGTTCATAAACCGGAGTGCACACATCAGATCTGCAATAATTGTCACGTCCTGACCAGTAAAGGGGTCATTTGTAATTGTAGTATGGTCAGGGCGTGGCAGGGGGTGTTTGTTTTGTGTGTTTTTTATTTTTTTTGGTTCTAGGGGATTTTGGTTTCTAGTTTTCTATGTGTGGCCAGGTATGGCTTCCAATCAGAGGCAGGTGTCTTTCGTTGTCTCTGATTGGAAGCCATACTTAGGCAGCCTGTTTTTCCTGTGTTTTTGTGGGTGGCTATTTTCTGTATAGCCTGTGTGCCTTATGGAACTGTTTCGTCATCTGTTTATTTTGTTTTGAATATTCTTTCTAAATAAAGAAGAAAGATGAGCACTATACCCGCTGCGCCATGGTCTGTCCCTTTCGACGCCAGTGACAATAATGACATTTTATCAAATGATGTCACAGCTGTATTTGCATATAGATCACATAATATAACAACTCTCTACCCTACCTGGAGAAAGAGTAAATACTTTTCTGTCTGCTTTGTCTCATGGTGGTAACACAGGGAACCAGCTGCTAATTGAGGAGAGGAAGGAATCTTTATGTGGCGACTGACATTCAATTATGTCTGAGGGATCAGATTAGGTGGCGGATGAGGAATGTCTGAAAACAACATTTTGCAGGTTGTGGCATGGGAAAGGAAGAGGCGGTAATATGAATGGCTGTTTGAGGCAGGGGTGAATGTCGCTGCTCTGAATGAAATCACTATGCTATGACCCGGGAGTAATTGGATGTCCGGAGTGAAGTGTTGAGAATTGGAGGTGGCGAGAGAGCGAGAGAGAGAGAGATCGAGAGAGACAGAGAGACAGAGAGACAGGGAGAGAGAAAGACAGATAGAGAGAGAGAGAGAAAGAGAAGAGGTAATAGAGGGAGCAGTAGAGGTAGAGGGAAAGAGTGATAGGCAGGCAGAATGGTAAACTTGTGATGAGGATAACCTGCCAAACCAAGGGTTGTCATCTATCACAACACACACACAGCCACAATTTCATCACCAAGCCAAATAAGCCATCACACAAGCACTGCTTTCTTATCAGCCCAAACACCATGATGAAATCACAACAGCAAGGTCACCACTAACAAACACTGGGGTCATTCTGTAGTGCATCCATTACTCATTAAGTACTACTGATCAAGCTGAGTGCTATGGATTTCTGTCATACCGAGGAGCCCATAACTTGGAGCACAGAAAGAAAAAGGTTGTTTCAACTAATTATTATTAAGTAACTGGTTCCACAGCCTTTTTTAGTTTACTCAACATTTCAGTCAAAGTATTACCTGAAGTTGAAATGTATAGTTGGCCCAAAATTCTGTCAATTTAAAATTATGTGTTTGCTCAACTTCTCTCATATGTTCATTCAACTAGAAATTATTATTTGGGCATCTTCATTAAAAAAGGCTGTGAAATACAATAGTTGCACCTGTATTGTTATACTTTACTCTTCAAAGTAAATCTCAGCTCTGATAAAAGTACACTCAAGTAAAACTATTTAATTTATCATAGTGATTAAGTAGTCACATTAAAACAGAGTAGTACACTGAGTATACCAAACATTAGGAACACCTTCCTAATATTGAGTTGCACCCCCCCTTTTGCCCTCAGAAAAGCCTTCATTCGTCGGGACATGGACTCTACAAGGTGTCGAAAGCATTCCACAGGGATGCTTCTCGCTTCTTCCACAGGGATGCTTCCCAATGCTCCCCGCAATTGTGCCAAGTTGGCTTGATGTCCTTTGGGTGGTGGATAATTCTTGATACACACGGGAAGCTGTTTAGCATGAAAAACCCAGCAGCGTTGCACTTCTTGACAGAAACTGGTGAGCCTGGCACCTACTACCATACCCTGTTCAAAGGCACTTACATTTTTTTGTCTTGCACATTCACGCTCTGAATGGCACACAATCCATGGCTCAATTGTCTCAAGGCTTAAAAATCCTACTTTAACCTGGATTCACCTGGTCAGTCCATGTCATAGAAAGTTTTTCTTAATGTTTTGTATACTCAGTGGATACCCCACTAATATTAGATAACTATATAGAAAACCCTACAATTGCTTAACCTTTTACTGCAGTGGGCTAAATCAGGGTCACACAGTATTTCTAGGTAGTCTTAAACAAATCTACTGTGAAACAAAAGTATACACCTCACACACATGGTCATGGGCTTAAAAAAATAAGACACCTGTACCATGTCCGATATGTGACTCGTTTCAGGAAACTAGGCGCATGTCGCAAGTCACTACTTCACAGGAGAGGCATTTGAACGTAAACATTTATTTTTCATCAAAATGCGTTTTTTGTCAGAAATTACTTCTGGAACATGTGAACTTTCATGTGCCTTAACCTTTTCATGCTTGAGTTCCAAATATCTCTAAAGGCCTCCCCAGCATGAGTTTTTATGCGCGTGATGTCATAATGTGGTCACTGTTCCAAATTATGGGTGCGTCTAATCCTGAATGCTGGTTGGTTAAAAACGCATTCTAACCGGTGTCTATTCCACAGGTTACCACCGGATAAATCTATGACATTAAAATACTTATTTACTCTGTTCCATCTGACTTCGCAATCCACTGTCTCATCTGCCCAGGCAGGCAAGTCATAAACTTGATCTCCACTATAAAAGCATCTAGACATTATCTCACATTTCTTTTAAACTAACATTTAGTTTTCAACAGCGGAGATTTGTATAAATCTTGCTGTTTGTCTCTCCGACATTTGCAACATTGTTTCAATATTCAAAATCGATCTCCAGCTGTCCCATAATAATGTAGGGGTCAGGAGTCGGGATGAGAGAGAGAGGCAGGAAGTGGCGTAAAGTACTTAAGTAAAAATACTTTAAAGTACTACTTAAGTCGTTTTTGGGGGTATCTGTACTTTACTGTTTATATTTTAGACAACTTTCAATTTTACTTCACTACATTCCTAAAGAAAATAATGGACTTTTTACTCCATACATTTTCCCTGGCACCCAAAAGTACTCATTACATTTTGAATGCTTAGTAGGACAGGAAAATGGTCTAATTCATATACTTATCAAGAGAACATCGCTGGTCATTCCTACTGCCTCTTATCAGGCACTCACTAAACAAACACAAATGCTTTATTTTTAATTATATCTGAGTGTTGGAGTGTGCCCCGTAAATTAAAATAACAAGAATATGCTGCTGTCTGGTTTGATTAATTTAAGGAATTTGAAATGATTTAAACTTTTACTTTTGATACGTAAATATAGTTTAGGAATTACATTTACTTTTGATATTTAAGTATATTTATAACCAAATACTTTTACTCAAAATACTTTTACTCAAGTAGTATTTTGCTGGGTGACTTTCACTTTTACTTGAGTAATTTTCTATTAAGGCATCTTAACTTTTACTCAAGTATTACAATTGGGTACTTCAAATCAAATCTTAGTGGTCACATACACGTGATTAGCAGATGTTATTGTGGGTGTAGCGAAATGCTTGTGCTTTTAGCTCTGACAGTGCAGTAATATCTAACAAGTAGTATCTAACAAATTACACAACATATAACCAACACACACAAATCTAAGTAGGACCAACCACTGCTCCCGCACATTGTGTCCCACCCACCACCCGCCAACCCCTCTTTTACGCTACTGCTGGTCTCTGTTCATCATATATGCATAGTCACTTAAACCATATCTACATGTACATACTACCTCAATCAACCTGACTAACCGGTGTCTGTATGTAGCCTCGCTACTTTTATACCCTCGCTACTGTATATAGCCTGTCTTTTTTACTGTTGTTTTTATTTCTTTACCTACCTATTGTTCACCTAATAACTATTTTTGCACTATTGGTTAGAGCCTGTAAGTAAGCATTTCACTGTAAGGTCTACACCTGTTGTATTCGGCGCACGTGACAAATAAACTTTGATTTGAAGACTATATACATATGGACGAGTGATGTCAGAGCGGAACGGACTAGGAAACAGTAGAATAGTATAGAAAACAGTATGTACATATGAGATGAGTAATGCAAGATATGTAAGCATTATTAAGTGGATGAGATACCATAGAAGAGTACAGAAAACAGTATATACATTAGAGATGAGTAATGCCAGATATGTAAACATTATTAAAGTGACTAGTGTTCCATCCTTAAAGTGGCCAGTGATTCCTAGTCTATGCCTATAGGCAGCAGCCTCTAATGTGCTAGTGATGGTTGTTTAACGGTCTGATGGCCTTAAAATAGAAGCTGTTTTTCAGTCTCTCGGTCCCAGCTTTGATGCACCTGTACTGACCTCGCCTTCAGGATGATAGCGGGGTGAACAGGCAGCGGCTCGGGTGGTTGATGTCCTTTTTGGCCTTCCTGTGACATCGAGTGCTGTAGGTGTCCTGGAGGGCGGGTAGTTTGACCCCGGTAATGCGTTGGGCAGACCGCACCACCCTCTGGAGAGCCTGGTGGTTGTTGGCGCTGCAGTTGCCGTACCGGGCGGTGATACAGCCCGACAGGATGCTTTCAATCGTGCATCTGTAAAAATTTGTGAGGGTTTTAGGTGACAAACCACATTTCTTTAGCCTCCTGAGGTTGAAGAGGCTCTGTTGCGCCTTCATCTGTCACGGTTGTTGTAAGAGACGGACCAAGGCGCAGCGTTTGTTGAGTTTTTATTTAAAGTGAAACTTCTTTAACCTGTTGGGGATAGGGGGCAGTATTTGCACGGCTGGATAAAAAACGTACCCGATTTAATCTGGTTACTACTCCTGCCCAGTAACTAGAATATGCATCTAATTATTGGCTTTGGATAGAAAACACCCTAAAGTTTCTAAAACTGTTTGAATTGTGTCTGTGAGTATAACAGAACTCCTATGGCAGGCCAAAACCTGAGAAGATTTCAAGCAGGAGGTGGCCTGTCTGAGAAGTAGTGTTTCATCTTGGCTCTTTTTATTGAAGACTCAGGATCTGTGCAATAACGTGACACTTCCTACGTCTTCCATAGGGTCTCAGAGCCCGGGAAAACGTTGAACGATATCGAGGCAGGCTCTGGCTGAAACACTTTATCGCTTTTGGCAAGTGGCCACTCAGAGTACTATGGGCTTAGGCGCGTGCCCGCTTCGACCGAATGGTTTCTTTTCCTTTGTCTGTTTATCTAAACGCAGATTCCCGGTCGGAATATTATCGCTTTTTTATGAGAAAAATGGCATAAAAATTGATTTTAAACAGCGGTTGACATGCTTCGAAGTACGGTAATGGAATATTTAGAATTCTTTTGTCACGAATTGCGCCATGCTCGTCACCCTTATTTAGCCTTTAGGATAGTGTCTAGAACGCACGAACAAAACGCCACTGTTTGGATATAACGATGGATTATTTTGGACCAAACCAACATTTGTTATTGAAGTAGAAGTCCTGGGAGTGCATTCTGACGAAGACAACAAAGGTAAGAACATTTTTCTTATAGTAAATCTGACTTTGATGAGTGCTAAACCTGCTGGGTGTCTAAATAGCTAGCCCTGTGATGCCGGGCTATCTACTGAGAATATTGCAAAATGTGCTTTCACCGAAAAGCTATTTTAAAATCGGACATATCGAGTGCATAGAGGAGTTCTGTATCTATAATTCTTAAAATAATTGTTATGCTTTTTGTGAACGTTTATCGTGAGTAATTTAGTAAATTCACCGGCAGTGTTCGGTGGGAATGCTAGTCACATGCTAGTCACATGCTAATGTAAAAAGCTGGTTTTTGATATAAATATGAACTTGATTGAACAAAACATGCATGTATTGTATAACATAATGTCCTAGGGTTGTCATCTGATGAAGATCATCAAAGGTTAGTGCTACATTTAGCTGTGGTTTGGGTTTATGTGACATTATATGCTAGCTTGAAAAATGGGTGTCTGATTATTTCTGGCTCGGTACTCTGCTGACATAATCTATTGTTTTGCTTTCGTTGTAAAGCCTTTTTGAAATCGGACAGTGTGGTTACATTAACGAGAGTCTTATCTTTAAAATGGTGTAAAATAGTCATATTTTTGAAAAATTGAAGTAATAGCATATCTAAGGATTTGAATAACGCGCCACAGGATTCAACTGGCTGTTGAGTAGGTGGCGTCCCACCTAGCCCATAGAGGTTAACCAAAACAATAAACAAGCAACACAACGTGACTAATTGGGAACCATACAAAACACCAACATAGTAATATAGAACTAGAACACCCCCTAGTCACGCCCTGACCTACTACAGCATAGAGAACCAAGAGCTCTTTATGGTCAGGGCGTGACAGTACCCCCCCAAAGGTGCGGACTCCGGCCGCAAAACCTGAAGCCAACTGGGGGGGGGTGGGTAGGGGGGGTGACTAGTGTTGGTGGCAGGTCGTAGCCCCCGTCCAGGCCCCGGATCTAGCCCTGGCACTGGGCTGAACGCCGTGCCTGGACTGGGCATCGGCGCAGAGGAGGGCCCCAGCCATGGAGCTGGGTTGGACGTCGTGCCTGGACTGGGAACCGGCGCAGAGGAAGGCTCCGCCATGCAGCTAGGTTGGCCGCCGTGCCTGGACTGGGCACCAGCGCAGAGGAAGGCTCCGGCCTTGGAGCAGGACTGGACGCCGTGCCTGGACTGGGCACCGGTGCAGAGGAAGGCTCCTGTCATGGAGCTGGACTGGGCGCCGTGCCTGGACTGGGTACCGGTGCAGAGGAAGGTTCTGACCTTGGAGCGGGACTGGACACCGTGCCTGGACTCTCCGGACCGTTGACCGTCACTTGAAGCTTCGGGCCGTTGACCGTCACTGGAAGCTCCGGGCCGTTGACCGTCACTGGAAGCTCCGGGCCATTGACCGTCACTGGAGGCTCCGGGCCGTTGACTGTCACTGGAGGCTCCGGGCCGTTGACCGTCACTGGAGGCTCCGGGCCGTTGACCGTCACTGGAGGCTCCGGGCCGTTGACCGTCACTGGAGGCTCCGGACCGTTGACCGTCACTGGAAGCTCCGGACTGTGAACCATCGATGGAAGCTCCTGACTGTGAACCGTCGCTGGAAGCTCCGGACTGTGAATCGTCGGCTGGAAGCTCTGGACTGTGAACCGTCGCTGGAAGCTCCGGACTGTGAACCGTCGCTGGAAGCTCTGGACTGTGAACTGTCGCTGGAAGCTCTGGACTGTGAACCTTCGCTGGAAGCTCTGGACTGTGAACCGTTGCTGGAAGCTCTGGACTGTAAACCGTCACTGGAGGTTCCGGGCTGTAGAGGCGCACTGGAGGCCTGGTGCATGGAGCCGGCACAGGTGGCACCGGACTGGTAACACACACTTCAGGGCGAGTGCGGGGAGCAGGCACAGGATGTACCGGACTGGGGAGGCGCACTGGAGGCCTGGTGCGTGGAGCCGGCACAGGACGTACCAGGCTGAGGAGGCGCACTTGAGGCCTGGTGCGTGGAGCCAGCACAGGTGGCACCGGACTGGTGACACGCACTTCAGGGCGAGAGCAGGGAGCAGGCACAGGACGTACCAGACTAGGGCAGCGCACTGGAGGCCTGATGCGTGGAGCCGGCACAGGTGGCACCGGACTGTTGACACGCACTTCAGGGCGAGTGCGGGGAGCTGGCACAGGACGTACCCGACTGGGGAGGCGCACTGGAGGCCTGGTGCGTGGATCCGGCACAGGTGGCACCGGACTGGTGACACACACTTCAGGGCGAGTGCGGGGGGCTGGCATAGGATGTACCGGACTGGGGAGGCGCACTGGAGACCTGGTGTGTGGAGCCGGCACAGGTGGCACCGGACTGTTGACACGCACTTCAGGGCGAGTGTGGGGAGATGGCACAGGACGTACCCGACTGGGGAGGCGCACTGGAGGCCTGGTGCGTGGATCCGGCACAGGTGGCACCGGACTGGTGACACACACTTCAGGGCGAGTGCGGGGAGCTGGCACAGGACGTACCGGACTGGGGACACACACTTCAGGGCGAGTGCAGGGAGCTGGCATATGATGTACCGAACTGGGAACACGCACTTCAGGGCGAGTGCGAGGAGGAGGCACAGGACATACCAGACTGGGGAGGCGTACTGGAGGCCTGTTGCGTGGAGCTGGCACAGGTTGCACCGGACTGGTGACATGCTCTTCAGGGCGAGTGCGAGGAGCAGGCACAGGACGTACCGGACTGCGGAGGCGCACTGGAGGCCTGATGCGTGGAGCCGGCACAGGTTGCACCGGGCTGAGGAGGGGCACTGGAGGCCTGGTGCATGGAGCCGGCACAGGTGGCACCGGACTGGTGACACGCTCTTCAGGGCGAGTGCAGAGAGCAGGCACAGGACGTACCGGACTGGGGAGGCGCACTGGAGGCCTGATGCGTGGAGCCGGCACAGGTTGCACCGGGCTGAGGAGGGGCACTGGAGGCCTGGTGCATGGAGCCGGCACAGGTGGCACCGGACTGGTGACACGCTCTTCAGGGCGAGTGCAGAGAGCAGGCACAGGACGTACCGGACTGCGGAGGCGCACTGGAGGCCTGATGCGTGGAGCCGGCACAGGTTGCACCGGGCTGAGGAGGGGCACTGGAGGCCTGGTGCATGGAGCCGGCACAGGTGGCACCGGACTGGTAACACGCTCTTCAGGGCGAGTGCAGAGAGCAGGCACAGGACGTACCGGACTGGGGAGGCACACTGGAGACCTGGTGCGTGGAGCCGGCACAGGTTGTACCAGACTGATGACACGCTCTTCAGGGCCAATGCGGTGCCGAACACACCAAACCAACATCTCTCTCATCTCTCTCTCTCCCAACTTCTCCATCGCCTCCCTGACGGTCTATGGCTCTTCAGGGCGAGTGCAGGAAGCAGGCACAGGACGTTCCGGGCTGGGGAGGCGCACTGGTGGCCTGGTGCGTGGAGCCGGCACAGATGGTACCGGGCTGAGAAGGCGCTCTTCAGCGCGCCAGCACTGCAGCATACTCCTCGCCAAAACCTCTCTCCGGTATCCCTCGTTGAACTCCTCCAGAGTTTGCCATTCTGGCTCTGTCACTCCCCGCTGCTTCGCCGACCGCTCCATTTGCCCCCCCCCCCATAAATCTTTGGGTTTCTGTGGCCGCGGTCCCCGGCGTCATCGCTGTCCCCCTATGCTCCTTGGCAACTCCCGCCAAGGAAGGGTCTCGTGTCCTCCCATGATTTCCTCCCAAGTCCAAAACTCCTTTACCTCATTTACACGCTGCTTGGTCCTGCGTGGGTAGGATATTCCGTCACGGTTGTTGTAAGAGATGGACCAATGCGCAGCATTTGTTGAGTTCCACATATTTATTTAAAGTGAAACTTCTTTAACCAAAACAATAAACAAGCAACACAACGTGACTATGTGGTGACACAAGCACCAACACAAACAATATCCCACAAACACAGGTGGGAAAAATGGCTACCTAAATATGATCCCCAAATAGAGGCAACGATTACCAGCTGCCTCTAATTGGGAACCATACAAAACACCAACATAGAAATATTGAACTAGAACACCCCCTAGTCACGCCCTGACCTATTACACCATAGAGAACCAAGGGCTCTCTATGGTCATGGTGTGACATCACCCACACTGTCTGTGTGGGTGGTCCATTTCAGTTTGGCAGTGATGTGTACGCCAAGGAAGTTGAAGCTTTCCACCTTCTCCACTGTCTCCTGTCGATGTAGACAGGGGGGTGCACCCTCTGCTGTTTCTTGAAGTCAACGATCATCTCCTTTGTTTTGTTGACGTTGAGTGAGAGGTTGTTTTCCAGGTACCACACTCCCAGAGCCCTCACCTCCTCTTTGTAGGCTCGTCATTGTTGGTAATCAAGCCTACTACTGTTGTTTCGTCTGCAAACCTGATGGTTGAGTTGGAGGCGTGCTTGGCCACACAGTCATGGGTGAACAGGGAGTACAGGAGAGGGCTCAGAAGCCAGCTGCACCAATGTGTCGGGGGAAACACCGTTCCACTGACGACCGAAGTCAGTCTGCAGGAGCCCAGCCCGACACAAGGAGTCGCTGCACCACTCGGGAGGCCCTAGCTTTTTTTTTTTACAGTTTGGACCACATTGACAAATGGAAGGTAAACATCCAAAGAACATCAAGAACAAAGAAAGAGAAGACAGGAAGACCACATGATACCTTGGCCATCGTATCAACATGATTGTTTATAACGAGACAGATACACAGGTACAACAAACGCGGAAAATAATGTTTATCTGTCATCCTGTCACTCTTACTTAAATATTGTGTTATTGTAGCGGCTCTATTTTAAGTGTTACTTTGTGCCTGACAGAGATTGGAGATTAATAAGCAGCTCTCATAGCCCATCTGTTTACACACACTCAGAGAGACAGAGGTACAGAAGGACCGAGAGACAGTGACATAGACAGACAGACCCTCACAAGCACTCAAGCCACTGATTTGTGCACATCTATTTTGGCTCCATATATTTCATCCGTATGGAAGTGGACGGCGAGGGGCTGCCAGGCCTATCGATTGGCCGCCGTTACCAGTGACAGGTCCCAGATTGCCCAGTGAAAATTAGAAACCCACCGAGTCACCACCATTAACAGAGTGTCCACATCAGTTAGGTTACAGCCAGACCAGCAGCACCACAGACCCACACCGTAACCTACACCCCCAAAACTGCTGCTTCAATCACATTAGCCTGTGTATGTCTGTGTCTGTGTTCATGTGTGCATGCGTGCATGCTTGTGAACGTGCTTGTCAGTGACACCTGGCAAAGCCACCGCAAAATAATCTAAATTAAAGACACAGCCTGAAACATCAGAGATGTTCAAATAATTCATAGCAGGGTGTTGATCATTCAAACGTGCAACCATTGCTTTTTATTAGTGTATGACTTGCCATTATGTCCTTTTCCTTTGGACTCACATTTAATTATACTCATTACTACTTACTGCTTTGTCTTAACCTAAGGAGCTTAACACTGCTCTGTGTTTTAGCAAAAAAGTAACGAAAGGTCATCTGGCTTGTAAATACTTTAATTTTTTCTGATTTTAAGCTTAACACAAGAGTATCTTAAAGTGTTGGCATTATGAACCCAAGTGGAGTTCCCCAAGGAGTTTAAAAGCAAAACAACACACTACACAATGCTGTCTGTCACTCAGAGAGCTTTACATCCTCAGAGCAGCAGCAGCATTGGTCAGAGGAGATCCAGAAGAGATAAGTGGCAGCACATCATTATACACATAACCTCCCGCTGACCTTACACTGTGCTTCAGCAGAAATCACAGGCTGTAATGAGGGGAGATGAGCGGAGGAGTGGAGACACACTTAGTATAGACCAAAGCCTTCACTAAGTATGGTACACGCACACATATAAGACGTGTGCTGTAAATAATTTCAAATGATAGAGGAATGTGGGAATGTGGTATGTATGGGGTGTGATTACTGTGGTATGGGTGTGATCTTACACTCTCCCAGCTTGACCGCTTAGATATAGGATGTAAAAACCAGTAAGCATATCAGTTTTTTTTAAATAACACCCATTGCAGGGACACCACACAGAGAGTTGATAAACTACACAGTGCCTGTGGTGGGTGGTGGTGGGATACCTGATAATCAATGATGAAAACACCATGAGCCTGATTCATCTGAGAAGCTGACTAGTAATGAATGAGGGGTGTAGGCCAGATAAAACCTGGACTGACAGAGAAAGCCTGGACTGACAGTGCCTCTGTGGCCTGTAGAGTGATGAGCCCTGGGTACTGGGTCCTGGGAAGGTACAAGGTGATATTGTCTGTCAGAGGGGAGCAGAGCGGAAGTTCTACTCTGCTGTGATTTAGGTACTGATGACTGTGGACAGGATGTAGGATAGTGTTAATGAGGGGACGGGAGGTGGGCTGTGTGAAGAGGGGAAGCAGGCCCTGACAGCACAGTGGACTGGCAAGTCCATTAATCACAATGCCCCACAGCCGGGAGACTGAGACAACAGCTCGAAACACTAATATGACACATGCACAGGCAAGCACGCACACACACACACACACACATGCATATACAGTACACACACATATACATAATAACACATACACAGCCCATTATTCAGGGCCATCAATCCGACAGACAGCTAGTATAAATCACACATTGTGCCTGTCAGTCAAATCACATCTGCCATGGAAAGGGCCACGGGTAGTACAAGTAGAGGCTTTTTTTAAATGACAACATACTTTTACACCCACTGAAACAACATACTTTCAGTTTATTCCTTTATATAAAAAAAACAACCCAAAGCGTTTGATACGCACCAATCGATTTTGCCATGAGAGAAATGTCTGAGCATGAGAGTGGTTTGTAGATCTGTCCAGTGTCAGTGAGACCGTGTGTGTCCATCAGATTGACTACTGATAGACTTCTGCTCTATGAGACTTGCAGAGATTGAGAGAGACCTGATCTCTAACGTCTGTCTTTTCTGTCTGATCGGCGACATGAATGCTAATTCACAACCCCAAGGAAAATGTCTCTCATCAGTGTGTGATATTAGCTGTAAAAAATGATATTCTCACATTGATCCAAAAAGTGAGAGGCACATAGAAATGAGAGAGGAGCAGATAAACTGGAGGGAAAAATATATACTGTATGGAGGAAATAAATATGCATATCAAGACAGAATTGAATGCCTGAGAGAGAAAGCAGTGCAGGGAAAATCAACTTGATTTCAATGTGACACAATTGATTTTCAATTTTCTCTGGTTTGCTTTGCCTCCCGGGTGCCAGAGAATATCTATCCAAACACACTTACAGGTCAACCTGAATTATGTCCAATGTATTCACATACTGTAGTATAGGGACAAAGTTTTCATCCAGGAAAAGTAGTTTCGTGTGACAGACAGAGGTGTGACATGTGGGATACATACAGTATTTATGAATACCTGTTTAAGCAGCAGAGGTTCAAATATCTCCAGACACTTCAAAAAAATGATAGGTTAAAAACAACACATTTTGGGTTATTTGGTAACCCAGCGCTGGGTAAATATTGGACAGAACACAGGCTGGGTTATTTTGACCCAGTCAGTCGGGTTGTGTGAATAACCCAACATGTTGGGTTGTTTGGATTATATATATAAAAAAAGAGGCATGGCCTATTAGGGGTGTGCCTTTTAAGGTAATTATCTTTGACCACACTTGAGAGTAAATGTCTGTACACTGAAAATTTCAATTTCCCTTGAAATGTTTTAAAATGTAACCATTATTTAACTTGGCAACAAATTGTTATTTACAATGACACTGGGCCAATTGTACGCAGCCCTATGGGACTCCCTATGGGACTCCCAATCACTGTCAGTTGTGATACAGCCTGGATTTGAACCTGGGTGTCTGTAGTGGAGCCTCTAGCACTGAGATGCAGTGCCGTAGACCGCTGTGCCACTCGGGAGCCCCTTAATAACACTACCAGGAGACCCAATGACTGCAACCCAGCAGATGGGTCATCCAAACAACCCAGGATTTTTTTAGAGTGCACCTAGAAGATAGCCTTGAGTCATCCTGTTCATATCTGCATCCCAGCTCACTCACACATGACCCACTGTTACTACATCTGTCTGTGAATGTTACAGTATATATGGAATTCCTGCTGATGAAATGTACCAAGAAATATAACAAGTGTATGTATAACTTTTGACTGGTACTGTAGGTCGTTATCAATAAAACGTCACAATAAGGTGCAGAGTGTTCGATATGGCTGCTGGGGGGCAAGTAGACCTCCAGCTCCGCTAAAACCATTGACAGCTACGTGATGTTTTCAAGGGATTGTAAAATACATTTTAAAACAATTTTTGTTTTAAAAATCATCACCCCTTGTAGATCATTGTCAGAACCACACATTTCCGATTTTTACACATTTATCATCAGAGTTATACAGCAAGTAACTGCGTGCTTGTCATGATCAGTACACATCCATTGATCGTGTATTTTCAGATACGTAAGGGTAGCCTAACCATTTGGCATGTAGCTAGTGAGCTAGCTAAGCAAACAACATCTGTCATTTCGCTTGCTTCATCAGAGATTAGGCTTTTGGAAAGAGCTTGACATCGGCAATTCCTCGTCCTGGTAAACTTGTTGGACTACTGTCATCATCACTATAGAGGGCAAGCAAGTCAAACAATATTTGGATATACAGTGGGGCAAAAAAGTATTTAGTCAGCCACCAATTGTGCAAGTTCTCCCACTTAAAAAGATGAGAGAGGCCTGTCATTTTCATTATAGGTACACTTCAACTATGACAGACAAAATGAGAAAAAAAATTCCAGAAAATCACATTGTAGGATTTTCTATGAATTTATTTGCAAATTATGGTGGAAAGTAAGTATTTGGCCAATAACAAAAGTTTATCTCAATACTTTGTTATATACCCTTTGTCGGCAATGACTCAGGTCAAACGTTTTCTGTAAGTCTTCACAAGGTTTTCACACACTGTTGCTGGTATTTTGGCCCATTCCTCCATGCAGATCTCCTCTAGAGCAATGATGTTTTGGGGCTGTTGCTGGGCAACACGGACTTTCAACTCCCTCCAAAGATTTTCTATGGGGTTGAGATCTGGAGACTGGCTAGGCCACTCCAGGACCTTGAAATGCTTCTTACGAAGCCACTCCTTCGTTGCCCGGGCGGTGTGTTTGGGATCATTGTCATGCTGAAAGACCCAGCCACGTTTCATCTTCAATGCCCTTGCCGATGGAAGGAGGTTTTCACTCAAAATCTCACGATACATGGCCCCATTCATTCTTTCCTTTACATGGATCAGTCGTCCTGGTCCCTTTGCAGAAAAACAGCCCCAAAGCATGATGTTTCCACCCCCATGCTTCACAGTAGGTATGGTGTTCTTTGGATGCAACTCAGCATTCTTTGTCCTCCAAACACGACGAGTTGAGTTTTTACCAAAAAGTTATATTTTGGTTTCATCTGACCATATGACATTCTCCCAATCTTCTTCTGGATCATCCAAATGCTCTCTAGCAAACTTCAGACGGGCCTGGACATGTACTGGCTTAAGCAGGGGGACACGTCTGGCACTGCAGGATTTGAGTCCCTGGCGGCGTAGTGTGTTACTGATGGTAGGCTTTGTTACTTTGGTCCCAGCTCTCTGCAGGTCATTCACTAGGTCCCCCCGTGTGCTTCTGGGATTTTTGCTCACCGTTCTTGTGATCATTTTGACCCCACGGGGTGAGATCTTGCGTGGAGCCCCAGATCAAGGGAGATTATCTGTGGTCTTGTATGTCTTCCATTTCCTAATAATTGATCCACAGTTGATTTCTTCAAACCAAGCTGCTTACCTATTGCAGATTCAGTCTTCCCAGCCTGGTGCAGGTCTACAATTTTGTTTCTGGTGTCCTTTGACAGCTCTTTGGTCTTGGCCATAGTGAAGTTTGGAGTGTGACTGTTTGAGGTTGTGGACAGGTGTCTTTTATACTGATAACAAGTTCAAACAGGTGCCATTAATACAGGTAACGAGTGGAGGACAGAGGAGCCTCTTTAAAGAAGAAGTTACAGGTCTGTGAGAGCCAGAAATGTTGCTTGTTTGTAGGTGACCAAATACTTATTTTCCACCATAATTTGCAAATAAATTAATTAAAAATCCTACAATGTGATTTTCTGGAGAAAAAAAATCTCATTTTGTCTGTCATAGTTGACATGTACCTATGATGAAAATTACAGGCCTCTCTCATCTTTTTAAGTGGGAGAACTTGCACAATTGGTGGCTGACTAAATACTTTTTTGCCACCCTGTAGCCATCTAGTTTATCACTTGAAAATTAGCTTTTTAATTAGCTAGCCATATTAACGTGATCTGTTATTAGCTAGCTAGCGGATTTGACGTGGTCCATCAAGCAAGTTAGCCTATCGTGTCTGTCAGCAGCAATTGTGATTAAACCCTTAAAAATATGTTGAAAAGGGGGTAATTGTTAGCCAACTTCACTCGGTTGGCGCTGGAAGTAGCACTGGAGATGGCACTAGAGGGAATAGCAGCCGGTTTACGGTTCCTGACCAATTGTGTTATTTTGTGTATTCTTTTGCATTTATCTTAACCATTTTTGGTACGTAATGTTTCAGTCATTGTTTCTCATGACAAAAAATTGCTTTTGGACATCAGAACATCTATCACAAACGTTGATTTGTTTTAGGACTTCTACTTCAATGAGTCGGAGGCAAATTACATATTGATTATCCAGGACTAAGCCCAAATCACCGACACTTGGAGAAGGAGGAGGCAGTGCTGTATAGGCTGGCTTGCGGGATACCTGATGAGACTATGTCGGAGAGTGGATAAACAGCCTCTTCCCTCCGGTCTATTGGCAAACGCTCAATCACTGGTGAATAAACTGGACGAGCTCTGTTCGAGACTATCCTGTCAACATTATCTGAAGATCTGTAAAATCCTATGTTTCTTTGAGTTATGGTTAAATAAGGACATGGAAAATATAAATCTAGCTGGTTAATCTATACATCAGCAGGACAGAACGGCAGCTTTGGGGAAGCTCAGGGGAGGGTGTGTGTCTTTTTTTAACAGCTGGTGCATGATATCTAATATTAAGGAAGTCTTGAGGTTCTGTACAGTTGTGGCCAAAAGTTTTGAGAATGACACAAATATACATTTTCACAAAGTCTGCTGCCTCAGTTTGTATGATGGCAATTTGCATATACTCCAGAATGTTATGAAGAGTGATCAGATGAATTGCAATTAATTGCAAAGTCCCTCTTTGCCATGCAAATGAACTGAATCCCCCCAAAACATTTACACTGCATTTCAGCCCTGCCACAAAAGGACCAGGTGACATCATGTCAGTGATTCTTTCGTTAACACAGGTGTGAGTGTTGATGAGGACAAGGCTGGAGATCACTGTCACGCTGATTGAGTTCGAATAACAGACTGGAAGCTTCAAAAGGAGGGTGGTGCTTGGAATCATTGTTCTTGTCCAGAGAAGACTAGGTGAGCGCTACCATCAGTCCTGTGTCATGCCAACAGTAAAGCATCCTGAGACGATTCATGTGTGGGGTTGCTTCTCAGCCAAGGGAGTGGGCTCACTCAGAATTTTGCCTAAGAACACAGCCATGAATAAAGCATGGTACCACACATCCTCCAAGAGCAACTTCTCCCAACCATCCAGGAACAGTTTGGTGACGAACAATGCCTTTTCCAGCATGATGGAGCACCTTGCCATAAGGCGAAAGTGATAACTAAGTGGCTCGGAGAACAAAACATTGATATTTTGGGTCCATGGACAGGAAACTCCCCAGACCTTAATCCCATTGAGAACTTGTGGTCAATCCTCAAGAGGCGGGTGGACAAACAAAAACCCACAAATTCTGACAAACTCCAAGCATTGATTATGCAAGAATGGGCTGCCATCAGTCAGGATCTGGCCCAGAAGTTAATTGATAGCATGCCAGGGCGGATTGTAGAGGTCTTGAAAAGAAGGGTCAACACTGCAAATATTGACTCTATGCATCAACTTCATGTAATTGTAAATAAAAGCCATTGACACTTATGAAATGCTTGTAATTATACTTCAGTATTCCATAGTAACATCTGACAAAAATATCTAAAGACACTGAGGCAGCAGACTTTGTGAAAATTAATATTTGTGTCATTCTCAAAACTTTTGGCCATGACATTACATAGACTTGACATCCCTGGCCACTTTAATAATGGAACACTAGTCACTTTAAAAATGTTTACATATTTTGCATTACTCATCTCATATGTATATACTGTATTCTATTGTAGTGTATTTTAATCTATGCCGATCTGACATTGCTCATCCAAATATTTATATATTCTTAATTCCATTCCTTTACTTTAGATTTGTGTGTATTGTGTGTATTGTTGTGAAATTGTTAGATATTACTGCACTGTTGGAGCTAGAAACACAAGCATTTTGCTACACCCGCAACAACATCTGCTAAACACGTGTATGTGACCAATAAAATTTGATTTGATTACATTCAATACAACTATGTAATCATGCATTGATTTCTCAACAGAAATCATTAGCATCCTTCATGAGCACACAGACCAGGCGCTCAATGTATGCATTAGACACAACACTAACACATTTATCAATTCATCATATACAGTATGAGAGTTATAGCTCAGAGATCCACTCATTGCTGTTTGCTAGTGATTCCTCTGTTCCAGCTGAGAAGTTTCTGTTGGACTTGTTGGACACAGCCAATGCTGGTGGATGAGTGTGTATTACCTCAATTAAACCGTGCTTTAAGTGTCTGACAACACCTAATATTCCTCTTCCACGAGCACAGCAAATCAATGTTCTGGCATTCGTCACCCCGCTGAAAAAGCAATCATGTAGTTGCCTTGCTCCGGTTAAGGAATGGAGAGACGCTGCCTCTGCTTGCTCATTAGAATACACCACCGACAGCCACCCCTACGCCTTCCCTCATCCTCCTCCTCACCTCCCCAGCACAACGACCCCTCTCCTGCTTCCTACGTTCGCCTATCTCTAGTGTCTTTAATGACAACAACGAACAGTTCTTTAAAGGTCCAACGCAGCTGTTTTATCTCAATATCAAATACTTTCTGGGTAACAATTATGTGCCTTGCTTTTCGATTAAAATTGTCAAATTATCAATGGTCAAAAATATCTTCTTTGCAAAGAACAATTTCTCAAACAAGAATTTTGCTCTGACTTTTTGTACATGGTCATAGAGGTAACTCCAAGTCACCCCACTTTTACCAGCTAGTCATAGTTCACCGTTCCCGTGCATCTCACTGAACCGCGCTCCTGCCGTCAGAGCGAGATCGTGATCAGAAGAGAAAGGACTCATTGGACTGTTCCTCAAGTTTCTGTATATGACTTCTGTTAGTGTGTGCATCTAATTGTAAGTAAGGGAGGGTGGGATTATGCCTAAAGGGTAAATTGAGCCACCCTTGTTTCTAGGAAACCATACACAAAATGAATAATTTGACCAAATATTTCAGAAGAGGTCATAATTTCATGGAGACTGTGAAGGGAGAAACCACATGGAAAAAGTTAGCTCCCAAAAGTTTTTCACAAAGTAAATTAATTTGTTGTGTTAGAGGTTTCATGATGCTTGTATCTAAACCAAAGTAGATCATTTTAAGATTGTACAATACATCCGTTTGTGTCTTCATAAGCTTCAATATGAGGTCCGAAACCTAGCATGAAAGTTTTTCCTTGTAGTTGTGTGGGCTATTATAGTCAAATGGTTGCCTTGGGGTAAGTTGAGTCAATGGTTGAGCCAATGGCAAGTTGAGTTTTCTTCCCAAGCCTAATGCAAGGCATTAGGTAACAACAGTGACTGGCCTATGCTAAAAAGTGTTTTTAAAAAAGTACAAAGTGTTGTTAGGTGTTAAGCCTGTGTTAAAATATGCTTAAAATGATTAAAAGACAAAAAATAGTTTGTGATTGTGTTGAATTGTGTTTGGGAAACAGACATGATGGACATGGTTTTAGAAAGGTAGAGGCAATATTTCATTCAGTACAGAAATGTATAACTTTGTCCCGCAACTCAACTTACCCGGGGTAAGTTGTACCAAGAGAGCACGTTTTTGGGGGCAAGCTATGTTTTCAAAACTGTAATGTTTACATCAATTCTGATGATGTTGTAACGTTCGTCGTAAGGAGTGGACCAAAATGCAGTGGGTATATTGAACATCTTATTTATTAAGGAAAAGACACTTAACAAAACAACCGACGAAAACAGTCCCGTAAGGTGCACAGACTATACAGGAAACAACCACCCACAAACACAAGTGAAAACACACACAACTAAATATGGCCTCCAATCAGAGATAACAACAACCAGCTGCCTCTAATTGGAGGTCATTGACAAAACTAAAATAGAAATAGACAAGCTAGATAAACACATAGAAATAGATAATCTAGAACATAAACCAAAAACCCCGAAACACACAAACCAAACACCCCCTGCCACGCCCTGACCAAACTACAATAACAAATAACCCCTTTTACTGGTCAGGACCCCCCCCCCCCTCCCCCCCAAAGGTGCAGACCTCGAATGCACCTAAACACAAAATCCCCACAAAAATAACCCCAAACTTAAAGGGAGGGAAGGGAGGGTGGCCACTGTCAACGACGGCTCCCATGCTACACCCCCCCTCCCCAATCCTCCAACCATGGAGGTGGCTCTGGCTCCGGCCTTAGTCTCTGGGCTGAGGTGCGTCGCTGGAGACCTCGGGCTGAGGTGCGTTGCTGGAGACCTCGGGCTGAGGTGCGTCACTGGAGACCTCGGGCTGAGGTGCGTCGCTGGAGACCTCGGGCTGAGGTGCGTCGCTGGAGACCTCTGGCTGAGGTGCGTCGCTGGAGACCTCGGACTGAGGAGCGGCGCTGGAGACTCAGGACTGTGGGCCGTCTCTGCAGGCGCCGGACGGTGGGCCGACTCTGCAGGCTCCGGACTGTGGGCGGTCTCTGCAGGCTCCGGACTGTGGGCGGTCTCTGCCGGTTCCAGACTGTGGGCCGTCTCTGCCCGTTCCGGACTGTGGGCCGTCTCTGTCCGTTCCGGACTGTGGGACGTCTCTGTCGGTTCCGGACTGTAGGACGTCGCCGCAAGCACTGGACGGGGAACTGTCGCCGGATGCTCTGGACGGGGAACTGTCGCCGGAAGCTCTGGACGGGGAACTGTCGCCGGAAGCTCTGGACAGGGAACTGTTGCCGGAAGCTCTGGACGGGGAACTGTCGCCGGAATCTCTGGACGGGGAACTGTCGCTGGAAGCTCTGGACGGGGAACTGTCGCCAGAAGCTCTGGACGGGGAACTGTCTCCGGAAGCTCTGGACAGGGACTGTGCACTGTAGGCCTGATGCATGGGGCTGGCTTAGGAGGCGCCAGACTAGTAACCTGCACCACAGGGCTAGTGCGAGGAGCAGGAACAGGACGTACTAGGCTGGGCAGGCACACTAGAGGCCTGATGCATGGGGCTGGCTTTGGAGGCGCCAGACTATTGACACGCACCACAGGGTTAGTGCGAGGAGCAGGAACAGGACGTACTGGGCTGGGTAAGCGCACTAGAGACCTGATGTGTGGGGGTGGCTTTGGAGGCGCCAGACTATTGACACGCACCACAGGGCTAGTGCAAGGAGCAGGAACAGGACGTACTGGGTTGGGTAGGCGCACTAGAGACCTGATGCGTGGGACTGGGCTGTGTACGCGTATTGGCGATACCGTGCGTATCTCCGCATAACATGGTGCTTGCTTGATCCGTCGCTCCCCATAGTAAACACAGGTGCCCCTTCGTGCCCTTTCCGCCAGTACCTCTCTCCGGAATCTTGCGTCAAGCTCCTCGCTTGATTCCTTGACTGGCTCCCTTTTTCTCCACGGCTCTCTCCTGTATGCCCGGGAAGTTAGGTCAGGGCTCCCCCTGACTCAACTAAACTCCCCGTATGCCCCCCCAAACATTTTTTGGGGGGCTGCCTCCTCTCCTCCTGAAATGGAGGATATAATGCCTCATACCTCCGTCGTTCCCTTTTAGCTTCCTCCAGCTCCTCCTTCGGGCGCTTGTACTCCCCAGCCTGGTGCCATGGTCCTTTACCATCCAGGATCTCCTCCCATGTCCATGACTCCAAGTAGCTCTCCTGCTGCTCCTTCCTCCGCTGCTTGGTCCTTCTTTGGTGGGTGGTTCTGTAACGTTCGTCATAAGGAGTGGACCAAAATGCAGCGGGTATATTGAACATCTTCTTATTTATTAAAGAAAAGACACTTAAACAAAACAAACGACGAAAACAGTCCCGTAAGGTGCACAGACTGTACAGGAAACAACCACCCACAAACACAAGTGAAAACACACACAACTAAATATGGCCTCCAATCAGAGATAACAACAAGGAGGTTGTTGACAAAACTAACATAGAAATAGACAAGCTAGATAAACACATAGAAATAGATAATCTAGAACATAAACCAAAAACCCCGAAACACACAAACCAAACACCCCCTGCCACGCCCTGACCAAACTACACTAACAAATAACCCCTTTTACTGGTCAGGACGTGACAGATGTCCAGAGTTACACAACATCCTGAAATATATGTAGATATCTTTGTTAGAAAGAATACTACAGTATATTTCCCTTGACGAAGTGATGCTCAATGTAAAAAATGGCGCAACTTACCTCACTCTCCCCTGCTGTCCTACATGTCAATTCCTTCAGTTGGGTGTTGTTAAGGAAGTCAAGTTAATATTTAACATGTTTATGAATTATTTCCTTTAATGTGTCTCATGCTATTGCTAGCCAGTTATGCCAGAATGTTAGCCAGTATTGCTAGATTGTAAGGCCTGGTGGTGAAGCTCTCATGTATCGTTTCAAGGGAAATATTTTCATTTTGTATGCAAATATTGTAGCTGTGTTTATGGACATTCAGGACCTTGTTGTAGCCTCATGCTACCGTGTACTATATTTGCGATATGTAGCAAATAACTTAGCCTGTGCCTCATGGCACAGTTACTATTCCACGTCATGGTATTGTGCACATGCGCACATGTTGGTTACATTGCAGTCACATTTCAATTACTTAGTATGTCATTCCATTGATGTATATTTAGCATATGCCTACCAGTAAATGAGCCTTTGTCCAGTAAGTGAATTTCTATAGCCTGCGTATTTGGTTTTTCCCCTTACATTATATCTAGGCATAAGCAGTATCGATAGTGTATACAGTATATGTCATTAACTGTATTCTAGATAATAGCATATTTACTAGGCTTAGGTGGTTTACCATATATACCATATTTGGAAATAGCCACGGGATGGTTTTTCAATACCATCAATAACATTGAAACTATTTATTTTAAGTTTTTCAATACATTTCAATATTTTTAGCTATTATTTCAGTAAATACGTGCAGTCAACTTGTGCAATGCTTTAAGAGATAAGCGTTCTTCATTTCACCTGTCATATTATTTTAGATTATGAAGCTTAGGCAGTTCACCAGAACAGTTGAGCCAGTCACGTGTTTCTTTGTAAATAGCACAACGGGAGAAGGCGGGAGCAGGTGACTCCAGTTGTATATTCACAGGGGTTGCATTTGATATTGAAGGTCAACAGTGTTTTTTTTGTTTCAATAGAGTGATCAGGGACGTGCAACTATAGTTTTCCTTCACTGAAAATACACTAGTGCAACATATTCGGCAGAAAATAGATACATTTTCATCAGATGAATACAGAAGTGCAATGCTATTTGGCTGACAGCCACACAAGTCAATGAGCTTACAATGAAAAAGCATATTTCTAATGTTTAGGCCTATCATAGAAATAATGTAGCCACCTACATTTCCTAATGTGTTTCTTAAAGTTAATACGCCGTTTTACCTGAGAACAATAGGCTGGCTTCACCGAGAAAAGTACCTGAGAAAAGTAGCTACATATCAGTCAGAGCGTTGTCTGCTGACAGAATGCCCATTCAGGAATTTAGAAGTGCAACTTAAACACAAAATGAGTCGGATGCTGAGCAGAAATTACAGTAAGAAGCATTTTAGATCGGCATTTAAAAAATGCAGCAAGATATTTCTTATGCGTTTAATATTTTTTTCCTGCGTGAAAAACGCTGAATTCTACTTTAACACGACCCCTAAGTTGAATTTGTTATCTAAGAAATAGGCAGAATTAATTAGGTGATGGGGAATCATATTGTGTTAGCTTTCTGCTGTGTTTGAGAAGTCAAAGCCCCTTTGGATGAGTTATTTGTACAGCCTCCACTGCTATCTTGATTTCCTTGCGTTTTTTCTCCTCTCCGTTCTCGGCCGTCTGCTCCGCCCCCTCTTCTCTGAGCAGAGCAGGCAGGCCCCTTGCCCTAGCAACCCCAGACTCCACACAGAAACAGCTATAGACATGCTGCTGGAGTACTGTTCTTCCTTCAGACAAACATGAGCCAAAACATTGTTCATTTGCACAATGTCTCTCGATCACGTGTGCTTTGGGTTGTTGTCCTGTTGGAAGGTGAACATTTGCCACAGTCTGAGGTCCTAAGCGCTCTGGAGAATTTTTCATCCAGGATCTCTCTGTAGTTTGCTCCAAGCACCTGTCCCTCGGTCCTAACTAGTCTCCCAGTCCCTGCCGCTGAAAAACATCCCCACAGCATGAGGCTGCCATCACCATGCTTCACCGTAGGGATGGTGTCAGCTCTGCTCCAGACGTGACGCTTGACATTCAGGCCAAAGAGTTCAATATTGGTTTCATCAGACCAGAGAATCTTGTTTCTCACAGTCTGAGAGTCCTTTAGAGGCCTTCAGGCAAACTCCAGCGGGCTTTCATGTGCCTTTTACTGAGGAGTGGCTTCCGTCTGACCCCTCTACCAAAAAGGCCTAATTGGTGGAGTGCTGCAGAGATGGTTTTCCTTCTGGAAGGTTCTCCCATTTCCACAGAGGAACTGTGAAGCTCTATCAGAGTGGCCATCGGGTTCATGGTCACATCCCTGACCAAGGCCCTTCTCACCCAATTGCTCAGTTGGCCAGCTTTAGGAAGAGTCTTAATGGTTCCAAACTTCTTCGTTTTAAGATTGATGGAGGCCTCTTTGTTCTTGGGGACCTTTAATGCTGCACACATATTTTGGTACCCATCCCCAGATCTGTGCCTTGACACAATCCTGTCTCGGAGCTCTACAGACAATTCCTTGGACCTCATTGCTTGATTTTTGCTCTGATATCCACTGTTAACAGAGGGACAGCTGTGTGACTTTCCAAATCATGTCCAATCAATTGAATTTACCACAGGTGGACTCCAATCAAGTTATAGAAACATCTCAAGGATGAGCAATGAAAACAGGATGCAACCTGAGCTCAATTTCGAGTCTCATAGCAAAGGGTCTGAATGCTTATGTAAATAAGGTATTTTATTTTCGCTTTGTCATTATGGGGTATTGATGAGTTAAAAAACAAACATTTTTAGAATAAGGCTGTAACTTAACAAAATGTGGAAAAAGTTTAGGGGTGTGAATACTGTCTGAATATACTGTATATATAAAACACAAGAAAATCAAGTTTTTGTCTGCACTGGGCCTTTAAAACTTCATGGTAGGGAGGCAGTGAGACAGAAGCAGTGTTGTGGGGGCCCATCAGATCAGTCTGGAGAGGCTCCCAGCCCAATCAAAGCACACCCACCTCTCTGTCCAGCAGCGTGGGGGAGATGACAGTGACAATGTTGCCGCTCTCTGGGTTGATGTAGAACATGTTGGGTGAGGGTTTGTCGGGCGACTGCCTCACAATGTTGTAGCGCAGCACCGCGTTCTGCAACCTGGGGTCATCAGCATCCTCCGCTGTCATCGTCATCACCACGGTTCCTATAGAAACAGATAGTTTACTGTTAGAAGGTTGCAGCATTATCTCAGTTCTTATTTTTTATATGATTTTAGTTGATCATTTATAAACAATACAAAACATACACATACAAATGACTACATCATACAAACATCACTACATCACACCTGCCCAGAACCACTAGCCCCCACCCCTAAGGGCACCCTTATCACTTTCTGCCACATGGCCTCAAACTGCACAATTTTGGTATATTTTTTGATAATAAAGCATTTGACCTTTCCATTGCGTGAGCGACGCAATGGCTAATTTCCAGTTTTTGAGTATACATTTTTTAAATATAATTGTCCAACCCATCTGGTATCTCACTGCACCCTCATATGGCATGTCTTGAAATATACAGACAGACAAATTAAAAGTACCTTTACATTGCAATATCTCTGACATCCATCTTTCCAACTCCGCCCATAACATTCCCAGAAGGCATGAGTTATTGAGTCATCAGTAGTTTTACACTTCAGACATGACTCTGCCGTTGTGCTGTCAAAGTTCTTTACGTCACCAAATCACAACTATGATGAAAATAAAAGCCTGTTCAAACTTGCACTGAGACAAAGGCTAAGAATGGTGACAGACATCAGTCAGAATACTCCGGGTGACCATCTCTGAACACACATACTTTTTACTAATGCATTCTCTTCCAAACATTGGTCATAACGATATACCACATGTTATTTAGTAATGGAACAAAGATGTGGTGCCCTCCCTGCATCAGAGCTGAAATCCCAGTCCAACCTTGACATCCCCTCAACCCTCCATCCTCTTGTCTCACCTCAGTGATGAACCTTACACCTCCACTCTACAGGCAAGAAAATATATGAACTGCTCTGAAGCCAATCTCTCTCCCACCTCATATTCTTTCAGAACACACATCTCTTCTGAGGACAGCAAGGCATCTCTGTGGAGACTGAAAATTGAGTTTGGAACACTGTGTTTCACTCATAGAATGCAGAGTGCAAATTACGAGTGGGTCAGGGGGGACTAAACCGGCCAGAACGAGATATATATATTTTTTTACATTTAACCTTTATTTAACTTGGCAAGTCGGTTAAGAACTAATTCTTATTTACAATGACAGCCTACCCCGGCCAAACTCGGACGACGCTGGGCCAATTGTTCGCCGCCCTATGGGACTCCCAATCACGGCCGGATGTAATACAGCCTGGATTTAAACCAGGGACTGTAGTGGCGCCTCTTGCACTGAGATGCAGTGCCTTAGAGCACTGCGCCCTTCAAGCCCGACATGTATGGACTGGGAAATGATTACTTATGGAGCGACTATATTTCATTAATTACATTTGTATTCATTTTATTAATCTTAGAAATTACAAATGTTAGAATTGTTCTTCCACTTTGACATTATTGATTATATTGTGTTGATTGTTGACAATAAAATGACAATTAAATCCATTTTAAAGTTTCTCGGCATGCACTTCAAATGAACATACGGTATTCTAGTCAAGGCTTATCCTATATAACTACTGCTGTCCACATATTTTCTACTCATACACTGCCCATAATGTCTCTACACACCATTGTATACATATATACAGTTGAAGTCGGAAGTTTATATACACTTAGGTTGTAGTCATAAAAACTTGTTTTTCAACCACTCCACAAATATCTTGTTGTTAACAAACTATAGCTTTGGCAAGTCGTTTTTTTCCAAAAATTGTTTAGAGACAGATTATTTCACTTATAATTCACTGTATCACAATACCAGTGGGTCAGAAGTTTACATACACTAAGTTGACTGTGCCTTTAAACAGCTTGGAAAATTCCAGAAGATGATGACATGGCTTTAGAAGCTTCTGATTTACATCATTTGAGTCAATTGGAGGCGTACCTGTCACTGTATTTCAAGGCCTACCTTCAAACTCAGTGCCTCTTTGCTTGACATCATGGGAAAATAAAAAGAAATCAGAAAAAAGTTGTAGAACTCAACAAGTCTGGTTCATCATTGGGAGCAATTTCCAAATGGCTGAAGATACCACGTTCATCTGTAGAAACAATAGTACGCAAGTATAACCACCATGGGACCACGCAACCATCATTCAGCTCAGGAAGGAGACGTGTTCTGTCTCCTAGAGATGAACGTACTTTGGTGCAAAAGTGCAAATCAATCCCAGAACAACAGCAAAGGATCTAGTGAAGATGCGGGTGGAAAAAGGTAGAAAAAGCATCTACATCCACAGTAAAACGAGTCCTATATCGACATAACCTCAAAGGCCGGTCAACAAGGAAGAAGCCGCTGCTCCAAAACCGCCATAAAAAAGCCAGACTACAGTTTTCAACCTCACATGGGGACAAAGAGAAATGTGCTCTGGTCTGATGAAACAAAATAGAACTGTTTGGCCATAATGACCATCGTTATGTTTGGAGGAAAAAGGGGGAGGCTTGCAACCCAAAGAACACCATCCCAACCGTGAAGCACGGGGGTGGCAGCATCATGTTGTGGGGGTGCTTTGCTGCAGGAGGGACTGGTGCACTTCACAAAATAGATAGCGCCATGAGGAAGGGAAATTATGTGGAAATATTGAAGCAACATCTCAAGACATCAGTCAGGAAGTTAAAGCTTGGTCGCAAATGGGTCTTCCAAATGGACAATGACCCCAAGAATACTTCCAAAGTTGTGGCAAAATGGCTTAATGACAACAAAGTCAAGGTATAGGAGTGGCCATCACAAAGCCCTGACCTCAATCCTATAGAAACTTAGTGGGCAGAACTGAAAAAGTATGTGCGAGCAAGGAGGCCTACAAACCTGACTCAGTTATTCCAGCTCTGTCAGGAGCAATTGGCCAAAAGTCACCCAACTTATTGTGGGAAGGTTGTGGAAGGCTACCCGAAACGTTTGACCCAAGTTAAACAACTTAAAGGCAATGCTACCAAATACTAATTGAGTGTATGTAGACTTCTGACTCACTGGGAATGTGATGAAAGAAATAAAAGCTGAAATAAATCATTCTCTCTACTATTATTCTGACATTTCACATTCTTAAAATAAAGTGGGTATCCTAACTGACCAAAGATAGGGAATTTTTACTTGGATTAAATGTCAGGAATTGTGAAAAACTGAGTTTAAATGTATTTGGCTATGGTGTATGTAAACCTCTGACTTCAACTGTATGTATATATTCGTTCAAATATTTATATATTTCTTAATTCCCTTCTTTTAACTTTTGGGAATGTGTGTGTATTGTTTTACATTGTTTTGTATTGCTACACTGTTGGAGCAAGGAACATAAGCATTTCGCTACACCCGCGATAACATCTACTAAATATGTATATGCAAACAATACAATTGTATTTTATTTGATATGTGAAATGCTTTATCTGTGAAATGCTCTCTGTTGGTATGTGATACCAACAGAGAGGTATATTTTCTGGGTGACCTAAATATTAACTGGCTTTCATCAAGCTCTCCACTCAAGAAAAAGCTTGAAACTGTAACCAGTGCCTGCAACCTGGTTCAGGTTATCAGGCAACCTACCAGGGTATTTACAAACAGCACAGGAATGAAATCCTCCACATGTATTGATCACACCTTTCCTAATGCTGCAGAAATCTGCTTTAAAGCAGTATCCACATTCATTGGATGTAGTGATCATAATATAGTAGCCATATCTAGGAAAACTAAAGTTCCAAACGCTGTGCCTAATATAGTGTATCAGAGATAATACAAGAGGTTTTGTAGTGATTTTCTATGTTGAAGATGTAAAGAATATTTGCTGGTCTGTGGTGTGTAATGAGGAGCAACCAGATGCTGCACTTGACACATTTATGAAATTGCTTTTCCAGTTACTAATAAGCATGCACCCATTAAGAAAATGACTGTAAAAACTGTTAAATCCCCGTGGATTGATGATGAATCGAAAAATTGTATGGTTGAGAGGGATGAGGCAAAAGGAATTGGGATCATATTGTAAATGTAGAAATCATGTGACTAAACTAAACAAAAGGAAGAAGAAACTGTACTATTAAACAAAGATAAATGATATAAATGATGACAGTAAAAAGCTTTGGAGCACCTGAAATGACATTTTTGGGCAAAAAGGCAAACTCAGCTCCACCATTCATTTAATCAAATGGCTCATTCATCACTGAGGATGATAGCAGACTACTGTATATTGCCACTACATATGTTTCCTTCTCTTCAATCTAAGCCTACAGGAAAGTATGTTCCCTCAGGCCTGGAGGGAAGCAAAAGTCATTCCACTACCCAAGAATAGTAAATCAACCTTTACTGGCTCAAACAGCCGACCAAATAATTGGCTGAACGAAACTGATAAGAAGATTCTGGGAGCTGTTTTGTTAGACAACAGTGCAGCTTTTGACATTATTGATTATAACCTGCTGCTGGAAAAACGTATGTGTTATAGATTTACATCCCATGCTATATCGTGGATCGAGAGTTAACTATCTAACAGAACACAGAGGGTGCTCTTTAATGAAAAGCCTATCCAACATATGTCTGTCTATGACCTGCCACTAATGAAAAGCCTATCCAACATATGTCTGTCTATGACCTGCCACTGGCAATGAACTGCCACTGGCATTGAGTAAAGCCTGTGTGTCTATGTATGCTGATGACTCAACACTATACACATCAGCTACCACATCGAGTGAAATCCCTTCAACACTTAACTAATAGCTGCAGTCAGTTTTAGAATGGGTGACAAGAAATAAACTAGTCCTAAATATGTAAAAAACTAAAAGCATTGCATTTGGGACAAATCATTCACTAAACCCTAAACCTCAACTAGATATTGTAAAGAAATTGAGCAAGTTGACTAAAGACTAAACTGGTTGGTGTAACCTTGGATGTTAAACCGTTATGGTCAAAACATACTTTAGGTAGACCCACACACACACACACACACACACACACACACACACACACACACACACACACACACTCTACATACACATACATTGTAAAATTGTTATATTGCTGTATTATGGATTTTGTATTGCAGATATGTTGAAGTAGTGTAGCGAGTAGTAATGTACTGTGTGATGTAGGGTTTTATTTTGTATTTGCCTTAATTTTGTTTAGATCTCAGGAAGAGTAGCTACTGCCTTGGCAGCAGCTAATGGAGATCCCTAATAAATACAAATACAAATTGCACATTTGCATCATACTTCTAATCATTATTCATGACTCTGGAAACAGAGATGTAAATGTATAAAGCTGGAAACTTTGTTCCTGTGCTGTCACCTTCTGCTTGTAGTGATAGCGATAAAGAACTCAGAAAGTGCATCTGGTTATTACTAGTCTACCAAGAGTAGGATACAACCCTTGGACATAATGCTAGGATGGGTGGGATCGGGTGAGGTAAGAGAGTTCAATTCCACGTCTCTACAATGGATAATCATGGAGTACACTCTACTCAGCCATCAGTCTAATATGACTGTTGGCGAGCTCTTGTGACTTGTCTCCCAAACCCTCTCTATGTCATCTGGTGGAGCTCCCTGGTCGCATGCCAAGGTCAAATGACTAGGCTCCTGATGTGATTAACATCTACTGACCCCCAGTTGACCTCTGACCTGTCTGCTCAGACAGGATGATAGGAATGAAAGAGGCATCATGTACTGTACCTACTATCAATATCGGCATGAAGGGAGATGGCAACCAGCTACTATCAGCACAAACACTCCCGCACACACGCATGTGCGCGCACACACACACACACAGACACACACACACACACACACACACACACACACACACACACACACACACACACACACACACACACACACAGACACACACACACACACACAAATAAATAAATCAAGCATTCATAATTGGGTAATGGAACTAGATAAAAAGCAATAGCTGATTGCCAGTACCTAATCATAAACCAATTACAGCTACCTAGACTCAGTGACGAGTCATTGTCCTTTCTCATGAAGCCCATGTTCTCATCAGTGCTAAGGCAGAATCAATGTTAACTGGATTGGATGGTTAATGGGAGGATCTGAAATAGCTGGAGATGAAGCCACAGGTCCGAACTAATGTATTATAAACTTCCCTCATCTAATGGAGAGGATGAGATCAGCAAACAGGGTGAAGGCCTTCCCTCCTCTCTTCTAGCCTACCTTCTCCAGCCTTCTCCCCCTCTCCTCTCCACGCCTTTTGTGGATAAATATGTCAATACATAAATGTCTGTAGACAACTACTGTTTAAAACCAACAAATGAGGAAATATGTTTTACTTTCAATCTCTTTCTTTCCCCATCTCTCTCTATACTGAGGCAGAGGGGTCCCTGCTCCAAGTTCCCTGCTAGCAGTTATTTCAGACACAGTGGTGTCTCTCTCCCTGTGATTACCCCATAGCTGGGTACTGACGGTGTGTGTGTGTGTCTTTCTGTTTTCTATATGTGCACGTATGTGTCCACGTGCACCAGCATCCATCTGAGGCTGAGGTGCTACCCACTTACTGCAGCTGGAGAACCATGGGAACCAATCACAGAGGCCCCCACTATGGTGCAAGGAGCAGGTCTTTTCTACTCTTCTATGCTGTTACTTTAGCTCAACCCCAGGAGTCAGCCACAGCAGCACTCAACCCAACCACACAACCCAGGCAACTCCAGCTGACTCACTACAGTCAACTATGAAAGGATGAAAGGGCTGCGTGGTTAATGTGCATGGACAAGCAGGTAATTATGAAGATGTCACACAGTATTATTAGTTCATAGGGTGCTTCATATCCTAAATGATCCATGAATGAATAGGGGGAAAGTAATACTGATTCAGTGTCCTAACATTTTCTGGTCACGTTATATAAAATCTATTGAAACTCAGTATCAAAGATAACAAAAAGCTAATTGGGAAGTGGAAGTACAAGTGGGAGAGAGAGAGAGAGAGAGAGAGAGAGAGAGAGAGAGAGAGAGAGAGAGAGAGAGAGAGAGAGAGAGAGAGAGAGAGAGAGAGAGAGAGAGAGAGAGAGAGAGAGAGAGAGAGAGAGAGCATTTTTACAGCTCCTTCCCCAACTATGTGGTCCTCCGGGTGAACTAACTGAATAGGATGGTTCTGAATGAGCTTAGTCAATGCATGCAGCAGATGCACTTTACCTCATTCCACATTGTTGCTGTTGCTGTTGCTGCTATTCAGAAAGAACACTTACCATGTGTTTTTGTGCTGAATCTTTTCCACCGGGGGTATTTGGTAGATTAACGCTGAGGTTTTTCCTTTCCTTAGCCCACCATGCCCCCCTACGCAGAGCCCAAACGAAAACACACAGCCACAACAAATATCGAACATCCATCCTCCTATTCAACCGTTAATACTTCAAGTCCATTGTGCACTACCAATGGGGAGTGGGCACAAAATGGAGACTGAACGTTCCACTGTAGAGACACATAATTCCATTGAACAAGCCATTCGCTGCCTTCTGCTGCTGTATTACCATAGCCAAGGACATTTTCACTGGCCTTTTTATTGTATGTTCATGTGGTGGTTAATTCTCATCCTTCCTCAGCAGGTATACTGTCATGCAAATAAACTAGCGACACAACTAAACATTTCTGTGGCTCAGGGTTCTCTCATAGCAGTTTCCTTATGGAAGTAAACCTCCAAGGTCCTTGCTGAGAACACAAAGAAATAGTGTCACCATCTTGGATACACAATTGACAGAAAAAGAAAGATTGCATTGTAATTATTTGCAAGAATTAACAATGAACCAATTAGGCACAACAATTAACACTTCATCTGTTAAACTGTGACGGTTAATCTGAGGAGAATTATAGGCCCTTCTCCAAGGACTAAAAAAAGTTTAACAGAAAGTTTACAACTATTTTACAAAAACTTTTCCCATTCATTCATTTACAGCACTTGAATATTGTTAGTGGAAATAATTAACATGCTATGAAACTAGCAGCAGCAGAAGTAGGAGGCTAGGAACTGCAGACCAGACCGCTGTACTGAAACACAATGGGCTTTAATGAGTATTGGGCTGACAGTGAGGGGAATTGACTCAAATAGTTTGCCCTCAACTGCTTACCGCTCATCACAGTCTAATTGTCTTTAAAGATCAGATCAGAACACAGGGGTTGGCAGATTTAATGTATTTATTTTATTTCACCTATATTTAACTAGGCAATTCAGTTCAGAACAAATTCAATTATTTATCAAGAAGGTCAATTATTGATCTATGGCATACATGTACACTACCGGCATTCCAGGTGAACCTGGTTAAGAGAATGCCAAGAGTGTGCAAAGCTGTCATCAAGGCAAAGGGTGGCTATTTGAAGAATCTCATATATAAAATATATTTTCATTTGTTTAAAACTTTTTTGGTTACTACATGATTCCATATGTGTTATTTCATAGTGTTGATGTCTTCACTATTATTCTATAACGTAGAAAATAGTAAAAATAAAGAAAACCCTTCAATGAGTAGGTGTTCGAACATTTTTGAGCAGTAGTGTATTTTTCCTGTTTCTTCCCAGACAAGATAATGATCAGATTTGGGAAAAATATCATAAGGGTGGATTTTAGTAACACGTGAAAGGGAACATTGAATGCTGGGTATGAAGTTATCTGACTGAATAATTAAATTGAGATTGTCACCATTTTGGAACATAGCATTGACCAATCGTGGGGTAAACTATAACAAAGTTTTGTGGAATTCAAAAAAGGACTTCCTTTGTTTGGTATGACTATTTTGTTCCCCATGAGCACTTAAGCTCTTCTGTAGGCATTCACAACAGACTGACAAATCATTCAACCAGGATTAAAGCGTGTATGAAACACTTCATCTTCTCTCTTTGCTTCAGCAGCAACACAGCAGCATGCCACAAATCCCACAGCAATAAATAGCAAATAAACTCCACTGTGTCATCCTGATAACATCTGCCTAGACGACATGATCCATGGCTGTGATGACATGTTCAGCGGAGTGAACCATGCCCTCTCCCGGCTACACACAGGACCACACAAGCTCAACCCAACCTGGCACCCCAGAGCCAAGTTCAATCAGCACACAGCCACACACCTCCTGTCAAAGGATTACACTTACTGGTGGGCCAGCAAATGTCACTTATCAATAGAGGAAGAAATACAAGATGAGTGGATAGTTGCTTCAGTGTTTGTCTCTCTACTGCATCTAAATATTTCCCTCAGAGTCTGCTGGTGGCAGGACAAAGTTCATTATTTCACAGCAACAGTAGAATGGATCCCTGTCCATCCAAACTAGCAACCAGCCAAAAAGCTCTCTTTAATCAAAGAAACTATGCACTAAGATATTGTTTCTTCTATGAAAACCTACTCCACCTCAGGTCCACAGGCATATTCAGGGGCAGTTTCTGATGTTATTGTGAATATGGCCTTGTTCTGAGAGCTGTGAGTGGGATAGAGAGAGAGAGAGAGAGAGAGAGAGAGAGCGAGAGAGAGAGAGAGAGAGAGAGGAGAGAGAGAGAGAGAGAGAGAGAGAGAGAGAGAGAGAGAGAGAGAGAGCTATTTCAGTCCTTTCAAGAACATTTATAAAATAAATAAACCCATTATGGAGGACAAGGACATTCCCTTGGGTAAATACCAAGCTGTAGACAGTGTGAAGAGAATTACGCTAGGTAATTAAATTAAATATAATTCCTTCCATTGGCAAACATATGAATCATAGTATTTGAAATTATTAGAAGGGTACAGTAATAAATAAATACATTGAGACAGAAATTTCAATGAACTGGTGTATGGGGATAAATAGACCGAGTTGTTGTTTTCAGTCCATCACAGTGTCTTCATTATAATCGGCTCCATGTGTAACCTCCATCCATCACTTTAAGTCTACTGGGAATAGCTGCTTACAGATATCATATTATGTAGCTGCTCATGATGTAGATCACTGATTATAACTGTCACTGGTACAGTATGTCTAATTCAGAATACAAGCTTTTCAAAAAATACTTGTATTATAGTACGTTGATAACAGTCCAGCTTTCTTGGGTTCTACCCTGTATCCTCTTTTCCTCCTGCTTATAAACCCCCCATTTCTCCCTCTGTAGTAGTGTTCATGCTCTGCAGTGGTGTTCATGCTCCGCAGTAGTGTTCATGCTCTGTTCTGTAGTGCCTGTAGTTTTCAACGCCTGTCAAATACGATCCCTAGTCAGTCTTCAGCTGTTCTCATGGTTCACTTTCTGCCTCATACCTGCAATCCAGCTGTCCAGCTCAGAAACGCAGGCAGACAGACAGACAGACAGACAGACAGACAGACAGACAGACAGACAGACAGACAGACAGACAGACAGACAGACAGACAGACAGACAGACAGACAGACAGACAGACAGACAGACAGACAGACAGAGAGACAGACAGAGAGACAGACACTGGCCTCTAATACCCCGTAGACAACATCTAACACTGGCAGCCTACCTGCTGCAACACCACACATACACCTATTAGAAAAAATTGTGCTATCTAGAACCCAAAAGGGTTATTACATTTACATTTTACATTTAAGTCATTTAGCAGACGCTCTTATCCAGAGCGACTTACAAATTGGTGCATTATGATATCCAGTGGAACAACCACATTAAAAAAGTGCATCTAAATCATTTAAGGGGGGGGGGGGGTAGAAGGATTACTTTATCCTATCCTAGGTATTCCTTAAAGAGGTGGGGTTTCAGGTGTCTCCGAAAGGTGGTCCCCGTAGGAAAACCCTTTGATGAAACCTTTTTGGTTGTAGGTATAACCCTTTTGGGTTCCATGTTGAACCCTTTCCACAGAGGGACCAAAAAGGGACAGCCGAAGAACCCTTTTGGATTTTTTTTTAAAGTGTAGGCAACCTCTGCTGCAGCACCTCACACAGGCTACCCCATCAGACAGCCTACCTGTAACACCTCACAGCCCAACACAGACACACAGCCTGCATCCCAAGGCACCACTGGGCAGTGATATGCCGGCTCTAGTCTTTTGGAGGCCCTAAGCGAGATATGATTGGGGGCCCCCCACCAAGCTGGCACATTTGTTTTGTAATTATTTGTTTTTGTAATGACTTTTTTTCATTTTAAAATTGTTTTTTTATAAGGGGTGATTCAATTTTAATATTGCAGAAAGATTGTTGCTTCCATCAATGTAATTGTCTGCATCATTTCCAATCCCCCATATCTTTTTGGGGTAAATATATATATCCATATACATACATACATACATACCCATATACATATGTATAAATAAACATTCATACATACATTCATACATACTTTTTTTTAGAATATACCTTCATTATTCCCAGCAAACCCTACCACCCGTACCCCAATTGGAGTAAACTAATAAACAATAACACTTAGGCTTCTACCTTCCGTTTATACATATTAAACACATTTTACAGACAGTCTATTTTACAATAGTTATATTTTGTTTGTTTTTAGTCCTTCCTCTATTTCTTATGTCCATCCAGTTTGATTTATATTTGTAACTGTGCTATTTCACACAATTTCTGAACCTACATACATTTTACAAACCCCATATGTTTTACATTGGCTATCTTGTTATTAGTCCCACCCTTCAGCTCCATTCAACCCCTCCAAACTATCTCTTAACACCATCCATTTTGGATCTCTATTTGCCATATATTTTTCAACTGCACTGTGATGCTTCACAAAAGTACTGAACCATTCTATTCTCATCGCTTCTACAGATTGTAAATTAAAGATAAACATTTTTGTTAAAATAATTATTATATTATTGATTGATTGATTATGACTTTTTAAATCACCCAGTATTGCTATCTGCAGCGTTAGTTCTAGGTAAATGTTGCAATTCTTCAGCTATTCCTGGACATGTGACCAAAAACCAGCTACATATGGACAGTACCAAAATAAATGATCTAATGACTCTGTCTCCCCATAGGAAAATCTTCAGAGCTTGGAAGATTGTATCCCCCATATACAGTGGGGAGAACATGTATTTGATACACTGCCGATTTTGCAGGTTTTCCTACTTACAAAGCATGTAGAGGTCTGTAATTTTTTATCATAGGTATACTTCAACTGTGAGACGGAATCTAAAACAAAAATCCAGAAAATTACATTGTATGATTTTTAAGTAATTAATTGGCATTTTATTGCATGACATAAGTATTTGATACATCAGAAAAGCAAAACTTAATATTTGGTACAGAAACCTTTGTTTGCAATTACAGAGATGTAGTTCTTCACCAGGTTTGCACACACTGCAGCTGGGATTTTGGCCCACTCCTCCATACAGACCTTCTCCAGATCCTTCAGGTTTCGGGGCTGTCGCTGGGCAATACGGACTTTCAGCTCCCTCCAAAGATTTTCTATTGGTTTCAGGTCTGGAGACTGTCTAGGCCACTCCAGGACCTTGAGATGCTTCTTACGGAGCCACTCCTTAGTTGCCCTGGCTGTGTGTTTCGGGTCATTGTCATGCTGGAAGACCCAGCCACGACCCATCTTTAATGCTCTTACTGAGGGAAGGGGGTTGTTGGCCAAAATCTCGCGATACATGGCCCCATCCATCCTCAATACGGTGCAGTTGTCCTGTCCCCTTTGCAAAAAAGCATCCCCAAAGAATGTTTCCACCTCCATGCTTCACGGTTGGGATGGTGTTCTTGGGGTTGTACTCAACCTTCTTCTTCCTCCAAACACGGCGAGTGGCGTTTAGACCAAAAAGCTCTATTTTTGTCTCAGACCACATGAACTTCTCCCATTCCTCCTCTGGATCATCCAGATGGTCATTGGCAAACTTCAGACGGGCCTGGACATGCGCTGGCTTGAGCAGGGGGACCTTGCGTGCGCTGCAGGATTTTAATCCATGATGGCGTAGTGTGTTACTAATGGTTTTATTTGAGACTGTGGTCCCAGCTCTCTTCAGGTCATTGACCAGGTCCTGCCGTGTAGTTCTGGGCTGATCCCTCACCTTCCTCATGATCATTGATGCCCCACGAGGTGAGATCTTGCATGGAGCCCCAGACCGAGGGTGATTGACCGTCATCTTGAACTTCTTCCATTTTCTAATAATTGCGCCAACAGTTGTTGCCTTCTCACCAAGCTGCTTGCCTATTGTCCTGTAGCCCATCCCAGCCTTGTGCAGGTCTACAATTTTATCCCTGATGTCCTTACACAGCTCTCTGGTCTTGGCCATTGTGGAGAGGTTGGAGTCTGTTTGATTGAGTGTGTGGACAGGTGTCTTTTATACAGGTAACGAGTTCAAACAGGTGCAGTTAATACAGGTAATGAGTGGAGAACAGGAGGGCTTCTTAAACCCTGTTAGGGCTAGGGGGCAGTATTGACACGGCTGGATAAAAAACGTACCCGATTTAATCTGGTTACTACTCCTGCCCAGTAACTAGAATATGCATATAATTATTGGCTTTGGATAGAAAACACCCAAAAGTTTCTAAAACTGTTTGAATGGTGTCTGTGAGTATAACAGAACTCATATGGCAGGCCAAAACCTGAGAAGATTCCATGCAGGAAGTGGCCTGTCTGACAATTTCTTGCCCTTCTTGATTATCTCTATCCATTACAGAGGATCTCTGCTGTTACGTGACACTTCCTACGGCTCCCATGGGCTCTCAGAAGGCGGCAAAAAGCTGAATCGTGGCTTTGCAGGCTCTGGTTGAAAAAAAGTAGCGCGTTTGGGTAGTGGCTGGTTACAGTACTGTGAGACTCAGGCGCGTGCCCGAGTCGACCTCATGCTTTGTTTTCTTTTGTCTGTTTACCTAAACGCAGATTCCCGGTCGGAATATTATCGCTTTTTTACGAGAAAAATGGCATAAAAATGGATTTTAAACAGCGGTTGACATGCTTCGAAGTACGGTAATGGAATATTTCGAATTTTTTTGTCACGAATTGCGCCATGCTCGTGACCGTTATTTACACTTCGGATAGTGTCTTGAACGCACGAACAAAACACCACTATTTGGATATAACTATGGATTATTTTGGACCAAACCAACATTTGTTATTGAAGTAGCAGTCCTGGGAGTGCATTCTGACGAAGAACATCAAAGGTAATCAAACTTTTGTAATAGTAAATCGGAGTTTGGTCAGGGCTAAACTTGGTGGGTGTCTAAATAGCTAGCCGTGATGGCTGGGCTATGTACTCAGAATATTGCAAAATGTGCTTTCACCGAAAAGCTATTTTAAAATCGGACACCTCGATTGCACAAAGGAGTTCTGTATCTATAATTCTTAAAATAATTGTTATGTTTTTTGTGAACGTTTATCGTGAGTAATTTAGTAAATTCACCGGAGTTTTGCGGGGGGTATGCTAGTTCTGAACGTCACATGCTAATGTAAAAAGCTGGTTTTTGATATAAATATGAACTTGATTGAACAAAACATGCATGTATTGTATAACATAATGTCCTAGGTGTGTCATCTGATGAAGATCATCAAAGGTTAGTGCTGCATTTAGCTGTCTTCTGGGTTTTTGTGACATTATATGCTAGCTTGAAAAATGGGTGTCTGATTATTTCTGGCTGGGTACTCTGCTGACATAATCTAATGTTTTGCTTTCGTTGTAAAGCCTTTTTGAAATCAGACAGTGTGGTTAGATTAATGAGAGTCTTGTCTTTAAAATGGTGTAAAATAGTCATATGTTTGAGAAATTGAAGTAATAGCATTTCTAAGGTATTTGAAAATCGCGCCACGGGATTACACTGGCTGTTGCGTAGGTGGGACGATTTCGTCCCGCCTAGCCCAGAGAGGGTAAGTAGGAAAACCTGCAATATTGGCAGTGTATCAAATACTTGTTCTCCCCACTGTATATAACATTCTAATGGTTGCAAGAATTTTGTATAATAATTTAAATAAAAAAATATGAAGTTTTGAATCCTGCTCTCACACCCTGATCAGTTTCACCTGTCCTCGTTATTGACTCCACCCCCTCCAGGTGTCGCTGTTTTCCCCAGTGTATTTATCCCTGTGTTTTCTGTCTCTCTGTGCCAGTTCGTCTTGTATGTTCCAAGTCAACCAGCGTTTTTACCGTACTCCTGCCTTTCCTATTCTTTTTTTTTCAAGGGGTCCTCCCGGTTTTGACCCTTGCCTGTTCTGGACTCTCTACCCGCCTGCCTGACCATTCTGCCTGCCTTGACCACGAGCCTTTCTGCCACTCTGTACCTCCTGGACTCTGATCTGGTTTTGACCTTTTGCCTGTCCACGACCATTCTCTATCCTAATCCTTTTGGATTATTAAATATTGTAAGACTCCAACCATCTGCCTTCTGTGTCTGCATCTGGGTCTCGCCTTGTGTCATGATGCCGAAGTTGTTTTGCGTTTCCATTCATAAACCGTGGGCCATGGAACAGGTACATCGCAAATCTCTTCCCAACTATTTTGCAATTTATATGTAATAGCTGTCAATTTTTGGTCCTTAAATGAAATTGGTACATTTTTATTTATCACGATTTTCTTTAACCATTTATGGTCTTTATTGCAGGGCCGACAGACAAGTTCCTTACTTTTCCCCTCTTCTACTTGCCTCTTCCATTTTTGTGGTAATTCTGCAATTAGTTGGTTGTAATTTTGGGTAGAGCAGACTCCATCAGTCCTATTTATGAGATAATTTACAAAACAATTACATATTATTTTAAAATGTTTTTATCAATTAGTAGATTTGAGTTTAAGCACAATATTTGTTGTATTATTTGTTCTGTCTTTTCAGGTGGATTAAACTAAAATTGCAACCAACTTTCTAAGGCTTGTTTAAAAAATAAGAATATTTTGGAGATTTCGTTTTAAAACAACTGAAAGTGAGCAGTTGTAATCTGAATAAAAGGAAAAAGGCCATTCTTGAACATGGGGTGAGACATTCCTACCAATTTACAAGTAACCATTTCGGATTTAAGTATAACTTTTGTATGACTGTCTTTAGTGAGAGGTCTAATGCTTTAATATTTAATAATGTCTGCTCCCCGAATTCATATTTGTTACATAAATAGGCACTTTTAATTTTGTCTGGCTTGCAATCCAAATAAAATTGAATATTCTTTTGTTAATATAATTTAAAAGGCAGGTCACTAGGTGCAGGCAAAACCATAAGCAAATAGCTAAACTGTGATATGACTAAAGAGTTAATCAGGCCAATTTCTCCACAATATAGACTGATATTTTCCTTTTCATGGTAGCAAGATCTTATCTATTTTTGTTAAATTTCCATAAAAATGTATTGGAGTGAGATCATTTCTTTCTTTCTGAATTTGGATACAGAGTATGTCCACATCCCTGTCAGAACTTTTTATTGGTAAACTACACGGTACTGTAAAAGTTTCATTTTTTAGTGATCCAATACGTAGTATAGTACAGTTATTATAATTTGGTTTTAATCTAGAGAGGTTAGCAAAAGTATCTAGATCCTCTATGAGGCTGTGGAGAGATTCTAATTGTGGTTTTAAAAGAAAACATGAATCATCAGCGTACAATGACACACTTGTTTTTAAGCCACTGATATCTAATCCCTTAATATTATTGTTGGATCTAATTTTAACAGCTAACATTTCAATGGCAATAATAAATAGATATGCTGATAGTGGACAACCTTCTTTTACTCCTCAACAGTTTAAAAATGTTTGAGACGTAGCCATTATTTACTATTTTACACCTAGGGTTACTATACATAACTTTAACCCATTTTATAAGAGATTCTCCAAAAGTGAAATATTCTAGGCATTTATATATAAACTCCAGTCGTACTTTATCAAAAGCCTTTTCAAAATCAGCTACGAAAACCAGGCCTGGTGTCCCCGATATTTCATAGTATTCTATTGTTTCACGTATTTGTCTTATATTATCTCCAATGTATCCAAATCTACTAATAATATGCATATTCAATTTTCTGGGCCATAGTAGTAACCTGTTTAAATTGGGTACGTTTTTCATCTGGCCGTGAAAATAATGCCCCCTAGCCCCTAGAGGTTAATTCTATGCGGCAAGCATTTAGATCAAATTTTTGCATCACAACACTGAAGTGTAAGAGGCCTTACATTTTTTAAATGGACTGGATCTTTATATATACACCACTTGGATCCTTTTTCAGTAATAATGAAATCAGATCTTCTTGTTGCGTGTCTGATAATATCTACCGTTTATATAGGAGTGGTTAAAACATGCTAATAACGGTCCTCTGAGAATATCAAAAAGAGTTTGGTATACTTCCACTGTTGTGCCATCCAGCCCCGGAGTTTTCCCAGCCTTAAAGGCTTTAATTGCATCAAGAAGTTCCTCCTCTGTAATTTGGCCTTCACGTGAGTCTTTCTGTACAGATATTAATTTTACATTATTAATAGGAAAAAAATCCATACAATTAGCTTCGGTTAGTGGAGATGGAGTAGACTAAAATTAAAACATATTCTTAAAATACTTTACTTCCTCGTTCAAAATATAATTGGGTGAATCATGCTTGATTTGTAACAAGTTTCAATACATTTTTTTGGTAGCATTTCTATGTTGAAGATTGAAAAAGAATTTGGTGCAATTTTCCCCATATTCCATCCAGTTCGCTTTATTTTTTATAATATATTACACTGGATCTTTCTTAAATAAGTTCCTCCATTTCTTTGTGTTTTTCCTCTAACTTATTCTGTGCCTCTATGGTACAGTTATTATTTCTATCTAACTGTACCGTTAGTCCTTCAATTTCCTTTGTTAATATGGACTCTTTTGATCTAAATTGCTTTGTTTTATGGATGAGTGCTGAATTGCATGGCCTCTAAAGGCACATTTAAAAGTGTCCCATACAATAAGGGGATCTGCTGTACCTATGTTATGTCAGAAAAAGTAAGTTATAAATTCTTCTATCCTAATTATAAACAAGTTATCATCCAGTAGGCTTTGATTAAATTTCCAATATCCTCACCAACATAGAAATTCTGTCAGAGTAATATATGCCAATTATGTGATTATCCGACCGCATTCTGTCCTCTATCAACACTTTTTTAACTTCTGGTGCCAGAGAGAATGACATAAGAAAGTAATCAAGATGACTAGCTTGATTAAACCTCCGCCATGTATAGCTCACTAGGTCAGGGTATTTAAGCCTCCATATATCCACTAATTCCAATATGTCCATGACATTCATGATTTCCTTAAGGGCCTAAGGGTGATAGTTTGTTGTGTGATTTCCTTTACGGTCCATAGAGGTATTTAAAACCGTATCAAAATCCCCCACCATAATAATAGAGTCTAGTGTTGCTTGCAGAGTTAATAAATTCTTATATTTTCAAAGAAGCTTGGACCATCATTATTTGGACCGTATACGTTAATAAGCCATATCTGTTTATTGTCCAATAACACATTTAAAATAATCCATCTACCTTGATGATCTGTTTGGACAATTTGAACATTTGGGTCAAAATTACTGTTAATTAATATCATCACCCTTTTTGAATTTCTTTGCCCATGGGAGAAATATATTTCACCCCCCAGTCCTTTTTCCACAAAACTTCATCTGAAATTGTTGAATGAGTTTCTTGTAAACAATAGATATTATATTCCTTCTCTTTTAGCCAGGTAAATACTGATCGTCATATCTTATTATCTGCTAGGCCATTACAATTATAACTGGCTATACTTATTTCACCACTTACCATAATGAGACACAAGTTTCAATTCTATTCATCAAATATATGTTTGTAAACGTACCATTAAAAAGTAACATGATGATTGAGTGTCTATATAGCTGTACCATGATATGTGCATTGCTACTAAGTAAACCTCTAATTGGTCCACACTATTCCACCCGCTAAAAGCCCTCCTCATCCCGAGTTGGGTTGTCATCCCAATGCCTGGCAGACCACCCCCGACCCCCCGGATCCCATAGCCTCGGAGAGACCGGGACCTATCCTTCGAAAAGCGCACACGGTGCCACCCACAGAACGGAAGCAGATCAACCGCCAAATGCATTTCCATCGCCCTCACCTCGATTTGTAATATATATAGCCATTAAAATATATATATTTAAAAAATCCTGCATATCTTATTTTCCATAATTAGCTATTAATATTTGTAGTAATGTAGGCAATTTATGTAACGAATTTTTAACTCTCGCCATTTCCAAAATTACTTTATGGCAAGCAATTATTATATTAGAAAACAAGTATTTTTTTTACATTTACTTCACCTTTATTTAACCAGGTAGGTTAAAGTTCTCATTTGCAACTGCGACCTGGCCAAGATAAAGCATAGCAATTCGACACATACAACAACACAGAGTTACACATGGAATAAACAAACATACAGTCAATAATACAGTAGAACAAAAGAAAACAAAAAGGCTATATACAGTGAGTGCAAATGAGGTAAGTTAAGGTAATAAATAGGCCATGGTGGTGAAGTAATTACAATATAGCAATTAAACACTGGAATGGTAGATGTGCAGAAGATGAATGTGCAAGTAGAGATACTGGTGTGCAAAATCTTGAATGCAAGCTGTAACACAACAAAATGTGGCAAAAGTCAAGGGGTGTGAATACTTTCTGAAGGCACTGAAGGTCCAAAAAGAGGAGCAAGATAAATACAGTATGGGGATGAGGTAGGTAGATAGATGGGCTGTTTGCAGATAGGCTATGTGCAGGTGCAGTGATCTGTGAATCATCCTATATTGCCGGTAACATCTTTTACTCCCTCGCAACAGTTGTGGGATACACACACACCCACATACTCATACACACTCATACACACTCAACACCTTCCCCCACAACAACCATAGACTCAGATTCTCAACAGTTGCACCATCTCAGAGCCCAACTCAAGAAAGGTCTTGATTTACGAATACATATACAGTTGTAGCTGTATGAGAAGGCCTGCAAACCTGGGCAAAAAAATGGGCAGAAATGGGGAGATTTGATTAACTATTGTCACGTACTAGATGATGGAGGTCAGATATAACCCCTTCCCCTGAAACACCCACAAAATAGTCCCCCGTATTGACCATATTCCCAAGCATCTCCGTGCAGTCAGACCTTTGATTTCGTGCCACCAGGGCCACAATAATATGCCCCCTCTGTGAATGTCCGAGTGTGACCCCATGGGTTACTGCAGCTAGTGTTGCCAGCCCAACCACTGCCTGGGTGGGGGCACCCCACCGGAATCCCCACCGGCTAGATACAAGGTCGTCAAGGTTGTCATTAGCAGCTTTGAGAATTTCCTTGTATATTATGCTCTCCCTTCAGGGGGCTTTGGCTTTGCAGGACCAACCCTGCCAAGCAGGCTCAGAATCTTGAGGGGGCGGTGCTGTAGCCCCCCCTCTTGGCGGAGGAGAGAAAAATGTACATGTTAAGGTTAATTTCCTGCAATTCTACACATTTTGCCATGTGGCGTAGAGGAAATGTTACAGTTTAAGCAAGTTTTCTGCAGCGCTACACATTTTGTACACATTACACATTCGTTTCTGGGCCAGAGTAGTAGCCTGTTTAAATTGGGTACGTTTTTTATCCGGCCGTGCAAATACTGCCCCCTAGCCCCAACAGGTTTTAACTGACATGGCTAATTTGAGTGACTGTCAGTGACTGACAAAACAAGAGAAAAACTGCTGATGCACAACCAAATTTCAAACGTTCACCTTGTGTATTATACTATTCTAACTCTCATTAGTAAGTTGAGAACCTAAATAGTCAAAAAAACGCTTATGTTGCTTATGACTGGAGCTGACCATGCTACAGCGTTACAGAGTATTCATGGGTAAAGCGTTGGGATGCCCAGCTTTAAAATAATAACTGACAGAGCTTCTTCTGGGTTTAAGCAAAGCAGCATGAAGTAAAAAAGCCACTATTGTCAAATTCAGTCAGTGCGTGTGAAATTCAATAGGCAGAAGTGCTTATAAACTGTAGTATGATCCTCTTTTTTTGAAAAGCACTAAACCCCAAAACATCATGATTATTTACATGCACTGCTAACAATCATATCAGATGTTCTACCAGCTCCCTCTTTTTGGACCTTCAGTGCCTTCAGAAAGTATTCACACCCCTTGACTTTTTCCACATTTTGTTTGATTTTGTGTCACTGGCCTATACACAATACCCCATAATGTCAAAGTGGAATTATGTTTTTAAAATGTTTATAAATTATTTAAAAATTAAAAGCTGAAATCTGTTGAGTCAATAAGTATTCAACCCCTTTGTTACGGAAAACCATAATAAGTTCAGCCTTAAGTTCAGGAGTAAAAATGAGCTTAACAACTCACATAATGAGTTGCATGGACTCACTCTGTGTGCAATAATAGTGTTTAACATGTTTTTATTGATGACTTTCTGTACACCCCGCATACAATTATCTGTAAGTCCCTCAGTCGAGCAGTGAATTTCAAGCTAAGATACTAACGAATAGACCAGAGAGGTTTTCCAATGCCTCGCAAAGAGTGGCACCTTTATAGGGAAATGGGCGACGACAGACATGGCAGCTCAGCTTCTAGCTCCTAAACAACTTTTCAGTATTTTTTCTTAATTTTTTACATTATTAGCCCAGAAATAACTCTTGGATATCAGAGCGGCGGTAACTCAACAGTATTCTGACCATAAATACGGCTTTCCCGAATATAATTCTTTGTTCGTACCCCCCAAAACAATTGAACTTATCCCAGAGGCTGCTCCAAGTCGCCACTGGAGGAGAAGACATCTTCGGAGTGAATTTCTAGTCCGACTCAGGAGGCGTGCATACCATCCACCACTTCCGAGTGTATTACTTGCTAATGTTCAGTCCCTGGACAATAAAGTAGACGAGCTCAGGGCGAGGATGTCCTTCAATAGTGTCATGACTGTCCTGCTCGGCTCAGGTTCCCAATGACCACAATCCTGCAGAGAAATGTCATCCCCACCAGAGGAGAAGGGATCTCAAGGGATAGGAAGATGTGGGGGTTTTATGACCCCTCACGCCCGTGATAAATCTTAGGCAACAGACAAAATTCCTTTGTCCTCTCACTATGGTGAACCAGCCTCAGAACATTAAACATGCAATAAAGGGACTTTGGAACAATGGTTTCCGTCAGCCACAATGGTGGTCATGACGATAGATGGAATATGAAAATGTGTCATTTTTGTTTTTTTATTAAAGGTTAAAAGATGACGTTATTACTAAAACATTGTAACTTTAACAGTTTTCCTAGTATATGCTTGATGTTGTACTGTCACGTCCTGACCAGTATTGGGGATTATTTGTAATTGTAGTTTGGTCAGGACGTGGCAGAGGGTATTTTGTTTATGTGGTTCGGGGTGGTGGTTTATTTAGTAGGGTGTTTGGTTAGTTAGTTCCGGGTTTTGGGGTTAGATTCTGTGTTAGTTGTATTTCTATGTCTAGTTAATTGGGATTGGACTCTCAATTGGAGGCAGGTGTTTTCTAGTTGCCTCTGATTGAGATTCCTATATATGGGTAAGTGTTTGGTTTAGTGTTTGTGGGAGATTGTTTCTTGTTTTGCTGTGTGTGCCTGACAAGACTGTCTAGTTCGTTTGTGTTTTTGTATACGTGTTTATTTTGGTTTTTCCTGCTTTGTCCATAATAAAGAAGATGAGTATACACTTCCCTGCTGCATTTTGGTCCTCTCCTTACAACAACCGTGACAGAATCTCCCACCAATCATGGACCAAGCAGCGGGGTAAGGAGCAGAAGAACAAATATATGGACTATCAGGAGAAATGGACCTGGGAGGAAATTCTGGATGGGGCTGGACCTTGGCACCAGGCTGGGGACTACTGTCTCCCTCCGGAAGAAATCGAGGCAGCCAAGGCGGAGAGGCGTCAGTACAAAGCTATATACGCGCCGATAAAGCACGAGAGGCATCCCCAATATTTTTTTGGGGTGGGGGCACACGGGTAGTTTGGCTGGGCCATGGGTGAGCCCTAAGCCAGCTACCCGTGCTTATAGGACGGATCGTATGGAGTGGAGAGCGCCGTGTTTTGCAGAAGTGCGCACGATCTCGCCCATACGCACGCACAGTCCAGTGCGAGTTATTCCAGCCCCTCGCAGATGCCGTGCTAGAGTGGGCATCCAGCCTGGTAGGAGGATTCCTGCACAGCGCGTCTGGTCGCCGGTACGCCTCCTAGGACCAGGCTACCCTACTCCCGCTCTACGCACGGCAACCATCAGGCCCCTGCACAGCCCAGTTCGCCCTGTACTAGCACCCCGCTCGTACAGGGCTGCTAGTTCCATCCAGCCAGGATGGGTTGTGCAGGAGGTGCATTCAAGACCGCCTGTGCGCCTTCATGGTCCAGTTTTTCCAGTTCCTGCCTCTCGTGCTGACCCGGAAGTTCGAACCCCTAGTCTGGCACGTCCAGTACCAGCACCACGCATCAAGCTTCCAGTGAGTCAGCCCAGTCCAGTACAGCCTGTTCCTGCTCCTCGCACTAGCCCTGAGGTGCGTGTACCTAAACTGGCATTTCCAGTACCAGCACCACGCATCAGGCTTTCAGTGCGTCAGCCCAGTCCGACTTGGCCTGTTTTCGCTCCCCGCACTAGCCCTGAGGTGCGTGTCCCCAGACTGGCACATCCAGTATCATGCATCAGGCTGCCAGGTCGTCAGCCCAGTCCGACTCGTCCTGTTCCCGCTCCCCGCACTAGCCCTGAGGTGCGTGTCTCCAGCCTGGTACCTCCTCTACCAGCCCCACGCATCAGGCTTCCAGTGCGTCAGTCCAGCCTCGAGAGTCCAGAGACAGTGCCCCGTCCAGAGGGTCCGACAACAGTGTCCAGTCCAGAGTATCCGGCAACAGTGTCCAGTCCAGAGTATCCGGCAACAGTGTCCAGTCCAGAGTATCCGGCAACAGTGTGCAGTCCAGAACCGAGTGAGTCTGCATACAGTCCGGAACCGAGTGAGTCTGCATACGATCCGGAACCGAGTGAGTCTGCAGACAGTCCGGAACCGAGTGAGTCTGTTTGTGATCAGGAACCGAGTGAGTCTGTCTGCGATCCGGAAACGAGTGAGTCTGTCTGCGATCCGGAACCGAGTGACTCTGTCTGCGCTCCGGAACCGAGTGAGTCTGTCTGCGATACGGAACCGAGTGAGTCTGTCTGCGATCCAGAACCGAGTGAGTCTGTCTGTGATCCGGAACCGAGTGAGGTTAACCTGTTATGGCTAGGGGGCAGTATTTTCACGGCTGGATAAAAAAACGTACCCGATTTAATCTGATTACTACTCCTGCCCAGTAACTAGAATATGCATATAATTATTGGCTTTGGATAGAAAACACTCCAAAGTTTCTAAAACTGTTTGAATGGTGTCTGTGAGTATAACAGAACTCAAATGGCAGGTCAAAACCTGAGAGATTCCTTTACAGGAAGTGGCCTGTCTGACCATTTCTTGAACTTCTTTGCCATCTCTATCTTTTACAAAGGATCTCTGCTCTAACGTGACACTTCCTACGTCTTCCATGGGCGCTCAGAGCCCGGGAAAAACCTGAATGTCATCATCCCAGCCCCAGGCTGAAACACATTATCGCCTTTCTCAAGTGGCCGATCAAGGGACTGTGGGCTTAGGCGCGTGCCCTGGCCGCCCCCGTCTTTGTGATTTTTCCTCTGTTTGCCGAAAAGGAGATTCCCGGTCGGAATATTATCGCTTTTTTACGAGATAAATTGCATAAAAATTGATTTTAACCTGTTGGGGCTACAGGTTAGCAATGAACCCCGAGCCGGGATTGCTAACAAGGCTGGAAATTCAAAACATCAAAAATCTAATAATTTCAATTTCTCAAACAATCAACTATTTTACACAATTTAAATGATAAACATCTCCTTAATCTAACCACATTGTTCGATTTTCAAAGAGGCTTTACGGCAAAAGCATAAAGTTAGATTATGTTAGGACAGTACATAGCCACAAAAGTACAAACATCTATTTTCAATTCAAGGTCAGGCGTCACCAAAAGCAGAAACCAGCTTGAATTATGCACTAACTTTTGTCAATCTCCATCAGATGACACTCCTAGGACATTATGTTATACAATACATGCATTTTTTGTTCCATCAAGTTCATATTTATATCCAAAAACAGCATTTTACAGTAGCGTGAAATTCAGATTTTTTTCTTCTCTGAAATGCTTCCGGTGAACATAACAAAATTACTATTCGAAAACATTGGTAAATTATAATATTGTCATTCAAAGAATAATATATTATCATCTCGTAATTGCTACCGAATGGCCAGATCTCAAAATAACTTTACTGGGAAATCACATTTTGCAATAAACGGGGTGCTATGCTAAGAACAACAGGCTATGCTATACAGTTAGCATCATCTAAAATCGATAATAACATTGTAAATATCCCCTTACCTTTGATTATCTCCATCAGAAGACAGGCATCCCAGGTCCGGAAGGCATCCCAGGTCCGGAACAAATGTGGTTTCTTTTGACAAAGTTCATAATTTATGTCCAAATAACACCAAGTACTTAGCGTTCATTATGCTCCCACAAAACGTGGTGGGGGACTGTAAAATCACGCCGAAAAGCTAAAAAAACCTAGTAAATAATCTATTTATGTTCGTTCAAACATGTCAAATGTTGTTTAGCATTAATCTTTTGGTCCATTTTTAACGTTAAACATCAGTAATATTTTCACACAACCTATCCTATGTCGAGATAAACAATGAAGACAAAACTCACGTTTCTCAGATTTATGCGCAGGCGCAAAAAAATGAAGTGATGACATGTCAACTTCCTTGGATTCTAATTTGCTCTCTGTTATATGAGTTTTGTTATACTTACAGACACCATTCAAACTGTTTTAGAAAATTCAGAGTGTTTTCTATCCGAATGTATTAATAATATGCATATCCTAGCTTCTGAGTTGGTGTAGGAGGCAGTTAAAAATGGGCACATATTTTTTTCAAAATGTCTCAATACTGCCCCCGAGCCCCAACAGGTTAAACAGCGGTTGACATGCTTCGAAGTACGGTAATGGAATATTTATAATTTTTTTGTCACGAATTGCGCCATGCGCACGACCCTGATTTACCATTTCGGATAGTGTCTGGGATGCACGAACAAAACGCCGCTATTCGGATATAACGATGGATTATTTTGGACCAAACCAACATTTGTTATTGAAGTAGCAGTCCTGGGAGTGCATTCTGACGAAGACAACAAAAGGTAATCAAACTTTTATAATAGTAAATCTGATTTTGGTGAAGGCTAAACTTGCCGGGTGTCTAAATAGCTAGCCCGTGATGGCTGGGCTATGTACTTAGAATATTGCAAAATGTGCTTTCACCAAAAAGCTATTTTAAAATCAGACATATCGAGTGCATAGAGGAGTTCTGTATCTATAATTCATAAAATAATTGTTATGCTTTTTGTGAACGTTTATCGTGAGTAATTTAGTAAATTGTTAGCAAATTCCCCGGAAGTTTGCGGGGGGTATGCTAGTTCTGAACGTCACATGCTAATGTAAAAAGCTGTTTTTTGATATAAATATGAACTTGATTGAACAAAACATGCATGTATTGTATAACATAATGTCCTAGGTGTGTCATCTGATGAAGATCATCAAAGGTTAGTGCTGCATTTAGCTGTCTTCTGGGTTTTTGTGACATTATATGCTAGCTTGAAAAATGGGTGTCTGATTATTTCTGGCTTGGTACTCTGCTGACATAATCTAATGTTTTGCTTTCGCTGTAAAGCCTTTTTGAAATCGGACAGTGTGGTTAGATAAAGGAGAGTCTTGTCTTTAAAATGCTGTGAAATAGTCATATGTTTGAAAAATTGAAGTTTTTGTATTTTTGAGGAATTTGTAATTCGCGCCACGCCTATCATTGGATATTGGAGCAGGTGTTCCGCTAGCGGAACGTCTAGATGTAAGAGGTTAAATAGAACTTTGAACTGTGTGAGTCTGCCTACAGCTCGGAACCGAAGGAGTCTGCCTACGACCCGGAACCAAGCGAGTCTCCCTACAGTCTAAAGGGTAGAAGACCGGAGACAGAACCACCTCCAGTTTAGGTGGGTTGGGGAGGGGGGGGTGTAGCACAAGTGCCGTCGGTGACGGCAGCCACCCTCCCTTCCCTCCCTTTTTGTTTAGGGGGATTTTTTTGGGGGGGGGGGATTTATGTTTTTCATGGAGGTGCATCCCGGGGTATGCACCTTTGGGGGGGGGGGGGGGTAATGTCACGTCCTGACCCGTATTAGGGATTATTTGTAATTGTAGGTTGGTCAGGACGTGGCAGAGAGTATTTTGTTTTTGTGGTTCGGGGTGGTGGTTTATTTAGTAGGGTGTTTGGTTAGTTAGTTCCGGGTTTTGGGGTTAGATTCTGTGTTAGTATTTCTATGTTCTTTCTGGTTAGTTGTATATCTATGTCTAGTTAATTGGGGTTGGACACTCAATTGGAGGCAGGTGTTTTCTAGTTGCCTCTGATTGAGAGTCCTATATATGGGTATATCTTTGGTTTAGTGTTTGTGGGAGATTGTTTCTTGTTTTGCTGTGTGTGCCTGACAAGACTGTCTAGTTCGTTTGTGTTTTTGTATACGTGTTTATTTTGGTTTTTCCTTCTTTGTCCGTAATAAAGAAGATGAGTATACACTTCCCTGCTGCATTTTGGTCCTCTCCTTATGACAACTGTGACATGTACATTGTGTGGAAAATGTCCAAATCAAAGAGAATGTTTTGGTAAAGATGAAATGTGAAGTTAGTTGTCTAAAATTGGATTTGAGTAAAATCTAGACCTTGCCTCTTAACTTGGTACGCCCAGAGAATTGCCCTAAAGGCGGTTACGGCCTCTTCTGACCAGAGGATATAAGACATGTGAGTTAAGAATTAACATATCAGACTAAGTGACCCGAGCTGCAGCCAAGGTCTAAAAAGTCAATGAACCGAGAACGCAACACAAGGTTGAAGACAAAGAAATCTTTTTTCTACCCATGCTACGGATGAGTAGCTGTGTCTAAGCGGGTGAATTCAAGCTGGAACACCTGGCCTCCACTCCCCATCGAATCGTGGTATCTACGCTGTTTCATTCCTACGCTGTGAGCTCTGAGCTACAGAGCTGTCTGTCTTCAGAAGAGGCCTTTCAGAGCAAGGGCGAGGAATCAGACCACTAAGCCAAAAGGACACTGACATCGTGAGGACAACCAGAGAGTTGTGTCGGAGAAGTGCGTCATTGAGAAGCCTAAACGACCCACGCGAAGCTTCCCATCTGAGACCTCCAACATGTAATTACATCATTATATTCTGACCCATAAGAGCGGCAGTACGGGGCAAGGCTAGGGTTAAAATAAGCATAGCTGACAAATGCACCCAAATGTACATTTCTCTCGTGTACTTTCTCTTTTTCTCTCTCTTTTAAATCCCCATTTTGGGTAACACGCGCCATAGTGTGTTGGCCAGTTATACACAGAACTAATCAATAGCCTAGACTGTGTTTTGTGTATGTGTATCTTTTATCATCATTTTAGCTTTCTAGTAAATAAATAATCAACTAAAATTGGTGTGGTACGAACTCATTGGTGGGACCCGGGTTTGTGCAGATTCCCGTATTATGCGACGTTCAGAATGAGACTGTAGAGGAAATTGACTAATTAGCAACTGTTGTAAAATCGATATTCTGATATTCTTTGAGTTAATTTGGGAAATAGAAACTCAATAAAGCTAATTTTCCCATGGTGCCCCAGGTTTATGAGTTAATAATTGCCTGATTCATTTAATCACGCAATTATAAACCGTTAATCAATCAATGAGCAGCAGTCGTCACATTAACTAATACAACGTCACGACAATAGAGACATCAGGGACTGTAATATACTCTGTTTGATGGAATCATGGCTCTCTCCAGATATACTGTCCCTATCCATAGATCCAACTGGGTTCTCAGTACATCGCTCAGTCAGGAATAAAGAACTCCCCGGGAAGAAGAAAGGCAGAGGTGTATGTTTCATGATTAACTACTCATTGTGTGATTGTGATAACGTACAAGAAATTAAGTCCTTTTGTTCACCCAACCTAGAATACCTCACAATCAAATGCCGACCGCATTACCTCCAAAGAGAATTCTTATAGTCACAGCCGTGTATATTCCCCCTCAAGCCAATACCATGATGGCCTTCAAGGAACTACACTGGATTTTGTGCAAACTGGAAACCCCATATCCTGAGGTCGCATTTTTTCTAGCTGGGGACTTTAACCTCTTGACGGTCGCCTAGGACAGCGATTTTTGAAAAAAATTCGTGCCCATTTTAAATGGCCTCCTACTCAAACTCAGAAGCTAGGATATGCATATAATTAATACTTGTGGATAGAAAACACCCTAAAGTTTCTAAAACTGTTTGAATGGTGTCTGTGAGTATAACAGAACTCATATGGCAGTCAAAACCCCGAGACAGATCGTAACAGGATGTGGAATTCTGAATTGCGGACTCAACTTCATCACTTTGCCTATAAATCACACCGTGAGCTATGGTTCATTGAGCACTCCCTATTGCTTCCACTAGATGTCCTCAGTCTTTACAAAGTGGTTTGACCCTTCTACTGAGAAAACTGACAGAATGAGAGTCTGTGGAACGTGGTCACATGAGGAGGGCCATCACCATTATGACGCCGGCGCCCCTGGCTACCCTCCCCTTTCGAAACGTTTTGAAAGACAAAGCAATCGTCCCCCTTGAATGTTATTGGAGCTCTGGTTGAAAAAGGCCCTAAAGATTTATGTTATACAACGTTTGACATGTTTGAACGAACCTAAATAAAAAAAAAATGCATTTTGTTGAGAGAGAAATCCCGCGGCCGACGGTATTTTGGAGCAGCCTTCAGAACGCGCTAACAAGAACAAGCTATTGGGACATAAAGGATTAACTTTTTCGAACAAAAATACATTTGTTGTGGACCTGGGATCCTGGAAGTGCCTTCTGATGAAGATAATCAAAGGTAAGGGATTATTGACAATAGTATACAAGATTAGATTTGATATGCGATTGTTCCAAGATGGCGCTGACCTGTATTGCTAGCCTATTTTTCTGAGTATCGCATCCCCTTTTATCGCAAAGTGTGATTACCCAGTAAAGTTATTTTTAAATCTGGCATTGCAGGTGCTTTCAAGAGATGCTAATCTATAAATCTTAGAATGACAATATAACATTTTAACCTCTATGGGCTAGGTGGGGCGCTTGCAAAACATTAGATTATGTCAGCAGAGTACCCAGCCAGAAATAATCAGACACCCATTTTTCAAGCTAGCATATAATGTCACATAAACCCAAACCACAGCTAAATGGAGCACTAACCGTTGATGATCTTCATCAGATGACACACCTAGGACATTATGTTATACAATACATGCATGTTTTGTTCAATCAAGTTCATATTTATATCAAAAAACAGCTTTTTACATTAGCATGTGACGTTCAGAACTAGCATACTTCCGGTGAATTTACTAAACATTTACTAAATTACTCACGATAAACGTTCACAAAAAGCATAACAATTATTTTAAGAATTATAGATACAGAACTCCTCTATGCACTCGATATGTCCGATTTTAAAATAGCTTTTCGGTGAAAGCACATTTTGCAATATTCTCAGTAGATAGCCCGGCATCACAGGGCTAGCTATTTAGACACCCAGCAAGTTTAGCACTCATCAAAGTCAGATTTACTATAAGAAAAATGTTATTACCTTTGTTGTCTTCGTCAGAATGCACTCCCAGGACTTCTACTTCAATAACAAATGTTGGTTTGGTCCAAAATAATCCATCGTTATATCCAAACAGCGGCGTTTTGTTCGTGCGTTCTAGACACTATCCTAAAGGGTAAATAAGGGTGGCGAGCATGGCGCAATTCGTGACAAAAAAATTCTAAATATTCCATGACCGTACTTCGAAGCATGTCAACCGCTGTTTAAAATCATTTTTATGCCATTTTTCTCGTAAAAAAGCGATAATATTCCGACCGGGAATCTGCTTTTAGGTAAACAGACAAAGGAAAAGAAAGCATTCGGTCGAAGCGGGCACGCGCCTAAGCCCATAGTACTCTGAGTGGCCACTTGCCAAAAGCGATAAAGTGTTTCAGCCAGAGCCTGCCTCGATATCGTTCACCTTTTTCCCGGGCTCTGAGACCCTATGGAAGCCGTAGGAAGTGTCACGTTATTGCACAGATCCTGAGTCTTCAATAAAAAGAGCCAAGATGAAACACTACTTCTCAGACAGGCCACTTCCTGCTTGAAATCTTCTCAGGTTTTGGCCTGCCATATGAGTTCTGTTATACTCACAGACACCATTCAAACAGTTTTAGAAACTTTAGGGTGTTTTCTATCCAAAGCCAATAATTATATGCATATTCTAGTTACTGGGCAGGAGTAGTAACCAGATTAAATCGGGTACGTTTTTTATCCAGCCGTGTCAATACTGCCCCCTAGCCCTAACAAGTTAAAAATGTTTTCGAATAGTAATTTAGTAAATTGTAGTGCTGTTTCACCGGACGCATTTGAGGGAAAATAGTTAGTCAACGTCACGCGCCGATGTAAAATGCTGTTTTTATATATAACCTGTTAGGGCTAGGGGGCAGCATTGACACGGCTGGATAAAAAACATACCCGATTTAATCTGGTTACCACTCCTACTCAGTAACTAGAATATGCATATACTTATTACATATGGATAGAAAACACCCTAAATTTTCTAAAACTGTTTGAATGGTGTCTGTGAGTATAACAGAACTCAAATGGCAGGTCAAAACCTGAGAGATTCCTTTACAGGAAGTGGCCTGTCTGACCATTTGTTGAACTTCTTTTCCATCTCTATCATTTACTAAGGATCTCTGCTCTAACGTGACACTTCCCACGTCGTCCATAGGCGCTCAGAGCCCGGGAAAAAACAGAATGTCGTCATTCCAGCCCCAGGCTGAAACACATTATCGCCTTTCTCAAGTGGCCCATCAAGAGACACTAGCTTATGCGCGTGACCCCGACCGCCCCCGCCTTTGGGATTTTTTCCTCTGTTTGCCGAAAAGGAGATTCCCTGTCGGAATATTATCGCTTTTCTACGAGAAAAATGTCGTAAAAATTGATTTTAAACAGCGGTTGACATGCTTCGAAGTACGGTCATGGAATACTTAGAATTTTATTGTCACGAATTGCGCCAAGCGCGTGACACTTCTTTACTATTTCGGATAGTGTCTGGAACGCACGAACAAAACGCCGCTATTCGGATATAACGATGGATTATTTTGGACCAAACCAACATTTGTTATTGAAGTAGCTGTCCTGGGTGTGTATTCTGACGAAGACAACAAAAGGTAATGACATTTTTATAATAGTAAATATGATTATGGTGAGTGCTAAACTTGCCGGGTGTCTAAATAGCGAGCCCGTGATGCCTGGGCTATGTACTTAGAATATTGCAAAATGTGCTTTCACCAAAAAGCTATTTTAAAATCGGACATATCGAGTGCATAGAGGAGGTCTGTATCTATAATTCTTAAAATAATTGTTATGCTTTTTGTGAACGTTTATCGTGAGTAATTTAGTAAAATGTTAGCGAATTCCCCGGAAGTTTGCGGGGGGTATGCTAGTTCTGAATGTCACATGCTAATGTAAAAAGCTGGTTTTTGATATAAATATGAACTTGATTGAACAAAACATGCATGTATTGTATAACATAATGTCCTAGGGTTGTCATCTGATGAAGATCATCAAAGGTGAGTGCTGCATTTAGCTGTCTTCTGGGTTTTGGTGACATTATATGCTGGCTTGAAAAATGGGTGTCTGATTATTTCTGGCTTGGTACTCTGCTGACATAATCTAATGTTTTGCTTTCGTTGTAAAGCCTTTTTGAAATCGGACAGTGTGGTTAGATTAACGAGAGTCTTATCTTTAAATGGCTGTAAAATAGTCATATGTTTGAGAAATTGAAGTAATAGGATTTTTAAGGTTTTGAAAATCGCGCCACAGGATAGCCGTGGCTGTTACGTAGGTGGGACGAATTCGTCCCGCCTAGCCTAGAGAGGTTAAATATGAACTTTATCGAACAAAAGAATGCATGTATTGTGTAACATGATGTCCTAGGAGTGTAATCTGATGAAGATTGTCAAAGGTTAGTGCTGCATTTAGCTGTTTTTTGGTTATTTGTGATGCATGTGGTTGGTCGGAAAATGGCTCTGTGGCTACTTTTACGATATACTCCTCTAACATAATCTAATGTTTTGCTTTTGCTGTAAAGCCTTTTTGAAATCGGACAACGTAGTTCGATTCAGGAGAGGTCTATCTATAAAACAATATAAAATAGTCCTCTATTTGAAAAAAATATATATAAAATTTTGTTATGCAAATGGCGATAGGATTTTTCACTGGAGAGGTTAAAAAGGTTAATAACAAAGCAAATCTGAGAAAAACGCGACTGAAGTTCAAGCAACACATTTACTGTAGTCCCCGACCAATGTCACTCTCCCTTCCGGGATGGCTACAAGGCCCTCCCCCGCCATCTCTTCGGCAAATCAGATCATGACTCCCTTCTGCTCCTCGCTTCCTATTGGCATAAACTTGTGCTAAGTTCTCTTCAACACTGGTCTGACCAATCGGAATACATGCTTCGATAATTGTTTGGATCACACGGACTAGGATATGTTGCCTCTGAGAATAGCATTGACATATACACTGAAACGGTGACTGAGTTAATCAAGCAGTGTATAGGGGATGTTGTTCCCACTGTGTCTATTAAAACCTACCCAAACCAAAAACCGTGGCTAGATACAGCCGTCACGTAAAACTAAAAGCAATACACCACAATTAACCATGGCAAGGTGACTGGGAATATGGTTGAATAAAAACAGTGCAGTTATGCCCTCCGTAAGGCAATAAAACAGGCAAAACATCAGTACAAAGTCAAAATGGGGATGCAATTCAACGGCTCAGACACGAGATGTATGGGACAGGGACTCCAGACAATCACGGATTACAAAAGGAAAACCAGCCACGATGCATAGCTCCCGGACAAGGACACTGTGTTCTTGCTCCCGGACAAGCTAAACACCTCCTTCGCCCACTTTGAGAATAACACAGTGCCACCGACGCAGGCTGTTCCCGAGGACTGTGAGGTCTCATTCTCCATTGCCGAAGTGAATAATACGCGCATTAACCCTCGCAAGGATGCTGGCCCAGAACATACACAGACCAGCTGGCTGGAGTGCTTCAAGATGTCCACCATTGTTCCTGTACCCAAGAAAGTAATCCCCCATAGCACTCACTTCTGTCATCATGAAGTGCTTTGAGAAGCTAGTTAAAACGAGTCCATGGTAAGAAGGTAAGAAACAACAACTCCATAACGCTAATCCTCAACACAGGGACCCCACAAGGGTACGTGCTCAGCCCCCTCCTGTACTCCCTGTTCATCTCAAACTCAATAATCAAGTTTGCAGATGACACAACAGTACTAGCCCTGATTACCAACAATGACGAGGTCAGTACAGGTGCATCGAAGCTGCGAACGAGAGACTGAAAAACAGCTTCTATCTCAAGGCCATCTGACTGCTAAATAGCCATCACTAGCTGGCCTCCACCCAGTACCCTGCCCTGAACTTAGTCACTGTCACTAGCCGGCTACGACCCGGTTACTCAACCCTGCACCTTAGAGGCTGCTGCCCTATGTACATAGACATGGAATCAATGGTCACTTTAGTAATATTTACATACTGTCTTACTCATTTCATAGGTATATACTGTATTCTAGTCAATGCCATCTTATTGCTGTATACAGTTGAAGTCGGAAGTTTACATACACTTAGGTTGGAGTCATTAAAACTCGTTTATCAACCACTCCACACATTTCTTGTTAACAAACTATAGTTTTGGCAATTCGGTTAGGACATCTCCTTTGTGCATGACACAAATAATCTTACCAACAATTGTTGACAGACAGATAATTTCACTTATAATTCACTGTATCACAATTCCAGTAGGTCAGAAGTTTACATACACTAAGTTGCCATAAATAATGTTATGGCTTTAGAAGCTTCTGATAGGCTAATTGACATAATTTGAGTCAACTGGAGGTGTACCTGTGGATGTATTTGAAGGCCTACCTTCAAAATCAGTGCCTCTTTGGTTGACATCATGAGAAAATCAAAAGAAATCAGCCAATACCTCAGAAAGAAAATTGTAGACCTCCACAAGTCTGGTTCGTCCTTGGGAGCAATTTCCAAACGGCTGAAGGTACCACGTTCATCTGTACAAACAATAGTAGGCAAGTATAAACACCATGGTACCACACAGCCGTCATTCTGCTCAGGAAGGGGACACGTTCTGTCTCCTAGAGATGAACGTACGTTGGTACGAAAAGTGCAAATCAATCCCAGAACAACAGCAAAGGACCTTGTGAAGATGCTGGAGGAAATAGGTACAATAGCATCTATATCCACAGCAAAACGAGTCCAATTTCGACATAATCTGAAAAGCCGCTCAGCAAGGAAGAAGCTACTGCTCCAAAACCGCCATAAAAAAGCCCGACTACGGTTTGCAACTGCACATGGGGACAAAGATCGTACTTTTTGGAGAAATGTCCTCTGGTCTGATGAAATAAAAATAGAACTGTTTGGCCATAATGACAATCATTATATTTGGAGGAAAAAGGGGGAGGCTTGCAAGCCGAAAAACACCGTCCTGATAGTGAAGCACGGGGGTGGTAGCATCATGTTTTGGGGGTACTTTGCAGCAGGAGGCACTGGTGCACTTCACAAAATAGATGGCATCATGAGGAAGGGAAATGATGTGGATATATTGAAGCAACATCTCAAGACATCAGTCAGGAAGTTAAAGCGTGGTCGCAAATGGGTCTTCCAAATGGACAATGACCCCAAGCATACTTCCAAAATTGTGGCAAAATGGCTTAAGGACACAAAGTCAAGCTGTTGGAGTAGCCATCACAAAGCCCTGACCTCATTCCTATAGAAAAGTTGTGGGCAGAACTGAAAAAGCGTGTGCGAGCAAGGAGGCCTACAACCTGACTCAATTACACCAGCTCTGTCAGGAGGAATGGGTGAAAATTCACCCAACTTATTGTGGGAAGCTTGTGGAAGGCAACCTGAAACGTTTGACCCAAATTAAACAATTTCAATGCAATGTTACCAAATACTAATTGGGTGTATGTAAACTTCTGACCCACTGGGAATGTGATGAAAGAAATATAAGCTGAAATAAATCATTCTCTCTACTTTTATCCTGACATTTCACATTCTCAAAATAAAGTGGTGATCCTAACTGACCTAAGACAGGGACATTTTAGGAGGATTAATTGTCAGGAATTATGAAAAACTGAGTTTAAATGTATTTGGCTAGGTGTATGTAAACTTCCGACTTCAACTGTATATACTATACCATCCAACATATTCTACAGATACACTAAATATTCTATCAACATACGGTCCATAATGTTTATACTGTACATCCCATCACACACACATACAGTACCAGTGAAAAGTTTGGACACACCTAGTCATTCAAGGGTTTTTCTTTATTTTTACTATTTTCTACATTGTAGAATAATAGGGAAGACATCAAAACTATGAAATAACACATATGAAATCATGTAGTAACTAAATTACAATATATTTTCTGTTTTAGATAATTCAAAGCAGCCATCCTTTCCCTTGATGACAGTTTTGCACAATTTTGGCATTCTCTCAACCAGCTTCATGAAGTTGTCACCTGGAATGCATTTTAAGTAACAGGTGTGCCTTTGTTAAAAGTGAATTTGTGTAATTTCTTTCCATCTTAATGTTCTTTCCTTCTTCAGTTGTCTTGTGACAAGGTAGGGGGGTATACAGACAAAAGCTCTATTTTGTAAAATACCAAGTCCATATTATGGCTAAAACAGCTCAAATAAGCAAAGTCAAATGACAGTCCATCATTATTTAAGGCATGAAGGTCAGTCAATCAGGACAATTTCAGGAACTTCTAAAGTTTCTTCAAGTGCTATGATGAAACTGGCTATCATGAGGACCGCCACAGAAAAAGAAGACCGAGAGTTACCTCTGCTGAAGAGGGTAAGTTCATTAGAGTTACCAGCCTCAGAAATTGCAGCCCATGTAAATGCTTCACAGAGTTCAAGTAACAGACCCATCTCAACATCAACTGTTCAGAGGAGATGCGTGAATCAGGCATTCATGGTCAAATTGCTGCAAAGAAGCTACTACTAAAGGACACCAATAAGAAGAAGAGACTTACTTGGGCCAAGAAATACGAACAATGGACATTAGACTGATGGAAATCTGTCCTTTGTCTGATGATTCCAAATTTGAGATTTTTGTTTCCAACCGCCGTGTCTTTGTGAGAGGCATAGTAGATGAACGGATGATCTGAGCATGTGTGGTTCCCACTGTGAAGCATGGAGAAGGAGGTGTGAGGGTGTGGGTGTGCTTTGCTGGTGACACTATCAGTGATTTATTTAGAATTCAAGGCACACTTAACCAGCATGGCTACCACAGCATGCTGCAGCGATACGCCATCCCATCTGGTTTGCGCTTAGTGAGACTATCATTTGTTTTTCAAAAGGACAATGACCCAATACACCACCAGGCTGTGTAAGGACTATTTGACCAAGAAGATGAGTGATGGAGTGCTGCATGAGATGACCTGGCCTCCATTATCACCCGACCTCAACACAAGTGAGATGGTTTGGGATGAGTTGGACCGCAGAGTGAAGGAAAAGCAGCCAACAAGAATGCTCAGCATATGTGGGAACTCCTTCTTGACTTTTGGAAAAGCATTCCAGGGAATCTGGTTGAGAGAATGCCAAGAGTGTGCAAAACTGTCATCAAGGCAGCTTTGCACCAGAATCTAAAATCTAAAATATATTTAGATTTGTTTAACACTTTATTGGTTACTACATGATTCCATATGTGTTATTTCATAGTTTTGATGTCTTCACTATTATTTTACAATGTAGAAAATAGCAAAAATAAAGAAAAACTCTTGAATGAGTAGGTGTGTCCAAACTTTTGACTGGTACTGTATGTTTTTCAACTTTTTGGGGGGGATAGGGGGCAGTATTTTCACATCCGGATGAAAAGTGTGCCCAAAGTAAACTGCCTGTTACTCAGGTAAACTACTTGTTAGTCAGCTAGGATATGCATCATTAGATTTGGATAGAAAACACTCTAAAGTTTCAAAAACTGTTAAAATAATGTCAGTGAGTGTAACAGAACTGATTTGTCAGGCGAAACCCTGAGGACAAACCATCCAGGAAAAAAATGAATTGAGGTCATATGTTTTCCCAATAGATTTCTATGGGAAGCCCTATTTAATAGGAACCTGTTTGCAGTTCCTATGGCTTCCACTAAATGTCAACAGTCTTTAGAAATTGGTTGATGTTTTTCTTTTGAGAAATAAAGAAGTATGGCTGTTCTTTGTGTCACTCCATGTGGACTCTACTGTTTGGTGCGCGTGAACTGGAATGCGCTTCACATTGTTTTTATCCGGTATTGGAAACAGTATATCCCGTCTTAAATTTGATTGATTATTTACGTTTTAGGATACCAGAGGTTGGATTAGGAACGTTGTTTGAAATGTTTGATGTTTCTGGGACATTTTGGAGTGCCAACAGAAGAAGATCTTCAAAGGTAAGGCATTTATTATATCGTTATTTCTGACTTTTGTGTCGCCACCTGCCTGGTTGAAAATGATTTTCATGTGTTTGAATGTGGGGCGCTGTCCTCAGATAATCGCATGGTCTGCTTTTGCTGTAAAGCTTTTTTGAAATCTGACACTGCGGCTGGATTAACAAGAAGTTAAGCTTTATTTTGATGTATTACACTTATATTTTCGTGTATCTTGAATATTGATATTTCTGTAGTTTGAATTTGATGCTCTGCAATTTCACTGGATATTGTCAAATCGATCCCGCTAAAGGGATTGGCGCGCGAAGGGATCACTAACAGGTTAACAAATAATAAAAAATGTAAAAGTTTTAATATTTTAGACATGAGTCTAATGAAAACCATCAATATGTAGGACACATGTTACACTGGTCAGGGAAAATACTTGGCCCAGTCAAATGCAATATAAGCCATATCTAAGAGTTATTTATTGTAGTTTTTCAATGGCAGGTCCCTGTAGACTTTTAAAACATCTTTTAAACATCTTTATTCTTTTTATTAATGAGCAGTTGACCGAGGGCTAGTAATAAGTATCCTTAATTACACCCCTCACCTCTGGCTCCCACTCACTCCCATAACTCTCTGAGCACTCCCGTGTGCTGTCTTTGCTGGTCTGTGGTAGATTCTAGCTTATATTTATCACATCCAACACTGCCTTGTCAGTCAAATCCCTACAGAGTCACTGTAATGTTGGGAGTCAGAGAATGCCTCTTCTATTACCTGTCTTACACTGTCTGCGGAGAGACTGCATCTGTCACTGAAGTTGCTTTAAACTGAAGCAACAGCTATGCCACTCCTGACCACCTCTATCCCCAAACCCAAAGAGAGAGAGAGCTACAGATACCCCACAAGACAAATAAATTATTGAAATCAAATGATATAAATCAAATTAAATGTGTTCTGATCCCAGGTTCTGCTCTGTTCTATTCCCTCTGTTTGTTAACTTTGATTTGGAACGGGTAGGTGACGGCAACAGGCCTGGACCAAAGACTAACCCTCCCCAGCAATTTACATCTCATCTCCCTTTCATCATGGACAATCACACACCAGTCTGTCTATCTGTCTGCCTTCTTTCTATAAGCTTCCAGTTTCATGCCCGGAAGGGGACACATCAATTCTCACACAGACGCAGGCACCTGCACACATACACACACTCACAAAACTGATTATTATGATCAAATGACATTGCGTCAGACCAGTGGGGTGCCAATCAGATCCCATTATTTCTCCCAGTCTCCCTCGTCTGTCTCTGTACCTCTCTTGAATGGCTTTCAATGTCAGAGTCTGTGCATATCTCTGCTGATTTCCTGTGCCCCTTCCCAGTCTCTCCTTACAGAGCAAAGGCCATGCTAGAGACAAATGTCTGAGTTGAGCGATATTCCACAGAGGATAATAACCAGGTCTGCTGCCTCTCAGGGCCCACTAAAGGACAGAGGCCCAGGTGGATGTGCCTGTGGGAATGAGGTAGTAGGGGTGCTGGGGTGGGGTGGAGTGGCTCACTGCTCCTGCTATAGGGCCTCATCTGATAGCCTCATCTGATAGCCTATCTGCAGAGGACCAGGGCCTATGTCTCCGGGCAGGCAGGTAGAGCAAGGGTTACAAAATACTGTAGAACTAGTGGAAATGAATGGGAGATGGAGAGAGAGAGAGGGAACGGGAGAGAGAGAGAGATCCAACCTTTTCAAAGAGTGACTGCTGCTTACCTCACCAGAGACGAATACATTAAGCAGTATTCTATTTGCATCAGCCATTTAGATTAACACATATGTAATGCTACTGCGATCAACCATCTTCAATAAGTATATTTCTTAATATTGATTAAGAAAAAAAGACGAGAAACTATGGTAGATGCATTCATTAAACAAAATCTAATTTCTTCATGCCATGAGACATGTATAATGTATCAATGTTTTGCTAAAGTTAGACTATTGAAGCTCATTTTAAAACAAGTCATTAATCTGGGGAGGGATGTGACAGAATATTGCTTTAGTTCTCCAAAGCTTAATTAATCATTCTGGCCTGCATCATCAGACAGCAGATTAGATCTGAAGGCCCTGCACTGCGTAGTGTTTCACGCAGTCGGTCGGTCGGCTCCTCCCTCGGCCCCTCCCTCTCTCACTCAGTCACTCAGTTACTATGTTGTTGTGACTGGTCTGAATCAAAACAGACTACCTTCAAAGTCTAGACCATTCAGACACAGGATAAAGAAACAAGGGGTACAAACAGTTCATCATCATTGTCAGATTGAATGAAAGGTGCATCGATGTCGAGTTGATTGATGGGTTAAATCAGAGGAGACTACCTTCAATGTCTCTAGATACTATTCAGTGTCTAGACTATTTGTTTACTAAGAAGAAATAAACAACAGGCTAGAGTTGATAATACATCTCAGAAATTGAAACCATTTCATGTCTCTAAACAAGATAGATTGAAATAACTTATATTGAACTTAATTAAAGACCCACTGGGCACAAACTGTTTGAATCAATGTTGTTCCAACATACTTTGTCAACGTATTGTGACGTGGAAAATACAGTGGATTTGCAAAAAGTCATAAATTTTTGTTTTGAGGGTAACATTTCAACCACAAGAATTATGTCATCATGGTAACCAATTTTCAACATAGACACACCCTGTATACAATATGTTGAATTTTTAAACAACGTCAGATCTTCAAAGTTATGTCCACTATCAGAAACAAAACAATAGGCTGAGAAGCACCTACTACTGGAGAGTTGATCTATCCATTTGGTCTGCCATCCAGGGTTTTAACCAAGCTCTGCTTAGTTTTGATATTTGTCACTGACTATTACCAATGTGCTATCGAGAGAATGATTATTGCGAGATCTCTTAATAACTAAATAGATTCACTGTTGCTATCAAAGTCATTCCAAACAGTATGTTTAACAGAGTAAATGAAATGTAACCATAGTTTATAAGTCATACAGTATTTCATCAATGATACTATTTAGGCCTATATAGCATTTTCGATGTCATCAACACCTATTGTTTCAATTCAACCCAGAGTTCAGCTAAAAATAGACAAGACATATTCAGTACCAGTCAAAAGTTTGGACACACCTACTCATTCAAGGGATTTTCTTTATTGTTACTATTTTCTACAACGTAGAATAATAGCAAAGACATCAAAACTATATAGAATCATCTAGTAACCAATAAAGTGTTATATTTGAGATTCTTCAAAGTAGCCACCCATTGCCTTTATGACAGCTTTGGACAGTCTTGGCATTCTCACAACCAGCTTCACCTGGAATGCTTTTCCAACAGTCTTGAAGGAGTTCCCATATATGCTGAGCACTTGTTGGTTACATTTCCTTCACTCAGCGGTCCAACTCATCCCAAACCATCTCAATTGGGTTGAGGTCATGTGATTGTGGAGACCAGGTCATCTGATTCAGCACTCTATCACTCTCCTTCTTGGTCAAATAGCCCTTAAACAGCCTGGAGGTGTGATGGGTCATTTTTATGTTGAAAAACTAATCATAGTCCCACTAAGCGCAAATCAAATGGGATGGAGTATCGCTGCAGAATGCTGTGGTAGCCATGCTGGTTAAATGTGCCTTGAATTCTAAACAAATCACTGACAGTGTCACCAGCAAAGCACCCCCACACCATCACACCTCGTTCTTCATGCTTCATGGTGGGAACCACACTTGCGGAGATCATCCGTTCACCTACTCTGCGTCTTACAAAGACATGGCAGTTGGAACCAAAAATCTCAAATTTGGAATCATCAGACCAAAGGACAGATTTCCACCGGTCTAATGACCATTGCTCATATTTCTTGGCCCAAGCAAGTCTCTTCTTCTTATTGGTGTCCTTTAGTTGGGGTTTCTTTGTAGCATTTTCAACCATGAAGGCCTGATTCACACAGTCTCCTCTGACCAGTTGATTTTGACATGTGTCTGTTTCTTGAACTCTGTGAAGCATTTATTTTGGCTGCAATTTCTGAGGCTGGTAATTCTAATGAACTTATCCTCTGCAGCAGAGGTAACTCTGGGTCTTCCTTTCCTGTGGAGGTCCTCATGAGAGCCAGTTTCATCATAGCGCTTGATGGTTTTTGCGACTGCACTTTTACTGATTGACTGACCTTCATGTCTTAAAGTTATGATGCACATTTCGTTCATATGCTTATTTGAGCTGTTCTTGCCATAATATGGACTTTGTCTTTTACCAAACAGGGCTATCTTCTGTATACCCCCTACCTTGTTACAACACAACTGAAGACGGAAAGAACATTAAGATAGAAAGAAATTACACCAGTTAACTTTTAACATGCATTCCAGTTGACTACTTCATGAAGCTGGTAGAGAGAATGCCAAGAGTGTGCAAAGCTGTCATCAAGGCAAAGGGTGGATACTTTGAAGAATCTAAAATATATTTTGATTTGTTTAACACTTTTTTGTTTACTACACGACTCCATATGTGTTATTTCATAGTGTTGATGTCTTCACTATTATTTTACAATGTCGAAAATAGTAAAAATAAAGAAAACCCTGGAATTATTACATTGTTTTTTTAACTTTCGTTTATTTAGTAAATATTTTATGAACTCTATTTCTTGAACTGCATTGTTGGTTAAGGGCTTGCAAGTGAGCATTTCACGGTAAGGTCTACACCTGTTGTATTCGGCGAATGAGACAAATAATGATTTGATTTCAGTAGGTGTGTTCAAACTTTTGACTACCATAATTTCCGGACTATTAAGCGCACCTGAATATAAGCCACACCCACTGAATTTTAAAAAAGTATTATTTTGAACATAAATAAGCCGCACATGTCTATAAGCCGCAGGTGCCTATCGGTACATTGAAACAAATGAACTTTACACAGCCTTTAACGAAACACGGCTTGTAACAAAAATAAATAGGCTTTAACGAAACACGGCTTGTAACAAAAAATAAAACATTTGCAGTAAACTTTTGTTGTCTTTTTGCACTGAGTCAATTCCTCACGCTGCTGTTTCCAACGTCTTATCATCGACTCATTAAGACCAAGCTCCCATGCAGCAGCTCTATTTCCTTTTCCAACAGCCAGATCAATCGCCTTCAACTTGAAAGCTGCATCATATGCATTTCTCCATGTCTTTGCCATGATGAGGCTGACAAAATGACTACCGTAATCAGAATGATGGGAAGTTTGAGAGCGCTCGATTTAATCTAAACAGTAAACAAAAAAGTTGTTTGACCTTAACCCGTTCGGCAATTTCATTGGTCTAATGACAGCTTCATGCCGCCAAAAAACACGTCACAGAATGTGTTTTTTTGGAGAAAAAAAATTGAAAGCGGGAAGAATCCATATATTAGCCGCGTCATTGTTTAAGCCGCGAGGTTCAAAGCCTGGGAAAAAAGTTGCGGCTTATAGTCCGGAATTTACGGTAGTAATGTAGGCCTAGGGTTTCAAGCTTTGGTTGATGTCAAATGTCATTTTTAAATTAATAATGAATATGTTGGATTTACGTCTTCATTTCAACCAAGAATCTAAGTTAAATAATAGGACTAAATCTAATCAAACATCATTTAAAGTGCATTTCAAGTTTGATTTTATTTGATTTTGTAAAAAAAAAATGTTTTACTTGATTTTGGTTGAGATTGATACATGAATCCGACATAACAATTATTAATTTGTAGACAAACAGGAATTAAAGTCAGACTAAGTCAGTGGCACAAAATATACATCTCCTTCAAATGTTAATATTTGGTTGGGTTGACAACCAAACACAATTCAATATCACTTTTGCAATACATTAAATAGCCTATTAACTTGATGACAAGTTAATTAACAAATGATACTGTACGTTGGATTCACTTCTCCAACTACACCACAAATAAATGTGAACAATAGGATTAAGCCATTGGCTCAGATGAAACTTTCCAAGCAGCCTCCTTTAAATGTTAATATTTTGTTGTGTTGCCAACCAGACACAATTCAATACGACTTTGTAATACAGTAAATAGCTTAAGATTTAGTCTAATGTGACTGTTTTTTTTAAACCTTAAAATTAGTAACACATCTATGGCCACATTTTGAGGTTACTGTAACTATAGAAAGGCTTATTATGTAATCAAATATCTGTGCAGAATCTCAATTGATCACTTGCACCATGTACTTTTAATGTAATCTCTACTACAATCCAGGTCATTTGGTTGAGCTATTAGATGAAGCACAGTGATAACACATTAAGTTGTTGTATAAATACAAAATAATTGACATTGTATTCCCATTTGAACTTTGTTGTCCTTTTAAATGGTTGAAAGTGCAGTGAACACATTTAGAAGACAACTAAACAAATAAATCTGACATTGTTTTACCATTGGAATTTGTTTGTGCTTTTAGATGGTTGAAAACATAGTGATAACACATTGGGAATTCAACAAACTTCTGGCTGTCTTTTTGAGAAGGTGAAGAAAGGTTGAAATCTCAATGATCAACATCTCAACCAACAATTACCACCGTTTCTATGTTGAAATGACGTGGTATGCCCAGTGCGGAGCTTCCCTACATACTGCTAACCTTGGTGAGTCAACTATTTCAATGTCTTTTAAAGGAATACTGAAGACATTTAACTTTACACCATGTTTCCAACAATAGTATTGTAACGACCCGGTATTGTGTTCTGTGTTTGTGGGTGTGTTATGGTTCTCATGGCTACTAGCAGGGGTTAAATATGTCAGGACAGAGGGAAAGGTTGGGGGGGTATGATGGGTAATCCTGCGGGATTTGGAAATGCATAAATAGGGATTACTGTCTCATCTTTCTTTCTTTTCTGTTCGGGGCCTTGATCTGTTCCTATGGGAGTGCCCCTTAACTCGTCATGGTATAATTGTGTACGTTCGGCATTTAGCGGCGTGGGCTGTGGCCTGAACAATAGCCCAGTTTAGGAATAAACCTGTGTTCTGACCTGCAGTCCGTCTCTTTTCCCTTTATGACCCAGCCGGGTCATTACAGTATGATGCTGTTTGGATGTACGATATAGTTCAGGTAAAGAGCTACCACAAGTGTACAGGGATACAAAAGTCATACATTTGGATACAAACACAAAAACAGGGGAGTAGAGAGATGTGAAGCAAAAAGGTGCTTTGAAGTAGCATGTCAAAAACATACTTCCTCCTCCCATTGGGAAGCCCCTAACTGAGATATAACATGGATATACTGCAGCGCCATAGCTTTGTGATATTATTCATATTACAGTACATGATTATGATCAAAACAAGACATTTAACATGCTTCTTCACAAAAAACAGTGACATCAATCAAATTAAAAGGAGATTATTTATTGCTTAAAAAAAGGGAAAAAATTAAACATTCCTCAGGGAAAGAAACAATCTCTTGATAAAAACACAATGTGAGTTCTTCAGACAAACTCCAGCACTACTGTCATGTATAAAACTCCACCAGTACAACTGTACTGTTATCTATGAAAACTATATGACTCCCAGATCAATACTTCAATCTTTATAATGTGATCTGACTTTACTGTCCGCGGTTAAAGTAATCTAACCATACTCTACTAAAAATCAATCAAAGCAATAATGCCAAACCTTTCTCAGAAATCTTTATAGAAGTGCATGCAATAGACTTGAGTCTATTGGACTCCGCTGACATACAGTAGGGAGCCCAGGGGAGCACAAAGAACAGTGAATGTGGCATCATTGATTCATGGTTTGATTGACATGACAGAAGAGGGTTTACAAACTGGATGTGGTTATGTGTGTGTGTGTATGTGCCTGTGTGTGCATGCTGTGTGGGTCTGTTCGTGCTTGCATGGGTTTGTGTGCCAGATGTATAAGTCTTGTATGAATGCTCTGTGTGCCTGCTAAGCTGCAGTGATGTGGGGAGGCTGCTGGCTGGAACAGAACTGACAGGGTGCTCACAGCAACATCTGTAACTCAGAGGAACATCTGCACCTCACTGTACTCTCACATCTGACATCTCTGTGTCATCGTACTGTTATTGTGCTGCAGTCAGCCAAAACTACTGTAGCCTACTGTACCAGCACTCTGGTATTACTGATAGACTGACCTTACATGTAGCTACTGTACATTAATTCAAGGACCCATTAGAGGCATTGGGTGAAAAGGGGCAACAGTTTCTGTCCTGTTGATTATCAGGTGTTTTAAAGTGTGTTCAGTCTGAGTTGCACAGGAACAGACCCAAGCTAACTGTGATTGGCTGTACTTTTCTGAGAAGCCTCTTCTGCCAGTTCTGCTACTAGCTGCTCTAAATCAGGAGAAAGGAACTGGGCTCTTTGAAGAGGCACGTCTATTAATGACCAATTTGCTGCTATTCGTCCGAGCAGCTCAAAGACCAGGAAGCAATCAATACTGTCCTGTGTGGCTCAGTTGGTAGAGCATGGTGCTTGCAATGTGAGGGTTGTGGGTTTGATCCTCATGGGGGACCAGTATGAAAATGTATGCACTCAAATTCTGTAAGTTGCTCTGGATAAGAGCATCTGCTAAATGACCAAATTTAAATACAGGGCAAATATGTGGTGGGGAGATTAGAGCGTGTGACAGGGGAGTGGTGAAAGAAGTACAAATAAATGAACCACAGAGACAGGTTGTGTGTGAAAGGGAGAGAGATGGACACAAACAAATAAGGAAGTAAGAGTGCAACAGGGCAAATGACAGGTTGAGATAAGGACAGTACAGTAGAGGGACAGAGAGAGCAGTATCAAGCTGAGCTGAGCAGCAGAAATACAGAAAGAGGGAAATGGGTTATTCTACTGATGTAAATCCCACTGTTCCAAAATGCAGACAGCCTCAGGTCAGAATAATGGATTAGGTAGATATGGTTCTAATGAGATGGATGTGCCATCGCTTGACTGCCTCTTCAGACTTCTGATTTATTTTTACTGGGTAACATTTTAATGTTACTGCTTTGAGATATTTCAGTATTAATCAAATCCAAGCGGCACAACTTTGTTTTCTTTGTTCCTCAGCAAGCAGAGATTTATGAGGAGTGAACATTGTTAAAAGGGAAATTATACACACTTTGATATTATACATGTGCAAGAACAAACACAGAGTGATGAGGACAAAAAAACATCAAAACAAGCATATCCCCAAACAAACATTTCATTTGATTTTCATTCTAGATAATGAAAATCAATATGAGAGAAAGGCACAGTCCAGCTCAAACCTTAGTAAGGTGAGAAGCTGCCACTCAAATTATTTTCTTGTTTACACAAAAAACAGAAATTTTACCATTGTTCTGTTTGTGAAGAAACTGAGCTTCATTTCATGATGTACTACCAGTACATGAACTTGAAGAGAATGACAATTACAATTCAAAAGAGAATGACAAACAAGTAAATTGCAAAAACTGTTGGCTACTTGGAAAAATACGTTTTATGTGATATAATTCACTGACATACATTGTGACATTGGAAGTGAAAATTGCCTGCTATCCAAAAGTAGCAAGTCGATGTGAGGTTTTTATTTTTCCTTCATTGTTGTTTGTCCTCCACTCATATAGGATACATCAGTAAATTAGCCCCGATGGGCAGGCAAGAAAACACGATGGAAGGACATGTTTGATCTCAATGGCCAATGAAGCAAAAGTACTCTATGAATCGTTAGATGCAGAAATATATCATTCTGCTAAAGAGCTGAGGAACTGCCTGGTTATTCTCCTGTCCCAATAGGAGAACCCTGTAAAGAACCGTTTTTAGTTCAAGGTAGAACCCTTTTGGTTCCAGGTAAAACCCTATTGGGTTCTACGTAGATCCCTTTCCCCAGAGGGTTTTACAAGGAACCCAAAATAGTTCTACCTAGAAGCAAAAAGCGTTCTCCTATAGGGACAGTTGAAGAACCCCTTTGGAACCCTTTTTTCTAAGAGTGTCTATCTGCTGTGAATGCTTTAGTATACTTGTGCATGTTAAATTGGGATGTCCATTCTTCTCTATCCACCATTATGACTTTGAGTGAACTCTGTCTGTCATCTGTCAGCCGCAGGAAACTCTATAGCTCACCTTGGCAAATCTACCCTACAAAGTGGCCTGGGTTGAGAACCAGTCTTTACCAGTCCTTGTGTTGGAGGCAATTTGAACACATCTGCTACAGCCTGGAGACCTTATTACCCCCCCCCCCCCCCCCCAGTGCTCTCTATTACCTGGGACCTAGACTAGGAGAGGCCAGGGAGACAGCCAGAAGGGAACCCCATATCTACCCGTAACTACTGTTGCTATTCTCACAGTGGTCAATCTGACAGTATGTTTGTTTGATAGAACTGTGGGAGTAGCCGTCTCCAAACAGTGTTCTGCTCTGGTCAGGTCTGCTCTGGTCAGGTCTGGACAGGCCTGCTCTGGTCAGCTCTGGTCAGGTCTGTAAAAGAATGGCGCTGACAAAGAGAGCTGCCGTGCTTCTAGCTCTTAGGAAACTTTGTCCAGAAAATGTTTTTTTTGTTATTACATACAGCCGGGATGAACTATTGGATATCAGAGTGGCGGTAACTCACCAGCACTACCAGCATTACGACTTTCCCGAATCGCATCCTTGTTCGCCAGGGCAAATGAACTGATTCCAGAGGTCAACCCAAAACACCACCTGTGCAGAAGCGGTACTCTGAATGGACTTCTTGTCTGACTTAGGAGGCGCGCACACCACCCACCACTTCCGAGTATATTACTTACAAATGTTCAGTCTCCGGATAATAAAGTTGACGAGCTCAGGGCAAGGATTTCTTTCCAGAGAGATCAGGGATTGTAACATACTCTGTTTCACAGAAACATGGCTCTTCCGGGAAAACTGTTTGAGTATGTCCAGCCAGTTGGGTTCCTAGTTCATCGCATAGACAGGTATAAATATCTCTCCGGGAAGAAGAAGGAGGGGAGTATGTTTCATGATTAACGACTCATGGTGTGATTGTGATAACATACAGGAACTCAAGTCCTTTTGTTCACCCGACCTAGAATACCTAACAATCAAATGCCGACCGTATTATATCGCAAGAGAATTGTCATGACGTTGGCCTGTGGGTAAGGTTTATGACCCCCCATAAATACCTTTCTCCCTTCCCCTCTCTCTCTGACCCTACTGAAGGACTTTTGAATAGCCTTTGTTAAATATAGAGTCTGGGAACATCAAACAAGTTGGGGGAAAGGAACCATATTTCAGTAATAGAACCAGTTGGAAATATGCGTTGGAACTTAATGAGTATGGATGTCAGTTCGGTTGTCATCTGAGATATTATGACTGATGACAGGACGACATAAACTGTACCTGGGAAAGTCTACACATTCTAGTTCACATGGAATTGTTGTGCAATTTAAATGTTTGATATTGAAACTCTTTGTTAGGAGTTTAAATGTAATTTTAGCTTCCAAATGAGAGAATTGGGTTTTCATAAGGAAAGTGCCCTGCTTAATCAGTGGCCCGCCCCTGTGAAGAGACAGGGGTTATAAACGATGAAACACACCCTTCTCCCCTCGCCACTATATAAGACAATGACACAATGTAACCACCGAGTTCCGGTACGTGAGGTCTGCAGCCTCTGCATTAAAAGGACACACATGTCAAGTACAGAACTAAGCCAACCTCAGCGTTAGCTTTGGTTGCAAATGGTATGAACTCTGAACCCTTATTCACTACAGAAGTGATACTTCCTAGCCGTTGAGTTAGCAGCGGCCGCTGTAGACGTGGTCTAGGAAAGGACGGACGAAGATACTGCAACGTATCCAATTTACCACCAGAGACATTCTTCCGAGGACAGGAAGATCTCTGTTGGCCAACCCGGCCAGCATCTACGACCAACCTACCGAAGCGCAGCTCAGAGTAAATATTTATTGCATTTTCCTTTTTCAAATGGGTGGTAATTTAGAATGCATAAGATTCTACTCCATCCAGCAGGGACGTTTTCTGTATGGCATAATTTGCATTCTGTGTATATGTAATTCTGTGTGATTAGTTTAGGTATTTGGTAAATAAATAATTAAACCCAATTTTGTATTGCTGATTCAACATGTTAGCCAGGGTTCGTGAAGATAACCAAGAATTTACAACTTTCATTATGAGACTGAAAATAAGGTGACGATTAATGTGGACTGTTATTGATGTAAAAGATTACTAGGTCTTTAAGAGTTTATTCGGAAGACAGCTCTATAAACATTCTTCCGTGGTGCCCCGACTTTCTAGTTAGTTACATTTACATGATTAGCTCAATCAGGTGATATTAATTACAGAGAAAGGATTTTATAGAATAGCATGTCATATCACTTAATCCGGCATAGCCAAAGACACGACAGAATTATCTTTGGTTTTATTCACAGCCGTATATATATATACCCCCTCAAGCCGATACCACGATGGCCCTCAAAGAACTTCACTGGACTTTATGCGAACTGAAAACCACATATCTTGAGGTCGCATTTATTGTAGCTGGGGATTTTAACAAAGCAAATTTGAGAATAAGGGTGCCAAAGTTCTATCAACACAATGAATGTAGTACTTGTGTTGCTAAAACACTCAACCACTGCTACTCCAACTTTCGGGATGCCTACAAGGCCCTCCCCCGCCCTCCTTTCAGCAAATCTGACCACAACTCCATTTTGCTCCTCCCTTCCTATAGGCAGAAATTCAAACAGGAAGTACCCATGCTAAGGACTATTCAATGCTGGTCTGACCAATCGGGAACCACGCTTCAAGATTGCTATGATCACACGGACAGGGATATGTTCCGGGTTGCCTCCGAGAATAATATTGATGAATATACTGATACGGTGACTGAGTTTATCAGGAAGTGTACAGTATAGGAGATGTTGTACTAAATTACCATTGCCCGATAGCACTCACTTCTGTCATCAAGAAGTGCTTTGAGAGACTAGTCAAGGATCATATCACCTCTACCTTACCGGTCACCCTAGACCCACTTCAATTTGCTTACCACCCCAATAGATCCACAGACAATACAATCGCCATCACACTGAACACTGCCCTACCCCATCTGGACAAGAGGAACACCTATGTAAGAATGTTGTGACCCACTGTGACTATTAAAACCTAGCCTAACCAGAAACTATGGATAGATGGCAGCATTCACGCAAAACTGAAAGCGCAAACCACCACATTTAACCATGGCAAGGTGACTGGGAATATGGCAAGAATACAAACAGTGTAGTTATTCCCTCTGTAAGGCAATCAAACGTGCAAAACGTCAGTATGGAGACAAAGTGGAGTAGAAATTCAATGGCTCTGACATGAAACGTATGTGGCAGGGTCTACAGACAATCACAGACTACAAAAGAAAAACCGGACAATTTGAGGACACCGACATCTTGCTTCCGTACCAGCTAAACACCTTATTCACCCGCTTTGAGGATAACACAGTGCCACCGACACAGCCCGCTACCAAGGATTGTGGGCTCTCCTTCTCCGTGGCTGACGTAAGACATTTAAGTGTGTTAAACCTCGCAAGGCTGCCGGCCCAGATGGCATCCCTAGCCGCGTCCTCAGGACATATTCAATCTCTCCCTATCCCAGTCAGCTATCCCCACATGCTTCAAGATGGCCACCATTGTTCCTGTACCCAAGAAAGATAAGGTAACTGAACTAAATGACTATTGCCCAATAGCACTCACTTTTGTCATCATGAAGTGCTTTGAGAGACTAGTCAAGGATCATATCACCTCTACCTTACCGGTCACCCTAGACCCACTTCAATTTGCTTACCGCCCCAATAGATCCACAGACGATACAATCGCCATCACACTGCAAGCTGCCCTACCCCATCTGGACAAGAGGATGTAAGAACGCTGTTCATTGACTATAGCTCAGCATTCAACACCATAGTACCCTCCAAGCTCATCATTAAGCTTGAGGACCTGGGTTTGAACCCCACCGAACCCCGTCGGTCCTGGACTTCCTGATGGACCCCCCCCCCGGTGGTGAAAGTAGGGAACAACACCTCCAATTTGCTGATCCTCAACCCCACAAGGGGTGTGCATGACTGTGTGGCCATGCACACCTCCAGCTCTATCATCAAGTTTGCAGACGACACAACAGTAGTAGGCTTGATTGACAACAATGATGAGACTGCCTACAGGGAGGAGGTGTGAGCTCTGGGAGTGTGGTGCCAGGAAAATAACCTCTCACTCAACATCAACAAAACAAAGGAGATGATTGTGGACTTCAGGAAACAGCAGATGGAGCAGCCCCCTTCAAGTTCCTCAGCATACACATCACCGGCAAACTGAAATGGTTCACTGAAAAACAGACAGTGTGGTGAAGGAGGCTGAAGAAATTTGGCTTGGCACCTAAAACCCTCACAAATTTTTACAGATGCACAATTGAGAGTGTCCTGTCGGGCTGTATCGCCGCATGGTACGACAACTGCACTGCCCTCAACCGCAGGGCTCTCCAGAGGGTGGTGCGGGCTGCCCAACGCCTCATCGGGGGCAAACTACCTGCCCTCCAGAACACCTACATCACCTGATGTCACAGGAAGGCCAAAAAGATCATCAAGGACAACAACCACTTGAGCCACTGCCTGTTCACCCTGCTATCATCCAGAAGGCGAGGTCAGTACAGGTGCATCAAAGCTGGGACAGAGAAACTGAAAAACAGCTTCTATCTCAAGGCCATCAAACTGTTAAAGAGCCATCACTAGCACATTAGAGGCTGCTGCCCTATACATAGACTTGAAATCACTGGCTACTTTAATAATTGGAACACGAGTCACTAAAAATAACGTTTACATATTTTGCATTACTCATCTCATATGTATATGCTCTATCCTATTCAATTCACTGTATTTTAGTCTATACCGCTCTCACATTGCTCGTCCATATATTTATATATTCTTAATTCCATTCCTTTACTTAGACTTGTGTGTATTGGGTATATGTTGTGAAATTGTTAAATATTACTTGTTAGATATTGCTGAAATGTTGGAGCTAGAAACACAAGCTTTTCGCTACACCCACAATAACATCTGCTAAATACGTGTATGTGACCAATAAAATTTGATTTGAATCGATTTCTTTGGACATTTCAAAGAGGATTATAGCCCACAGCCTCAGGGCAAATGATGATGAACTGTATGTAACCTTGTGCTTGACTCAGAACCATAGCATTCATTGACATATTTGAAGGGGGGGTTCTACTAAGCTAACGTATGTAATTGTTTTAAGATGGTCATACCAAGGATCATTTAGCTATTTGATTTAGAATTTTAGGACCCCTATAGGTATAAAAATATTGAATTTGGCCTTTACTGTTATAGCCCTTAGAAATGCATTGAATAACACATTCATAAATGGCAAAACAGAGTAAAAAAATAATTCATAGAGAATAAGGTTTATAAATGTCTGTCCTATATCTAGGACATATAAGAAAACTCAGGATTTTTTTTCTTCTACTTCCATTCTTCCATAAAAACAATTAACCGGTACCGGTTAACGTCTGGCGAATCCTGTGACACTTGTGTGGTCGTAGAACAAAACGGAGAACACCATCGTGTTTGTGAGAGTTTCCCCATTCCGTAGTGGGGTCATATTAGTTTGTAGCCCAAACGATTCGAACGCGACAGACAGAAGTTGGCACATCGGCAGTTCCGACTTCAGACGAGTTGGGGCTTGTGGGGGGTCGTAGAAAAAAACAGAAAACACCATCATGTTTGTGAAAGCCTCATCTTTGGGATGTCTCCTGGTCTGACAAACCGTGCTGTAGCTCTGCCACTTTCCACCGTAGATGCAGAAGGCCGACATAGGTGGATGCGGTGGATTGAGACGCAGCCCATTTAACCTGATATCTTTAAATCTCAGACAGATTTAGATGGGATTTTTTAAATTATATAAATTTATTTGATGCACAGGTGTGTCAATCGACTACAGTGTGTTTATAGTACACTTTGTTTACCTTTTAGCCAGTAGTTCTGAAAGAAGAGCTCACAAGCCAAAAGTAGTCTCCAAAAATGTTTTACTACATCACATTTGTGCAAATATGTGCACAGATCATTGCTCTCGCTCTCACATTGCTGTGTATGCATCTTGCTAGCTGCCACTCAAATGGCGAGAGGCTGAAGCCCATTAGGGTGGCAGGGTAGCCTTGTGGTTAGAGCGTTGGACTATTAACCGAACGGTTGCAAGTTTGAATCCCCGAGCTGACAAGGTACAAATCTGTTGTTCTGCCCCTGAACAAGGCAGTTAACCCCACTGTTCCTAGACTGTCATTGAAAATAAGAATTTGTTTGTAACTGACTTGCCTAGTTAAATAAAGGTAAAAAATGTCATTGGCTAGAACTTGAATTGAAAATGTAGGAACAATAGCACAGCAAAGGTTCCAGAAAAACAGTATCTTTCAAACAAGGGATTTCATGGCAAATTGAGGTGAGTCAGTAGTTTTGCTCAGATATTATGCATGTATGAACTACACATTTACGCATCCAGCCCAAAGCTGGAGGTTTAAAAATACTTAGTGTTCGCAAAAGTTCCGGAGCATGTCTTTAAATGTTGGAAGCAGCACTTTCATACTGTGGACTATGCCCATAATCAAAGAATACACAAAAAGCATATTCACAAAAACATTCTGATAATCTGATGAGACAATGGCATCCATTATTTCTATAATTCCAGCCCTCTATATATAATGAAGAAAAATAGAAACGCAACATGTAAAATGTTGGAACCATGTTTCATGAGCTGAAATAAAATATCCCAGAATTTTTCCATATGCACAAAAAGTTTATTTCTCTAATTTTGTGCACAAATTTGTTACATCCCCGTCAGTAAGCATTTATCCTTTGCCAAGTTAATCCATCCGCCTGAAAGGTGTGGCATATCAACAAGCTATTTAAACAGCATGATCATTACACATGTGCACTTTGTGCTGGGGACAATAAAAGGCCACTCTAAAATATACAGTTTTGTCACACAACACAATGCCAAAGATGTCTCAAGTCTTGCGTTGAGAATGCAATTTCCTTGCTGACTGCACACAAGCCGCATTCGACCTCGTTTTAGAGAATTTGGCAGTACGTCCAACTAGCCTCACACCCGGAGACCAGGTGTAACCACGTCAGCCCAAACCTCCATATCCGGCTTCTTCCCGTGGGATCATCTGAGACCTGCCTAATACTCCTGAGGAGTATTTCTGTCTGTAATAAAGCCTTTTTGTTGGGAAAAACTAATTCTGATTGGCTGGGCTTAGCTCCCCAGTGGGTGGGCTTATGCCCTCCCAGGCCCACCCATGGCTGCGACCCTGAGCAGTCATGTGAAATCCATAGATTAGGGTCTAATGAATTTATTTCAATTGACTGATTTCCTTATATGAACTGTAACTCAGTAAAATTGTTGAAGTTGTTGCATGTTGCATTTATTACAGTACCAGTCAAAAGTTTGGACTCACCTACTCATTCAACGGTTTTTCTTTATTTTTACTATTTTCTACATTGTAGAACAATAGTAAAGACATCAGAACTATGAAATAACACATATGGAATCATGTAGTTACCAATAAAGTGTTAAATTATACCTAAATATATTTTAGATTTTTCAAAGTAGCCGCCCTTTGCCTTGATGACAGCTTTGCACACTCTTGACATTCTCTCAACCAGCATCAACTGGAATGCTGTTCCAACAGTCTTGAAAAAGTTCCCACATATGCTGAGCTCTTGTTGGCTACTTTTCCTTCACTCTGAGGTCCAACTCATCCCAATTGGGTTGAGGTCGGGTGATGGTGGAGGCCAGGTCATCTGATGCAGCACTCCATCACTCTCTTTCTTGGTAAAAAAGCCCTTACACAGCCTGGAGGTGTGTTGGGTCATTGTCCTGTTGAAAAAAACAAATGATAGTCCAACTAAGCGCAAACCAGATGTGATGGCATATAGCTGATGAATGCTGTGGTAGCCATGCTGGTTAAGTGTGCCTTGAATTCTAAATAACTCACTGACAGTGTCACCAGCAAAGCCCCCCCCACACATCACACCCCCTCCTCCATGCTTCACAGTGGGAACCACACATGCAGAGATCATCCGATCACCTACTCCGCGTCTCACATAGACACGGCAGTTGTTGTACTTTTGTAGTGGTTTCAATGCAGCAATTAGACCATGAAGGCCTGATTCACGCAGTCTCCTCTGAACAGTTGATGCTGAGATGTGTCTGTTACTTGAACTCTGTGAAGCATTTATTTGGGCTGCAATTTCTGAGGCTGGTAACACTAATGAACTTATCCTCTGCAGCAGAGTTAACTCTGGGTCTTCCTTTCCTATATTGGTCCTCATGAGAGCCAGTTTCATCATAGCGCTTGATGGTTTTTGCGACTGCACTTGAAGAAACTTTCAAAGTTCTTGACACTTACCTTATTGACTGACCTTCATGTCTTAAAGTAATGATGGACTGTCATTTCTCTTGGTCTTTTACTAAATAGGGCTATCTTCTGTATACCATCCCTACCTTGTCACAACACAACTGATTGGCTCAAACGCATTAAGAATGAAATACATTCCACAAATGTACTTTTAACAAGGCACACCTGTTAACCTTTTCACGTATGAGTTCCAAATATCTCTATCGGTCGCCCCCAGCGTGAGTTTTTTTTATGCACGTGGTGTTAGAATGTGATTGTTACGAAACAGTACATTTAATCCACGCTGCCCTCAAAGCAAGGCACGCAGCCTGTTTTTTTTATAGGCTGTTTCCAACTTGTCAATTTCAAATGATTTTCTAACAAGTTTTTATTTTCTAAAAAAAGTTTGAATTGAGGTGTGTTCCGCCTCCTCATTCATTCACATAAAAGTAGTCCTTTTTACTTTTGCGGACAATACATTTTTTGACATTTCTGACCGGACAAAATTCCCCAAGCTTTTCCCAATTGTTTGTGCAGTTCAAGTCTGCAGACATTTTTGCATCTCCCGTCAGAACAGGATCTGCACACACGTGTTCATATTTTCCGTCTGTTGCCCACATCACAGTCATTGTTGTTTTCGTTACCAATAATAACTTTGGAAATGTGTGCGTTTATATCAAAGTGCCTTATTATGTTATAATAGTTTCTGTATGTCGTGTTATGTTGTTTCTACTGTAGCTCACTGTATATATGGTGCATAATATATTTGTGTATATTCCTTATAACCAGACACGCGAGGTAACGTTACTCATTTCATAACCTTTAACCTCTTGGGGCTAGGTGGGACGCTAGCGTGCCACCCGTGGTGCACTCCATCAACAGCAGGTGCATTTCAAGAGCGGCAAATTTGAATCCAAATAAATGTCAAAATTCAAATTTTTCAAAAATACAACTATGTTACACCATTTGAAAGATAAACATCTCCTTAATCTAACCACGTTTTACGATTTCAAAAAGGTTTTACGGCGAAAGCATAAATTTAGAGTATGTTAGGACAGTACATTTACAAGAGTTGTGTGTAATGTTTTGTCAAGTCAAAGACAGGGTCACCAAAACCATAAAACCAGCTAAAATGATGCACTAACCTTTTACAATCTCCATCAGATGACACTCCTAGGACATTATGTTAGACAATGCATGCATTTTTAGTTCTATCAAGTTGATATTTATATACAAAAACAGCGTTTTACTATGGCATTGATGTTGAGGAAATCGTTTCCCTCCAATAACCGGCAGTCAAGTCAGCGTCACAAATTAAATAATTAAAATTAGAAAACATTGGTAAAATATTATATTGTCATTTAAAGAATTATAGATTTACATCTTTTGAACGCAATCAACTTGCCAGATTTAAAAATAACCTTACTGGGAAATCACACTTTGCAATAATCTGAGCACTGTGCCCAGAAAAATACGCGTTGCGATACAGACTAGACGTCATGTTGGGGAGATCTAAAATCGAAAATACTATGTAAATAATCCATTACCTTTGATTCTCTTCATCAGATGTCACTTCCAGGTATCACAGGTCCATAACGAATGTAGTTTTGTTCAAAAAAGCTCATCATTTATGTCCAAAAATCTCCGTCTCGTTAGCACATGATGTAAGCCAGCCGGACTTCTCGTCATGAACGAGGGGAAAAAATATATTTCCGTTCGTTCAAACATGTCAAACGTTGTATAGCATAAATCATTAGGGCCTTTTTTAACCAGAACATGAATAATATTCAAGGTGGACGAATGCATAGTCTTTTATAACGTATTGGAACGAGGGTACCCAACATGAAGTAGCGCGCCAGGTGTCTAATGGGACATCACCGTTCCATGGCTCTTGTTCGGTCAGATCTCCCTCCAGAAGACTCAAAACACTTTGTAAAGGCTGGTGACATCTAGTGGAAGCAATAGGAAGTGCCAAAATATTCCTAAACCCCTGTGTTTTTCAATGGGATAGGTTTAAAGTCAATACAACACATCAGGTATCCACTTCCTGTCAGAAAATGTCTCAGGGTTTTGCCTGCCAAATGAGTTCTGTTATACTCACAGACACCATTCAAACAGTTTTGGAAACTTTAGAGTGTTTTCTATCCATATATAATAAGTATATGCATATTCTAGTTACTGGGTAGGATTAGTAACCAGATTAAATCGGGTACATTTTTTTTATCCAGACGTGCAAATGCTGCCCCCTAGACCCAACAGGTTATGGTGTTATATTCAACCGTGCTTATGTAGCTAGCTACATTATTCTATTAGCTCTGTAAAACAATGCTAATTGAGTTAGAGAAGTATTTGCTTGTGTTGTATTTTGAAGCTACCCTGGCCTTACGACTTCCAAGTGGCGCAGCTGTCTAAGGCACAGCGTCTCAGTGCTAGAGGTGTCACTACAGACTCCCTGGTTCAAATCCAGGCTGTATTTCTATCAAGGTAAGTGCCTTATTACGTTATAATAGTTTCTGTATGTGACCTGTATGTCCAATTACAGAAAAATCCCTTGTTCAGTAATCATCTCACCTGTTAGTTGGCGGTGAACTATGTGGCCATTGAGGGCAGCAGTGTCGATTAGATGGAAATATATCTCCTTAAACCACTTGGTCGTCTTCCGAGTGCATTCCACAAAGCTATTTATCATGTCTGCCTTATCCACTGCCCCCATTTTGAGGTTATAGTCAAGCACACAGTCTGGTTTGATTTTTCTCTCTCCTGTCAGGTGGTCCACCCTCCCTGTGGCCGACATGGTTGCTGTATGGACAGTGGAGAGGACATGGACGTCTCGTTTGTCATGCCACTTTACTGCCAGCTGTTGACTGTTCTCCTTGAACCCCACCTCCCCTCTTTGCATCTTCCTGCATCCGAATGCCGATATCCCCTTCCTGTTCGACCTGACTATGCCACAGATCCCTGTGCTGTTGGAGAGCAGATGCTGGAAGAGTCTGGGACTACTGTAACAATTGTCCACATACAAAGTGTGTCCCTTGCTGAGATGAGGAGCCAGTATGGTCATCTCCACGGACCCGGACGCCCAAAGACCCTCATAATGTTGGATGTCAGTGGTGGACTCTGTGTAAACTATAATGTCCTGGACAAATCCTGTCTTCACGTCGCACATGACAAAGAACTTGACTCCAAACCTGAGCCTTTTGGAGGGAATATATTGACAGAACGCCAGCCTACCTTTCCATAAGAACAGGGACTCATCAATGCATAGGTCCTTGTAAGCAACAAAGACCTGACCAAATGCTGATGTCAGGACATTTCTTACTTTGTATAATGGGTCAATTAGGATGGCAGTAGCATTGTTGACAAAATGCAGGCATCACAGCAGAACTAGGAAGCGGTCTTGGGAAAAGAGGGTGGCAAAGAAGGGAGCTGCAAACATAGGATCTGTGCTCCAGTATTCTCTGAGGGAGTTCTTCTTCACTATCCCCATGAGAAGGACTGTCAACAGGAAGGTATACATTTCATTAATTGTGGTGTCACCCATTTAGCGAGTTTCCCCCTCACTCCTACATCTTCTCATGTAGCTCCAAGGCATAGTGATTGGTCTCCTCTACTATGTCTCCCACCAGCTCCTCTGTCAGAAACAACTTAAAGCACTCTGCCTCAAATGGAAATGGCAAGGGGCGTTGCACCCCAGACTGGGACTCATCAAAGCAAACAGCAGGGCAAGGAGGGGTGAAATGGCTGGCAGCCTTCCAGCTACCACAGAACTCCTGTACTTCATCCGCTGTCGGTCTGCCTCCATCACCACCAGCATCTTCAAAGGGACCTGGGACTTCGTCAGTGGACAAGGAGTCCTCAGATTCAGGGTTCTCAGTGGCTTCAAGGTTGGGGGGCAGCTCCTCACTGTCAGTATCAGTATCAGTATCAGAATATAAAAAATCTACAGAATCTCCGCATTTGTGAGTTGTCTCCTTTAGAAAGACATTGCTAATGCTACAGCTTTTTGCACTAGCTACATACATAAACATACAAAAACAACAACATTGAACCGCTCAGAGTGGGAGTGAGAGTTTACGTGATTGACTGCTGGCACGCGCCACTTGTATCAATAAATCACTATCAGAAAATGTTTCGTGTGGTAATTATTTACATATTTACTGTTTTATTCAACCTGTTGGGGATAGGGGGCAGTATTTGCACGGCCGGATAAAAATGTACCCGATTTAATCTGGTTACTACTCCTGCCCAGTAACTAGAATATGCATATAATTGTTTGATTTGGATAGAAAACACCCTAAAGTTTCTAAAACTGTTTGAATGGTGTCTGTGAGTATAACAGAACTCATATGGCAGGCCAAAACCTGAGAAGATTCCAAACAGGAAGCGCCCTCTCTGACCATTTCTTGGCCTTCTTTGTCATCTCTATCCAAAACAGAGGATCTCTGCTGTAACGTGACACTTTCTAAGGCTCCCATAGGCTCTCAGAAGGCGGCAGAACGTTGAATGATGACTCTGCAGTTACTGGCTGAAAAACAGTAGCGCATTTGGTAAGTGGTCGATCTGAGAACAATGAGACGGGTGCGTGCATGCACGTGAGGAGTCCATTTTCTTCTTTGAGTCTTTGAACGAAAACAACTTCTCCCGGTCGGAATATTAGCGCTACTTTACGAGAAAAATCGCATAAAAATTGATTTTAACCTCTCTAGGGAAGGTGGGACGAAATCGTCCCACCTACTCAACAGCCAGTGGAATCCCGTGGTACGATATTCAAATACCTTAGAAATGCTATTACTTCAATTTCTCAAACATATGACTATTTTACACCATTTTAAAGACAAGACTCTCGTTAATCTAACCACACTGTCCGATTTCAAAAAGGTTTTACAACGAAAGCAAAACATTACAGTATGTCAGCAGAGTACCCAGCCAGAAATAATCAGACACCCATTTTTCAAGCTAGCATATAATGTCACATAAACCCAAACCACAGCTAAATGCAGCACTAACCTTTGATCAGATGACAATCCTAGGACATTATGTTATACAATATATGCATGTTTTGTTCAATCAAGTTCATATTTATATCAAAAACCAGCTTTTTACATTAGCATGTGAAGTTCAGAACTAGCATACCCACCGCAAACTTCCGGTGAATTTACTAAATTACTCACGATAAACGTTCACAAAAAACATAACAATTATTTTAAGAATTATAGATACAAAACTGTGGTTTTGGTTTTTGTGACATTATATGCTAGCTTGAAAAATGGGTGTCTGATTATTTCTGGCTGGGTACTCTGCTGACAATCTAATGTTTTGCTTTCGTTGTAAAGCCTTTTTGAAATCGGACAGTGTGGTTAGATTAACGAGAGTCTTGTCTTTAAAATGGTGTAAAATAGTCATATGTTTGAGAAATTGAAGTTATAGCATTTCTGAGGTATTTGTATTTCGCGCCATATATTATTGGCTTTGGATAGAAAACACCCTAAAGTTTCTAAAACTGTTTGAATGGTGTCTGTGAGTATAACAGAACTCATATGGCAGGCAAAAACCTGAGAAGATTCCTTACAGGAAGTGGCCTGTCTGACCATTCCTTGAGCTTCTTGACTCTGTTTATTGAAGACTGAGGATCTTTGCTGTAACGTGACACTTCCTACGGCTCCCATAGGCTCTCAGAAGGCGGGAAAAAGCTGAATGATGTAATTCCAGCCCCAGGCTGAAACACATTAGCGCTTTTGGCAAGTGCTCTATCAGAGGACAATGGGCTGAGGCGTGTGCAAGAGTTGACCCCATGTTTTTATTTTCTATCGTCTTTGAAACTAAACACAGATTCCCGGGCGGAATATTATCGCTTTTTTATGCGAAAAATGGCATAAAAATTGATTTTAAACAGCGGTTGACATGCTTCGAAGTACGGTAATGGAATATTTAGAATTTTTTTGTCACGAAATGCGTCGTGCGCGTAACCCTTATTTACCCTTTCGGATAGTGTCTTGAACGCACGAACAAAACGCCGCTATTTGGATATAACTATGGATTATTTGGGACCAAACCAACATTTGTTATTGAAGTAGAAGTCCTGGGAGTGCATTCTGACGAAGAACACCAAAGGTAATAACATTTTTCTTATAGTAAATCTGACTTTGGTGAGTGCTAAACTTGCTGGGTGTCTAAATAGCTAGACCTGTGATGCCGGGCTATCTACTTAGAATATTGCAAAATGTGCTTTCACCGAAAAGCTATTTTAAAATCGGACATATTGAGTGCATAGAGGAGTTCTGTATCTATAATTCTTAAAATAATTGTTATGCTTTTTGTGAACATTTATCGTGAGTAATTTAGTAAATGTTTAGTAAATTCACCGGAAGTTTGCGGGGGGTATGCTAGTTCTGAACGTCACATGCTAATGTAAAAAGCTGGTTTTTGATATAAATATGAACTTGATTGAACAAAACATGCATGTATTGTATAACATAATGTCCTGGGTGTGTCATCTGATGTAGATCATCAAAGGTTAGTGCTCCATTTAGCTGTGGTTTGGGTTTATGTGACATTATATGCTAGCTTGAAAAATGGGTGTCTGATTATTTCTGGCTGGGTACTCTGCTGACATAATCTAATGTTTTGCTTTCGTTGTAAAGCCTTTTTGAAATCGGACAGTGTGGTTAGATTAACGAGAGTCTTGTCTTTAAAATGGTGTAAAATAGTCATATGTTTGAGAAATTGAAGTAATTGCATTTCTAAGGTATTTGAATAACACGCCACAGGATTCCACTGGCTGTTACGTAGGTGGGACGATTTCGTCCCGCCGACCCTAGAGAGGTTAAAGGGAGTGCTCCTAATCTCAGTTTGTTACCTGTATAAAAGACACCTGTCCACAGAAGCAATCAATCAATCCGATTCCAAACTCTCCACCATGGCCAAGACCAAAGAGCTCTCCAAAGATGTCAGGGACAAGATTGTAGACCTACACAAGGCTGCAATGGGCTACAAGACCATCTGGCCAAGCAGCTTGGTGAGAAGGTGACAACAGTTGGTACGATTATTCGGAAATGGAAGAAACACAAAAGAATTGTCAATCTCCCTCGGCCTGGGGCTCCATGCAAGATCTCACCTCGTGGAGTTGCAATGATCATGAGAACGGTGAGGAATCAACCCAGAACTACACGGGAGGATCTTGTCAATGATCTCAAGGTCGCTGGGACCATAGTCACCAAGAAAACAATTGGTAACACACTACGTCGTGAAGGACTGAAATCCTGCAGCGCCCGCAAGGTCCCCCTGCTCAAGAAAGCACATATACATGCCCGTCTGAAGTTTGCTAATGAACATCTGAATGATTCAGAGGACAACTAGGTGAAAGTGTTGTGGTCAGATGAGACCAAATTGAGCTCTTTGGCATCAACTCAACTCATCGTGTTTGGAGGAGGAGGAATTCTGCCTATGACCCCAAGAACACCATCCCCACCTTCAAAAATGGAGGTGGAAACATTATGCTTTGGGGGTGTTTTTCTGCTAAGGGGACAGGACAACTTCACCGCATCAAAGGGATGATGGACAAGGCCATGTACTGTCCGATCTTGGGTGAGAACCTCCTTCCCTCAGCCAGGGCATTGAAAATGGGTCGTGGATGGGTATTCCAGCATGACAATGACCCAAAACACACAGCCAAGGCAACAAAGGAGTGGCTCAAGAAGAAGCACATTAAGGTCCTGGAGTGGCCTAGCCAGTCTCCAGACCTTAATCCCATAGAAAATCTGTGGAGGGAGCTGATGGTTCGAGTTGCCAAACGTCAGCCTCGAAACCTTAATGACTCGGAGAAGATCTGCAAAGAGGAGTGGGACAAAATCCCTCCTGAGAAGTGTGCAAACCTGGTGGCCAACTACAAGAAACGTCTGACCTCTGTGATTGCCAACAAGGGTTTTGCCACCAGGTACTAAGTCATGTTTTGCAGAGGGGTCAAATACTTATTTGCCTCATTAAAATGCAAATCAATTTATAACATTTTTGACATGCGTTTTTTGTTGTTGTTATTCTGTCTCTAACTGTTCAAATAAACCTACCATTAAAATTATAGACTGATAATTTCTTTGTCAGTGGGCAAACGTACAAAATCAGCAGGGGATCAAATACTTTTTTCCCTCACTGTACGTGCGGTCACTGTGGGGACGACATCATCAATGCACTTATTGATGAAGCCAATGACAGATGTGATGTACTCCTCAATGCCATTGGAGGAATCCTGGAACATATTCCAGTCTGTGCTAGCAAAACAGTTCTGTTGCTTAGCATCTGCGTCATATGACCACTTTTTTATTTATCTGGTCACTGGTGCTTCCTGTTTTAATTTTTGCTTGTAAGCAGGAATCAGGAGGATGGAATTATGGTCAGATTTGCCAAATGGAGGCCGAGGCAGAGCTTTGTATGCATCTCTGTGTGTGGAGTATAGGTGGTCCAGAATTATTTTCCCTCTGGTTGCACATTTAACATGCTGATAGAAATTTGGTTAAACGGATTTAAGTTTCCCTGCATTAAAGTCCCCGGCTACTAGGAGCGCCACCTCTGGGTGAGCGTTGTCTTGTTTGCTTATGGCGGAATACAGTTCATTTAATGCTATCTTAGTGCCAGCCTCTAACTGTGTTTTTTTGTAAACAGCTCCAAAGAATACAGATGAAAACTCTCTCGGTAGGTAGTGTGGTCTACAGCTTATCATGAGAAACTCTACCTCAGGCGAGCAATAGCTCGAGACTTCCTTAATTATTGTGCACCAGCTGTGTTTACAAAAATACATAGACCGCCGCCCCTTGTCTTACCAGACGCCGCTGTTCTATCCTGCAGTACATCTTATAACCAGCCAGCTGTATGTTGGTATTGTCGTTGTTCAGCTACGACTCCGTGAAGCAAAGATGTTACAGTTTTCAATGTCCTGTTGGTAGTTTAATCTTCCCCGTAACTCGTCCATTTCATTGTCCAAATGTTGCATGTTTGCTAGCAGAATTGAGGGAAGTGGGGGTTTATTCGATTGCCTCCGACTTCTCAGAAGGCAGCCCGCTCTCCGGCTTCTCTTTCTCCACCTTCTCTTGACGCAGATCACTGGGGTCGGGGCCTGTTTCCGAGGGAGCTGTATATCCTCCGCCTCGGTCTCGTCAGAGTCGTGAAAGAAGAAAAAGGATTCTGCTTGTCCGTGGTCGGTAATCGCAGTCCTGATGTCTAGAAGTTATTTTCGGTCATAAGAGACTGTAGTGGCAACATTATGTACAAAAGGAGTAAAAAAAATAAGATAAACGAACAAAAAAAACACAATCGGTTGGGAGCACATAAAACGTCTGCCTTCTGCTCCAGTGCCATCTTCCGGAAGTGAATGGTGGGATGTGAACGATGGTAGACGACACACCCCCTTCAACATGCATACTATAAACAGATCAATCTCATCTTGTCTTCTCTTTTTATCTTTGGTTTCTGTGAGAAAAAAAGCATGGCGGCATGCAGAAACTACCCATCATCAGATTACTTTTGATTTCTAGAAAATGTTTTACTCAATTATTTCGATCAATGGTGAGCTCACCCGTGATGTGATTAATTATAATAGTAATTGCTATTAGCTTTTTCACATTGTAGTTTATGTCAGCCGAGAGTTATAAAAATATGACCACTTGTGTTATGTCAATCTTTCCTCAGTTAGCGCTAGGACAAATGTAGCCTACATTTTTTAGATTTGGATGATTGTGTTATGCTGTAGATACTTCTGTGAATGTCTGAACATTGCATTCATAAAATAAACTGCTCACATTCTGGACAACTGTGTAAGGACTGTGTTTGTGCAAAATGTTTCCGAAAAAACATTGTGGCCAGCTCAAATGCTCATTGTTGCATCATTCGAAACTGGCCGTTCTAAATAAGCGTTCTAATCCCACCAGTTTGATCGTACGCTACAGGGACCACTGTAGAATGATTACACCCGTATGTTGGTACGTGTGAAAAAGTTAATTGAAATGCATTCCAGGTGACTACCTCATGAAGCTGGTTGAGAGAATTCCAAGAGTGTGCAAAGCTGTCATCAAGGTAAAGGGTGGCTACTTTGAAGCATCTAAAATATATTTTGATTTGTTTAACACTTTTTTGGTTACTACATGATTCCATATTAAGTGTTTTGTCATAGTTTTGATGTCTTCACTATTATTCTACAATGTAGAAAATAGTCAAAATAAAGAAAAACCCTTGAATGAGTAGGTGTGTCCAAACCTTTGACTGGTACTGTGTATGTGTATATATATATATCAATGCACAGTGTCCAAAGTACTTGTGTACTGTTTACGAGTGTGCACTGTTCTGAAAGCTCCATTACTGCACGGAGATGTCATTAACAGAATCGGGTGAGAGGGTCTATGTTATTTGTCCGTGTAAAATGTATGTTTTCTCTGTTTGGGATGGTGAGGAGCATTTCTATTCAGAGCACACAATTGGGCTGTATTTACTTTGCTGCTAAAAGGGAGTGGCATTGTGCTGGAGTACTTCTGATTAAATGGAGTGCTCTTTAGAGTGGAGAATGCACTTCCATATCAACATTGAGCCCATTCACCTCCACCTAGCCAAGCTCCCTGCCTGCTCTCTGCCACAGCCAGCCACTGTCTCTTGGAACCACTTCGTGCTGCTCTGACACTCAGCACAACAACACTCCAGGGAGGATGACACGTGACAGCAAATAATTTCCCAAGGGTGCAAGGGGAAGCTTGTTAAGTGAATGTTAATAAGAGCTAATGCTGCACTTCGCTTGCAGCACACTGACGGCAGAAAACACAACAAACTGTCAAGGAACAATGGTTTCCCTGGTCCCCCAAACTACAGGTACCATGGAAACGGTGTCTGTAGAAATAAAGAACTGACATGTACGAGATAGCTTCTGAATGCCCGTCAAGGCAGGTTTAATTTCTTCAGAACTTTCCTCGTCCAACATGAGGAGCACTGGAGCTTGCTTAGATCAGGTTATTTTCAAGTTATCTCTGCCCAATGAAGTCTGAAACAGCTAATTAGACATCTAGTAACATCTTTCATGTAAAGTATAATCTCACAGAGAGAAATATAAACCACTAAATCAAAGCATGAACATCTAGTAAGACAGTGTCTCAAGTTCAGTACAGGATCAAAGCAAGCCAAATCTAGCCCAAAACAGCAACATGTTAACACTCTTTAGGGATAGGGGGCAGCATTGGGAAGTTTGGATGAAAAGCGTGCCCAGAGTAAACTGCCTGTTACTCAGGCCCAGAAGCTAGAATATGCATATAATAAGTAGATTTGGATAGAAACCACTCTAAAGTTCCCAAAACTGTTAAAATAATGTCTGTGAGTATAACAGAACTCATATGGCAGGCGAAAACCTGCCAAGTGAACGCCTATCGAATATCCAGTGTCTGTGGGGTCCAATTGCACTTCATAAGGCTTCCACTAGATGTCAACAGTCTTTAGAAGTTGTTTCAGGCTTCTATTGTGAAAGGGGAGCGAATAAGAGCCCTCTAAGCAGATGGCCCAGGTGAAAGCCTTTAGTTTAGTCACGTGCGTGGTCGTGAACGCAAGCTCCGTTCCCTTTCCTTTCTAATGACAACAGTATTGTCTGATTGAAACATTATTGAATATTTATGATAAAATCACCCTAAGGATTGATTAGAAACATCGTTTGACATGTTTCTACGAACTCAAATTGAACTTTTTTTACTTTTCGTCTAGACTTTGTGCCTGCGCTTTGTGCATTTGGATTAATGGACTAAACGCGCGAACAAAAAGGAGGTATTTGGACATAAAGATTAACTTTATCGAACAAAACGAACATTTATTGTCTAAACCTGGGAGTGCCATCAGATGAAGATCATCAAAGGTAAGTGATTAATTTTAATGCTATTTCTGACTTTTGTGACACCTCTCCTTGGTTGGAAAATGGCTGTATGGTTTTCTGTGGCTAGGCGCTGACCTAACATAATCACACGGTGTGCTTTCACCGTAAAGCCTTTTTGAAATCGGACCCAGCGTCTGGATTAACAAGAAGTGTATCTTTAATTGTATGTATAACACTTGTATCTTATATCAATGTTTATGATAAGTATTTCTGTAATTTGATGTGGCTCTCTCTATTTTCACCGTATGTTTGTTTGAGACAATGCATTTCTGAACATATCACGCCAATTTCAAATGAGGTTTTTGAACATAAAGATTAACTTTTTCGAACAGACCAAACATTTATTGTCTAACAGAGTCCTGGTTAGTGATTCATTTTAACGCTATTGTTGACACCTCTCCTTGGTTGGAAAATGGCTGTATGGTTTTTGTGGCTATTGTTGACCTGACAATCGCATGTTGTGCTTTCACCGTAAAGCCTTTTTGAAATCGGACACTGTGGTTGGATTAACGAGAAGTTTATCTTTAAAATGGTGTATAATACTTGTATGTTTGAGGAATTTTAATTATGAGATTTCTGTTGTTTGAATTTGGCGCCCTGCAATTTCACTGGCTGTAGGCCAGGTGTTCCGTTAGCGGAAACCCCTTCCCAGAAAGGTTAAGTTCCCTCCTCGGACTCTTCACTCTCCTGCATCATAACACGCATGGGTTCCTGAATCATGATGCAATCAGAGGCAAGACCAAAGACAATGTAACAACTGGGCCAGTATTTTGCATCTCTTTAGACTCAAGACATGGCCTGAGACGTAGGTAGTCATTTTCTGTGTCTCTGCTGTACAGTACCAGGAACCCCAATAGACATAGCTTGTTGCTCCCGATCTGACCTTCAGAAGTTTGGAGAGGATAGCCAGCTATTGATTTTCTTCAAACAACGGCGTCAGTTTGATGCTGACAGTTGGTAGACATGATGAAGAAACAAGAAACGGATGGTTCCCCTCAACATGACACTGCTCAATTATGTTCACAGATACTAACACGTTTGACCGAGCACAGTTAAAAGGAATGTGTCTGCCTTATTACTGTATATACAGTGCATTCGGAAAGTATTTAGACCCTTCCCTTTTTCCACATTTTGTTACATTTCAGTCTAATTCTAAAATGGATTACAAAAAAAAAAAATAACTCTTGGGCCTGAATGCTAAGTGTCACGTCTGGAGGAAACCAGGCACCATACCTACGGTGAAGCATGGCGGTGGCACCATCATGCTGTGGGGATATTTGTCAGTGGCGGGACAGGGAGAGTAGTCAGGATCAAGGGAAAGATGAAAAGAGTTCAGAGATCCTTGATGAAAACCTGCTCCAGAGGACCTCAGACTGGGGCAAAGGTTCACCTTCCAACACGACAACAACCCTAAGCACACAGCAAAGAAAACGCAGTAGTGGCTTCGGGACAAGTCTCTGAATGTCCCTGAGTGTCCCAGCCAGAGCCCAGACTTGAACCTAATCAAACATCTCTGGAGAGACCTGAAAATAGCTTTGCAGCATTGCACCCCATCCAACCTGACAGAGCTTGAAAGGATCTGCAGATAAGAACGGGAGAAACTCCCCAAATAGAGGCGTGCCAAGCTTGTAGCGTCATACCCAAGAAGACTCGAGGCTGTAGTCGCTGCGAGAGGTGCTTCAACAAAGGGTAAAGGGTCTGAATATCTATGTAAATGTGATATTTCAGTTGTTTTTTATACATTTTCACACATTTCTAAAAACCTGTTTTTGCTTTGTCATTATGGGGTATTGTGTGTAGACTTATGAGGGGAAAAAACTATGTAATCCTTTTTAGAATAAGGCTGTAACAGTACAAAATGTGGAAAAAGTCAAGGGGTCTGAATACTTCCGAATGCATTTAATCCACATATTCGACCTAAAAAATGTCTTATTTGTGGTGATTATTATTGTTCCATATTTTAAACAATCTCCAGTTGTGTGTGACAGGACAGGATACATTCAGTATAAAAAGTCTGATAATTCTCAATGAATGGACCCCTAGAGATCCAATTGAAGGTGGCTCTTTGACTAGGCCTGTACGGTTTCTCTGGGCACAGAGGGTCAGACTTTTCAGACTTTCAGATTTATATTCCACCTCCTGAGCCCAGTATTTAACCACTGGGGTCTCAGAGAGATGGTGTCTAAAGCCCACTCAGTAGAGCAGAACACTGAGGTTAGCTGACACCCAACCCGCCCCAGCCCTGGCTGTCAGAACACAAGTCCAGCCTGACAGGGTGCAGTCTCATTCCACAGACCCATCAAACAGAGAGCCAAGCCACCAAGGACAGGAATCTCATTAAGATTGACCAGATTGCCAGGATAAAATGGCACTCATAAATATCCCAGCCTTATCTGATTTATCTCTGCTTTCACAAAAACAGAGGACTATGAAACAAAATTACCGCATTCCCCCGAGCCATCAGATGCCACAGATTGTTTCAGTGTGTACTGACTGTAAGGACAACCAAATGTATTTCACATCCACAATGAGTACAAACATGGGAACTGCGACCTGCTGCCCTCAAAGCATTGAACTGCATAAACATGCATAATCATGGAAATGTGGATTATTGTCATGCTTGTCAAGTCTTTGGATCCTATTATTACCATCATTCTATTTTCATGTGTTCCTTTGGAGCCATGAATTCTCTGGGCCAGTACAAGTGTACAGTAACTTGGTGTAATCTAATTTCTGCATTTTGGTGTGATTGCGGTGGGAAATTCAGGACTAATCAAGAGAACACTAACACTGACTCAGCTGCCACCGAACAACACACGTGCGTACACACGCACACGTACACACCCGCACCATTTTGTTCTGTATAAAGCATAGACACCAACTCATAGTCATATCTGTCAAAAAAAGAAGAGAAATCCTAACCCTCCAGAAGACAAAATTCAGAATAAAACATACCAAGCATGTTTTAAGAAGGGCTCCCATAGACCGGGGTCTCTAACCCTGTTCCTGGAGAGCTACTCTCCTGTAAGTTTCACTCCAAACCCAGTTGTAACTATCCTGATTCAGCTTATCAACCAGATAATTATTCGAATCAGGTGCACTAGATTAGGGTCAGAGCAAAAACCTAGGGTTGGAGAGGCTGCCATAGACCCATACTAACAGCAACACAATGAGAATTTTGACATAAACAGTGGAGTCTTTGTGGCTCAAATAAAATAGAACAAATCAAATACAATTTTATTTGTCATGTATCGTAAACAACGTGTAGATTAACTGTAAAATACCTACTTATGGCCCTTCCCAACAATTCAGTGAGAAAAATATAGAAAAATAATAACATAAGGAATAAATACACAATGAGTAACAATAACTTGGCTGACGTTTTACATTCTCCCAACCAATTGTGCTATTTTGTTAGTGTTTTTGCATTTTGTAAAACATATTTTTTTACTTATTGTGTATATAATGTTGCTGCTACCATCTCTTATGACCGAAAATATCTTCTGGACATCAGAACTGCGATTACTCACTGCGGACTGGAAGAAACTTTTTCCTCTAACCTGTTATGGCTAGGGGGCAGTATTTTCACAGCCGGATAAAAAACGTACCCGATTTAATCTGATTATTACTCCTGCCCAGAAAGCACATTTTGCAATATTCTAAGTACATAGCCCAGGCATCACGGGCTAGCTATTTAGACACCCGGCAAGTTTAGCACTCACCAATATCAGGTTTACTATTATAAAAGTTTGATTACCTTTTGTTGTCTTCGTCATAATGCACTCCCAGGACTGCTACTTCAATAACAAATGTTGGTTTGGTCCAAAATAATCCATCGTTATATCCGAATAGCGGCGTTTTGTTCGTGCGTCCCAGACACTATCTGAAATGGTAAATCAGGGTCGCGCGCATGGCGCAATTCGTGACAAAAAAAATCGAAATATTCCATTACCGTACTTCGAAGCATGTCAACCGCTGTTTAAAATCCATTTTTATGCCATTTTTCTCGTAAAAAAGCGATAATATTCCAAACCGGGAATGTCCATTTAGCTAAACAGAGGAAAGTAAACAAAGCTTTCGGTCGACGCGGGCACGAGCCTGAGTCTCACAGTACTGTAACCAGCCACTACCCAAACGCGCTACTTTTTTTCAGCCAGAGCCTGCAAAGCCACGATTCAGCTTTTTGCCGCCTTCTGAGACCCTATGGCAGCCGTAGGAAGTGTCACGGGACAGCTAAGATCCTCACTCTTCAATAAACAGAGACAAGAAGAACGACACCTTGTCAGACAGGCCACTTCCTGCATGAAACCTTCTCAGTTTTTTGCCTGCCAAATGAGTTCTGTTATACTCACAGACACCATTCAAACAGTTTTAGAAACTTTAGGGTGTTTTCTATCCATATGTAATAAGTATATGCATATTCTAGTTACTGGGTAGGAGTGGTAACCAGATTAAATCGGTTACGTTTTTTATCCGGCGGTGTAAATACTGCCCCCTAGCCCTAACAGGATATCCTGCTTTCACTGGAACAGGCCCAGATCAACACCTTTTGCGTGAAGAAAAGATGCAGGAAAATATAGAGAAAGCGGGATTTTCCATGCACCGGCAGAACAGAGACGCTACTTCTGGTAAGACGAAGGGTGGGGGTGTGTGTCTTTTTGTCAATAACAGCTGGTGCACAATGTCTAATATTAAAGAAGTCTCGAGGTATTTCTCACCTGAGGTAGAGTACCTTATAATAAGCTGTAGACCACAATATCTACCAAGAGAGTTCTCAACTAAATTATTCGTAGCCATCTATTTACCACCACAGAACGAAGCTGGCACTAAGACCACTCTCAACCAACTCTATAAATTCATAAGCAAAGAAGAAAATGCTCACCCAGAAGCGGTGCTCCTAGTGGCCGGAGACTTTAATGCAGGCAAACTTAAATCAGTTTTACGAAATTTTTACCAGCAGGTCCAAGACCACCTTTACTCCACACACAGAGATGCATACAAAGCTCTCCCACGCCCTCCATTTGGCAAATATGACCATAATTCTATCCTCCTGATTCCTGCTTACAAACAAAAACTAAAGCAGGAAGTACCAGTGGCTCGCTCAATACAGAAGTAGTCAGATGACGCAGATGCTACACTACAGGACTGTTTTGCTAGCACAGGCTGGAATATGTTCCGGGATTCATCCAATGGCACTGAGGAGTACACCACCTCAGTCATCGGCTTCATCAATAAGTGCATCGACGATGTTGTCCCCACAGTGACTGTACGTACATATCCCAACCAGAAGCCATGGATTACAGGCAACATTCGCATCGAGCTAAAGGCTAGAGCTGCCGCTTTCAAGGAGCAGGAGACTAATCTGGACACTTATAAGAAATCCCACTATGCCCTCAGACGAACCCTCAAACAAGCAAAGCGTCAATACAGGATTAACTTCTTCGGGCTAGGGGGCAGTATTCGGAAGTTTGGATGAATGAGGTGCCCAAAGTAAACTGCCTGTTACTCAGGCCCAGAAGCAAATGTAAGCATATAATTGGTAGTATTGGATAGAAAACACTCTAAAGTTTCTAAAACTGTTAAAATAATGTCTGTGAGTATAACAGAACTGATATGGCAGGCAAAAACCCAAGGACAATCCATCCAGAATATTTTTTTCAGCTCACCTCTGACTACAATGGCTGGGAATGGGGATATAAAAGGAAGTCCTCCCATATTGCAGTTCTAGGGCTTCCACTAGATGTCAACAGTCTTTAGAAAGAGTTTCAGGCTTGTTTTTTGAAAAATGAGCTAGAATTTGTAGTTTTTCTAAGTGGCTCCCATTTTGGCTGTTGTGTTTGTAGCACGTTTCGGTGAGTGTGCGTACTTCATTATTTATATCCGATAATGGTCTCCGGTATTCGTCATCTTAAATTGTATTGTTTAGGGTACCTGAGGATTGATTAGAAACGTTGTTTGACTTGTTTAGAAGAAGTTTATTGGTAACTTACGGGATTCATTTTGTATGCATTTTGAACGAGGGACACCGGTGGATTACTGAGTCAAGCGCACCATTGAAACCTACTTTTTTGGGATATAAAGAAGGACTTTATCGAACAAAAGGACCATTTGTTATGTAGCTGGGACCCTTGTGATTGCAACCAGATGAAGATCTTCAAAGGTAAGTTATTTATTTTATCGCTATTTCTGACTTTTGTGACGCACCTGCTTGGTTGGAAAATGTATGTAAACGGTTTTGTGTGCGGGGCGCTGTCCTCAGATAATTGCATGGTGTGCCTTCGCCGTAAAGCCTTTTTAAAATCTGACAAAGCGGTTGGATTAACAAGAAGTTAAGCTTTTAAATGATGTATGACACTTGTATTTTCATAAATGTTTAATAATCACGATTTCTGTGATTTGAATTTGACGCTCTGCAATTTCACCGGATGTTGGCCAGGTGGGACGGTAGTGTCCCAATGATCCGCAAGAAGTTAAGATTGAGTCCTACAACACCCGTTATGACGCTCATCGCATGTGGCAGGGCTTGAAAACTATTACAGAATACAAAGGGAAACCCAGACGTGAGCTTCCCAGTGACGCGGGCCCACCAGACGAGCGAAATACCTTTTATGCTCACTTAGAGGCAAGCAACACTGAAGCATGCACGAGAGCACCAGCTGTTCTGGATGTGATAACGCTCTCGGTAGTCAATGTGAACAAAACCTTTAAACAGGTCAACATTCACAAAGCCGCTGGGCCAACTGTCAAGTGTCTTCACTGACATTTACAACCTCTCCCTGACCGAGTCTGTAATAGCTACATGTTTCAAGCAGACCACCATAGTCCCTGTGCCCAAAGAAGCGAAGGTAACCTGCCTCAATGATTACCAGCCCATGGCACTCACGTCAGTAGCCATGACAAGCCACGGGGCGGTAATCATTTAGGCAGGCTACCTTCGCTTCCTTGGGCACAGGGACTATGGTGGTCAACAGCATCCTCCCGGACACCCTAGACCCACTCCAATTCGTATACCGCCCAAACAGATCCACAGATGACGCAATCTCAATCACACTCCACACTGCCCTTTCTCACCTGAACAAAAGGAACACCTATGTGAGAATGCTGTTCATTGACTACAGCTCAGCGTTCAACACCATAGTGCCCACAAAGCTCATCACTAAGCTAAGGACTCTGGGATGAAACACCTCCCTCTGCAACTGGATCCAGGACTTCCTGATGAACCACCCCCAGGTGGTAAGAGTAGGCAACAACACGTCTGCCATGCTGATCTTTAACACTGGGGTTCCTCAGGGGTGTGTACTTAGTCCTCTCCTGTATTCCCTGTTCACCCACGACTGCGTGACCAAGCACGACTCCAACACCAACATTAAGTTTGCTGACGACACAACAGTGGTAGGCCTGATCATCGACAACAATGAGACAGCCGATAGAGAGGAGATCAGAGAACTGGCAGTGTGGTGCCAGGACAACAACCTCTCTCTCAATGTGAGCAAGACAAAGGAGCTGATCGTAGACTACAGGAAAAGGTGGGCCGAACAGATCCCCATTAACATCGACGGGGCTGTAGTGGAGCGGGTCGAGAGTTTCATGTTCCTTTGTGTCCACATCGCCAATGAACTATCATGGTCCAGACAGTCGTGAAGAGGGCACGACAAAACCTGAAAAGATTTGGCATGGGTCCCCAGATCCTCAATAGGTTCTACAGCTGCACCATCGAGAGCACCCTGACCAGTTGCATCACTGCCTGGTGTGGCAACTGCTCGGCATCTGACCGTAAGGCGCTACAGAGGGTAGTGCGAACGGCCCAGTACATCACTGGGGCTAAGCTACCTGCCATCCAGGACCTATACAATAGGCGGTGTCAGAGGAAAGCCCATAAAATTGTCAGAGAATCCAGTCACCCAAGTTAGACTGCTTTCTCTGCTGCCGCATGGCGAGCGGTACCTTAGTTCCAAGTCTAGGACCTAAAGGGTTCTCAACAGCTTCTACCCTCAAGCCTTATTAAGACTGCTGAACAATTAATAAAATCGCTATCGGACAATTTACATTGACCCCCCCCTCCCTTTTCTACAGTGCTGCTACTCGCTGTTTATTATCTATGTATAGTCACTTCACCCCCACCTACATGTACAAATTACCTCAACTAATCTGTACCCCCGCACACTGACTCGATACCGGTGCCCCCTGTATCTAGCCTCGTTATTGTTATTCTTGTTGTGTTACTTTTTATTATTACTTTTTATTTTCATCTACTTGGAAAATATTTTCTTAACTCTTCTGGAACTGCACTGTTGGTTAAGGGCTTGTAATAAAGCGTTTCACGGTAAATTCTACACTTGTTGTATTTGGCGCATGTGACAAATAAAGTTTGATTTGATATACACGGGGTACCAGTGCTGATTCAGTGTGCAGGGTTACGAGGTAATTGAAGTAGATATGTACATATCGGTAGGGGTATAGTGACTCTTTGTAAGGGCTCTGATCAAAACCGATCCCCTGTTTTCAATCGGCCTATTTCACCAAGGTCCATTGAAGTCATGTCTGTGTCAGCATTATAATACTTCTACAGTTGGCTTAAAATGAAAGTTGCTGACATTTTCGCATGCATTATTCAGCTCTTTTCATGAGGCTCGGAGAGGAAAAGTAAAAGTTCAGAGTTGAACAGTAAGTGAGGGCCATGAGGATGCATCAGTAGTACTTTGTGGTGAGAGTGGAGAAATATGGGTCAGAGAGTCTAATGAAGAGTGTCCCTGAATCTATGAGCCTCCACAATAAACACTGAAAGTGCACTGAAACACTGAAAGTGCTTTTCAAAGAGGCAGTTACATAGGTGTTGGTCGATGTCTTGAGTGCAAGTTTGCACTTCATAAGGCTATCACGGATGACTTGCTGATATAGTCTTGCGCATGAAATGGCCTGTGATATCTTATCTAAAACATTCAGTTAAAATACCAGCGATAATGTAGATAAGCAGTAGGTTGTAGATTGCAAACATAGAAATAGGACTAATATAAAACAAGATGACCAACTGGCTTATGAATCTCAAACATATACACTATATATACAATTAGTGGATTCGGCTATTTTAGCCACACCCATTGCTGACAGGTGTATAAAATCGAGCACACAGCCATGCAATCTCCTTAGAGAAACATTGGCAGTAGCATGGCCTTACTGAAGAGCTCAGTGACTTTCAACATGGCATCCTTATAGGATGCCAACTTTCCAACAAGTCAGTTTGTCAGATTTCTGCCATGCTAGAGCTGCCCCGGTCAACTGTAAGTGCTGTTGTTGTGAAGTGGAAATGTCTAGGAGCAACAACGGCTCAGCCGCAAAGTGGAAGGCCACACGAGCTCACAGAACGGGACCTCCAAGTGCATGTAAATATCTTCTATCCTCGGTTGCAACACCCACTACCACGTTCCAAACTGCCTCTGGAAGCAATGACAGCACAATAACTGTTTGTCAGGAGATTCATGAAATGGGTTTCCATAGCCGAGCAGCCTCACACATGCCTAAGATCACCATGCGCAATGCCAAGCGTCGACTGGAGTGGTGTAAAGCTTGCCGCCATTGGACTCTGGCGCAGTGGAAATGCGTTCTCTGGAGAGATGAATAACGCTTCACCATCTGGCAGTCCGACGGACGAATCTGGGTTTGGCGGATGCCAGGAGAGTGCTACCATAGTGCCAACTGTAAAGTTTGGTGGAGGAGGAACAATGGTCTGGGGCTGTTCTTCATTGTTAGGGCTAGGCCCCTTAGTTCCAGCGAAGGGAAATCTTAACGCTACAGCATACAATGACATTCTAGATGATTCTGTGATTCCAACTTCGTGGCAATAGTTTGGGGCCCTTTCCTGTTTTAGTATAACAATGCCCCTGTGCCCAAAGCAAGGTCCATACAGATCGGTGTGGAAGAGCAACTGGCCTGCACGGAGCCCTGAACTCAACCCCATCGAACACCTTTGGGATGAATTGGATTGCTGACTGCAAGCCAGGCCTAATCGCCCAACATTAGTGCCCGACCTCACTAATGCTCGTGGCTGAATGGAAGCAAGTCCCCGCAGCAATGTTCCAACATCTAGTGGAAGGCCTTCCCAGAAGAGTGGAGGCCGTTATAGCAGCAAAGGGGGGGACCAACTCCATATTAATGCCCATGATTTTGGAATGAGATGTTTGACGAGCAGGTGTCCACATACTTTTGGTCATGTTGTGTACTAGCTGCATTGAAAGCCACATCATAAATCATCACAAATCTGTGTCATCAATGTATGAAGGTCTGTTTTCCAAAAGCACAAACTTAAGATGCACTGCTAATAACAACCCAACCTAAACACAGATTGACCAAAAAACTGAAAAGTAATTAAGTGGTTCTTTCGCTTTTTTCTGTAAATGAAATTCTGTGCTTGGTGTTTCCCCAGGGGACATAACAAACGGGTGCGCTTGACAAATTAAAGAAAAAGCAATTTATTCAAAAACTTTAGGTTAATATGATCCTGACAGCATTCCATTTTAGTCAAACTTGCAAGTGTTTTAGTGCTTTGTTTTGGTGAAAACCATTTTTCAAGCTGTCAAAAAGAAAATGGAAATGAATAAAGCAAAAACATGGAAACATATTTAAAGATCGTGCTTCCCTGGTTTTCACTTGACTAACCCCATAATACCATTTAGGCTACCCATGCGTCTCTTTAAGTTGTTTTGATTGTACAGTGTAGGTAGGGATCTGAATATGTATTTTGAACCTTCGCTCCCACCTGATTTCTCAGGACCACTCTGAAGGTTAGTAATGAGGTAAGGTATGGCAGAAGTTTATACAAGACGGCTTCCCAAATAAAAAAATACTATAATGTATGCTATGGTAGAAATACGATAGTATTCACTGTACTGTTTTTGCGGACTGTAGTATACTGTAGTATTTACTGTAGTGTTTTTGGGGACATTACTGTAGTATTTACTAAAGTGTTTTTGTTTTATTATCTTTGACATTGAAGTGGAGGCTTTCTCCTTGAGGAAACATACAATCCACGTGCAGTGAATCCAATCAAACATTGGCATTACATACCAGTCATCTAGCAGACGCTCCCATCCAGAGCGACCCACAGGAGCAAACCATGGTCAAGCGCCCTGCCCAAGGGTACATCGACAGATCCCCCACCCAGTTGAATCGGGGACCCGAACCAACAACCTCTAGAGCACCGGCCCAACGCTCCCAACCGCCAGGCCACCAACCATTCAAGATACCCCTCAACCATGCAAGACCACCCCACAGTCCCCCCAGAGGGCGTACACATGGTATTTACTATGTGGATTTAAAGCACAAAATAAGAGTTCTTAATAAGGATGCCAATAATAATATGGTTCACAGTTACTCTCCTGATGTTTTGATGCAATGTTAGATTGACTTAAACAGCACCCATATCATCTGCACGGCTCATCGCCTCTGGGAGTTATGTCTTGTCTCAGAACTACCGGAACTACCTCTGTCACCTCTGTGACCCTGTGATACTCTGTAATGTAATTAGCTCTTTGTTTCAGTGTAAAAGCCACAGAGTTGATAACAGTACAGGGAACACAGCAGAGCTCAATGTACAGGCCACGTCCAGGCCGCTCGTCTGACAATCCCCAATCGATACTCAATCAAAGAGTTCATACCCTGGAGCAAAACTGTACTAGTGTCCTGTGGCAGCGGAGCCCTGGAGCTCTTCGTATCTCAGCAAACTGGAACATGCCTCTGACAAAGACAGAGCACAGCGCAGGACACAACCGGTGGAGAGAGAACACCGGTTTGAGATTTTGATATCCATGAACTGTAGGTCTCTCTGTTCAAACACTCCCGGCCACTGTCATTTGAAAGACGCAGGAACAGGTAATGTAAGTAGTGCTAGATGGAAGGTCTGTGTCAAGACACTGAGCAAACTCCTGCTTTAGGTTTGTCCTATCTAATCATAACATTGCCCATGGAAATGTTTTCAATACACAATCAATAACTTGAGCAAAGAAAGGTTATAGTTTTAAACTTTTAATGTGAAAAAGGAAATAAGGAGGGGGGGGGGGGGGGTTCTAGCTTTCACAGTCTCTCAGAGTTATCCCTTTCACAGTCTCTGTGGTCACAGTCAAAGGTCTGACACACACAGACATATGACCGAATGTCCAAGGACTCAACTCAACACTTTCGAAGAGAAGCAGCCTGGCCCTTGCATAAGGGTGCACTCCAGATATAATCTACTAAAATATGCTGTGGTAATAAGACATGTCCTGGGTAAATGTTAATTTCTATAAATACAGCCTGTTGTTTGATTTAACGTTCCCTCATCATATGCTGCATGAATTACCCACTAAACATCCCAACTGAGTATCAAACACGAAGACATAGCTAAAACAGCATCAGACCTTCTAAACCTGACAGCAACAACTGTACATTGGGGATACTCTCAGTCTTCTTCCCAATAAAAGTTTATCTCAGCGGAAAGAGCAGGGGACTTTTTGTAGATGAACTCCAAATCAGTTCTTGATGTTTTATCTATTGACGTAAATAGAGAGAGAGAGACCATCAAAGGCTTGATATCAGCAAGTTTTAAACAGCCTTGGGTATGCATGGCATCATGAATACTAAACCTCCCAGATGTAAACAAACTGAGAAGCTGAAGTTAAACCTCAGCTATCATCAGGCTCAGGGCTCCCAGTTATAGCTCCCTCTTTATTAGCCCAGGACCCAAAGATTAGACTAGCATTGATTTAAATTGAACAAAACATGTCAAGATATTTTTAAATGCTATCTCCATAAAACACTTTTCTGGCTCTCCTGCCTTCAATATAAACCTTTTAAAAGTCCCACCAGGGGACGTGGGCCAGTTCTAAAGGGGTTATCCTGTCGGCGAACACTTATGTGAAACAATGAGGGTAGATAAACTAAATTGGGGAACTGGAAAGAGTGCAGGCTCTTAAAATTCCCAGGCCGTTGGAGCAGAGGCAGATTGAGGCAGGGGAGAGAAGACGGGGGAGAGATTGGTTTGTCTGGTCTCTCTCAGTGGGGCTGTGTGAGTCAGAGCAGGGTCCCCTCGTCTCGCAGAGAGGGGGACAGATAATCAAGCCCCAGTTGATGTGGGACAGAGTAGAGGGACAGAAGGAGAATAGAAACTCTTTAATAGATTAGCAGCGTTCATGTAGTGGATCTGCCACCGGGGAGACCACAGTGGCAGCCACAGCTGCACCTCACAACCCACAGTACTGCCTGATTGTCCCTGGAAGTCTGGGAGAGAGCTCTGATCTGCATAGCACTCACGCATGACGAATGGAGAGGGGGAGAGGGAGGAAGGGATGGGCCCTGAATGATGCAATTTAGGGAGGGATGGGCCCAGAATGATGCAATTTAGTTCAGAGATGAACTAAGAGCCACCACATCAACTGCTAAAAGAGTGGTTTAATTTACCCCAAACCACTGAAATGTATTGGAATAAAGGCATATTCGCATATATTCAGATCAAATCGCACTGAGAATAAAGCATTTTTAGAGAGCTATTTTTTCCACAGAGGAGTCATGCATATTGCTCCTTATGGTAATTCAAAAGAAGAAAGCTCACTTATGATCGCTCCAGACAAATCTAATTGTAGTCTTTTGAGGACAAAAGTGTATAAATGAATGAATAAACAATGAGGGAGTGTTTATAGTTTCTCTAGAGGGGAGACAGACTTTTCACCGTCTACCCCTGAGAGACAGTTGGCTACACCACGATACACATCAGGACGCCTGCAGAACCTGTTCCTGGAGTCTCCCATCTCTAAATGAGGAAGTAGGACTGTCATGTGATGTGTCTCAAGTAAGTATCCCATAACCACTCTAACAAAACATTTAAACCAAGTACAATAATTTTCCATACAGTGTCCATAAGTGTCCAGCCATCAGTATATAGAGTAACCACTTTACTCAATCAACAACAGAGATTGAGTAAAGTGGTTGCTTGGCTTGAAGAACAGATAATGAGGCATTGTGTGAAAGGCTCCCCAAGCTGTGAGCAGTAGTGGGTCTGTGCTGTGAGAGACCCAGACAGCTATGTGAGGAAATCCTAATGGTACAGACAAGGTGCCATTATGCTACAAATTACCTGCCAGCATTAGCGTCACCCTTAGCCCAATAATTTTCTCTCCCGGATCAATCTGGAATCTGGCCTCCCTAGCCCTCCACGGGGGCCAGTCTTGGCAATTAGGTATTGATTTTGTTCTCCTTTTATTTTCTGAACCTGATGACCCAACACCCCGGTAGTCTCTCAGCTCTGCCGCTCCGTGTTCAGTTGTGACAAGTGGGAAACGCAGAAATGTCTCCTGTCAGACGGTGAACCACATGGGAGGAGGTAGAATAGGCTGCAGTAGGGCGATCAGTTCAGCAAGTCTGGACAAGGATTCATTAAGTAGAGCATCATTGGACACTTTAGCATGTTCTCACATATGAGGTCATTGGATACTGGGATAGTGCTAATGGATTTGAGTGTCATTGAATGGTTTGTAGTGGATGGCATGTCATGGTCCTGTTTGGCTCAGCTGGTAGAGTATGGTGCTTGCACCGCCAGGGTTGTCGGTTTTATTACCAGGTGTTACGGAGCTGCCCTTCCTCCCGGGGAAGGACTGCCCGTTCCATGATCTCGCCATCACGGTTGACAACTCCATTGTGTCCTCCTCCAAGAGTGCTAAGAGCCTTGGCGTGACCCTGGGAAACACCCTGTCGTTCTCCGCTAACATCAAGGCGGGGACCCGATCCAACATTCGCAGAGTACGACCCTGCCTTACACAGGAAGTGGCGCAGGTCCTAATCCAGGCACTTGTCATCTCCCGTCTGGATTACTGCAACTCGCTGTTGGCGGGGCTCCCTGCCTGTGCCATTAAATCCCTACAACTCATCCAGAACGCCGCAGCCCGTCTGGTGTTCAACCTTCCCAAGTTCTCTCACGTCACCCCGCTCCTCCGCACACTCCACTGGCTTCCAGTTGAAGCTCGCATCTGCTACAAGACCATGGTGCTTGCCTACGGAGCTGCGAGGGGAACGGCACCTCTGTACCTTCAGGCTCTGATCAGTCCCTACACCCAAAGAAGGGCACTGCGTTCATCCACCTCTGGCCTGCTCGCCTCCCTACCTCTGCGGAAGCACAGTTCCTGCTCAGCCCAGTCAAAACTGTTCGCTGCTCTGGCACCCCAATGGTGGAACAAGCTCCCTCACGACGCCAGGACAGCGGAGTCAGTCACCACCTTCTGGAGACACCTGAAACCCCACCTCTTTAAGGAATACCTGGGATAGGATAAGGTAATCCTTCTAACCCCCCCCCCCCCCACCCTCCCCCCTAAAAAAGATATAGATGTACTATTGTAAAGTGGTTGTTCCACTGGATATCATAAGGTGAATGCACCAATTTGTAAGTCGCTCTGGATAAGAGCGTCTGCTAAATGACGTAAATGTAAATGTAAATGTGTTACGTTCCCCAGTTTCTGTGTTGTAGTTTTTGTATTTGTGAGGGTGTGTTTCAGGAAATGGCTTCCTGAAATTCTCCCCAAGCAGCTGATTGGTCGGCCCCCATTGATGATTGGAGAGCTGACCCCGCCCCCTCGGCAGGACGCAGCTGTCTTCAATTACAGACTCCTTCTGAACCAATATAAGCCAGTGCTCTGTTGCTCAGAAGAGAACCAGATGATTGCTGAGAGAGGAGGCTGATGGCTGAGGGTTATATCATGTTGGTTGTTGCTAACAGAGATGGTTATATTATGTTAGTTGTTGCTGAGAGAGCTGATGGTTAATTCTGTGTTAGTTGTTGCTCAGAGTTTTTTGTTAAGTATTGTGTAGCCGCTGCTTCTGAGGTATGTGTGTAGCCGATAGGATGAAGTGGTTTTGATTATTGAAATTGTTTATAATATTCTTTCATTTGTTCCCAGGGGGGAAGGGGAAGGCACCTAGGGAGTGCTTGGGCATGAGGCCCGCGGGCATACATAATCAGTCATATTCACTGTCTATGCACACTAGGTAAGACCTGGTCGGACCATCCCCTGTATTTTGGTTAGTGCACCAGGTGGTGCTAGATGGGTAAGTAGTGGGTAGGCAGGTAAGATAGGAGAGGGGGCTTTGATATTTACTTTCTTTGCTTTGGTTCTGTCCAGCCCCTTTTCCCCAAAATTACCGTGCAACGGAATAAATTCTCAGTAAACGGTAATTCTCTGCCTTTTGTCATCCTTACTCGCACCTACAGTCCCATACCTCTTTCACACCACGTGGAGTTGAGTTGTAGGAGGGTGTTACGTTCCCTCTTCCTAGAGGCATGCGTAACACCAGGGCCATCCATACACAAAATGTATGCACGCATAACTGTAAGCTGCATTGGATAAAAGCATCTACTAAATTGCGTTTATTATTATGATGTTAGCTGATGCAATGTTAGTGGATCGTGCAAAAGAGTACACAATAGCTTTGCCCTGACCATCGTCTGTGAGTGTGTTTGTGTGTGTCAGAGAAGAATGACTGGCCCCTCTCATTGAAGCCATGGAAGTTCAAGGCTGACTGCGGTACTGGAAGCATAATTACTTCTAATAGACCAGATGTATGTCCTTTTATAAAAAAATAACACACAGAAGAAGCTATAAAGAGAATTTATTTGCTAATTGCAGTACCCTGGATGGCCTTCGACTTGAGTTACCATTGAGAGGAGGCAGCACTGACCTAGCCTGCAACATCCTTTCCTGTAGTAGTTCAAACTGCACATTTGAAGTTTTTTATTGTACTATCTTGATCCTACAACAGTTTCATAACCCGGGAACTTTCCTGTCCCATCCTGATAATAATCTGTCCCATCCCGTGCTCATTTTTAATCGCAGAAATAACATCCTCTGTTAGCTGCTTGTCTGTCTGTCCCCTGCTCTGCATGTGATTAGCCATCATCAATCACTGTATATATGGCAGCCATAGCAGCTGCTCCGTTTGGCTGTTGCTCAGTAAAGATTGTCTATTACTGTATATGGATAAATAATCTATATTATGTAATCTATATTAGGCCTACACATGTTTTTTTTTTTATATAAAAAAATATAATATTCCTATACTGCCCATTCCTTTGAACTGCCGATTCTGTCACGTTCAGAACTTGACTCTAGAACTTCCCTCCCATTCCTGACGGAGTCCTGTTCCCGTGTCAACCTGTACATGTTACGCCATTCGTATAGTCTTCATATACAGTGCATTCGGAAAGTATTCAGACCCCTTCTACATTTTGTTACGTTACAGCCTTATTCTAAATTTGATTAAATCAATAACAATCCTCATCAATCTACCCACAATACCCCATAATGACAAAGCTAAAACAGTTTTTTTTTAAATGTTTGCAAATGTATTACAAATAAAAACATGCCTTATTCACAAAAGTATTCAGAACCTTTGCTATGAGACTCCTGTTTCCATTGATCATCCTTGAGATGATCCTTTCTACAACTTAATTGGAGTCCACCTGTGGTAAATTAAATTGATTAGACATTAATTGGATAGGCACACACCTGTCTATTTAAGGTCCCACAGGTTACAGTGCATGTCAGAGCAAAAACCAAGCCATGCGGTCAAAGAAATTGTCCGTAGAGCTCAGAGACAGGATTGTGTCGAGGCACAGATCAGGGGAAGGGTACTAAAACATTTCTGCAGCATTGAAGGTCCCCAATAACACAGTGGCTTCCATCATTCTTAAATGAGAGAAGTTTGGAACCCCCTATACTCTTCCTAGAGCTGTGCAGTGATGCTCCCCATCCAACCTGACAGACGTTGAGAGGACCTACAGAGAAGAATGGGAGAAACTTCCCAAAATCGGGTGTGCCAAGCTCGTAGTGTCATAACCAAGAAGACTCGAGGCTGTGATTGCTGCCAATGGTGCTTCAACAAAGTACTGAGTAAAGGGTCTGAATACTTATGTAAATGTGATATTTCAGTTGTTTTTTATACAGTTTCACACATTTCTAAAAACCTGTTTTTGCTTTGTCATTATGGGGTATTGTGTGTAGACTTTTATGAGGGGGAGAAAACTATGGAATCCTTTTTAGAATAACACTGTAAAGTAACAAAATGTGGAAAAAGTAAGGGGTCTGAATACTTTCTGAATGAACTGTATATAGTCTCTCTCTCATGATAGCGATCGAACTTAGGGCTACCAGTGTGTTACCGATTCATCGTTCTTACAACGGCCAAAGATGTAACGTGTTTCTCAAAACACCATGCAGAAAAAACATTTGCTAACTGTGTCGTTGGAGCATGTGTCGATACATCTTACCTCAAAATTAGAATTATTCCACAATGCTGATCAGCTCCAAGAGATATATTATCACCTACACTCGTAGAAAAAAAAGGTGCTATCTAGAACCTAAAAGGGTTCTTCGGCTGTCCTCATAGGATAACTCTTTGAATAAACCTTTTTGGTTCCTGGTTAAACCCTTCTGGTTCCAGGTAGAACTCTTTATGGGTCCATGTAGACCCCTTTCCACAGAGGGTTCTACATGGATCCCAAATGTTTTTAGCCTACTCTATTGCACACATGTTGTTAAACATCATGAAATATATTGCGGTACAGACAGTAGCCTACAAATAGCAAATTAGAAATCAATTGAGTGAGCTTGAAAATGATTTCAATATAATTGTAATATACAGGCCTATGTAGCCTACTATATTTATATTTTAATACAATAATCTCGGTTTTCATTTGAATCATCCTTTGTTGTTTGTAGCCTAACAATTGCAGACATTGGCAACTTTTGTATTTCTAGTCAACTGCGTTCTGAAGTTATTGGAGAGATCTTCTGTTTATAAAGTGACACGGAAGGGCAAAAAATTATCTGACAACGCACATATCTGTTCTACGAGTGGTCTGAGGCAGTCAGTAAATAAGAAGCATTTTCAATTGCAACTTTAGTACCAATGGTTTTGAAAAACAGCTTGGAGATTTAGCGATGCTCCTACGAAGGTTCTTACGATTAACTTAGCCTTAAGATGCTTTTGGGAAACTGAGCCGAGAGCAAAGCAGAGTCAGACTGCGTAGAGGAATGCAGATGCATCCTTCACATCCATTCTCACAGCTGGAGCCTCGGCGATAATTACTTCTGATAGAGACACACATTTGATGGTAAAACTTGCACAAACCCAGTTATCTGGAATATGTTCATTTATTCCTCATCATGTTCAATTTCATGAGAAGGATTTGTTTAAATACTTAGCTGACAAAAAACAAACATGGCCTGAGTACTGAGGGCAGATATAGAAAAACACCCACCCCCAACACAAATGGCCAAATAGAGGCATGCACTTTATTCCACACAGATACCTTGAAGATGTACTGTAAATATTTTCATGAACTGTAGCAAGGCAGACCAACTATTCTAAGGCTGTCAAAAAAGATGGGGTGCTTGGGGTATAGGAGAAATTGAGAGAGTAAAAACAAAAAGCAAACGAGAGTGCATGTCGAAATGTACAAACAACCTTGGGGCATGCATGGCAGTGAGAGAGGAGTAAGATAGAAAGAGTAAAAATGGAACTGAAAAGGAGTGTGGGTAAGTAAACAGAAGGGGAGAAAGGCTTGCCAGGAGAGCTGGGCTTGGGGTTGCTCAGTTATCAGTTTGCACAGAAATGTCAGGAGCAGTGAGCCTTTGTCCCCTGCAGCCTCCCCTGTTGCCTGCTGGCCCCCACAACAGAGACAAACACACCACACATCACATACATCACCATACTGTATTATCACATACTACAGTAAAACACACACTCCACACAAACATAATTTCCATGGTAGTTTAGAGGGTTTGTTTGGGGGCAACTATACTAAGTATGCTGTGGTATGGTTAAGTTATTCTTGAAGAAATATGGTGTGGAATATTGCAGAACATATGTAGGGTAAAGAGTGAGGTAAATAAAATAAGGCAACCCACATGAAATAATACTATAGAAGGCCTAAATACTACAGTATTCACTCTAGTGTTTATATTCTCTTTACTGTAGTATTCATTGTAGTATACTGCAGCAATTAAAGTTAACGATAATATAAAAACTGTAGTATATTCTATAGTAATTCATGTATTGTTTTTCAGTTTGTAGTATACTGTAGTATTTACTGTAGTGTTTTGTGCGGCCTGTAGTATACTGTAGAATGTACTGTAGTGTTTTTGGATACAGCCCTTAGCAGTGGCATATTGGCCATATATCACAAACCCCCGAGGTGCCTTATTGCTATTATAAACTGGTAACCAATGTACAGTAATTAGAGCAGTAAAAATAAATGTTTTGTCATACCCGTGGTATTCGTCTGATATACCACGTCTGTCAGCCAATCAGTATTCAGGGCTCAAACCACCCAGTTTATAACATAGTTTATTATTTATTAACTGTAGTGTTTTTGCAGATAATACTGTAGTATTTACTATAGTATTCTACAGTATACTACTAACTTCTATAGTAAGTACTACACATGTTAGTGTGTAGTGTAGTATTCTACAGTATACTACAGTATTCGATTTTGGAAAGCACACAAACACATGCTTGCTCCTCACACATTAATATCGAAATCAAACAAACAAATTAACTCCTCTACAGGTTGTGTGTTACAGTAATGTAATTTTATGGGAGGGTAAGGGTTAACCCTGGGGAGCATGTTTGAGGCCAGCAGTAGGGTTGTAAGGTCTCTGATTGGACCCCTCCTCCTGGGAAGTCCATATTGATGACAGGACAGGACAGGCCAGAGGTCCAGGACTCGTCTAGGACCTGTCCACCTCTATGATTAATGATGCAGTCAGTGGTCATTTGCTGAATGACATGGGGGCATTTTGAGTGTGAGGCTGTGGGGTTGGGTCCTGATTAGGATGGTATTGGCAGGGGCATAATTATGAGACTGATCCCATTAACCTCATCTCACACCCACCCCTGTCCACATAGACGCCTAGCTAAATAACTACGGTACACCTTGCCTGGTGCCACCTCTCAGGAGCAGGGGCAAAGTGCACTAAATTCATCTCATTACATTCTACTGGCACTGTGTGTGATTGACTGAAAACGTATCCCACCTGCCCCCCCATAACCCGCTTCCAACAACCCTGAGAGCTGTAGCAGTGAAATGAGAGCAGGATTTAATTGTCTCCTCTGTACATCATCAGTCAGATCCCTCATCTCAATTTGATTTACCATGGCAACTGCGCCAAAGAGATGTTATGAAAATATAGTGAAATTAAATCAAGACCAGAGCGTTTTTGAAACATATCATAGCAAATAAAACAAATCAGCTTCAATCTTATTAAAGCGAGTCACTCGGAGGACCTGATTCTACTTTGTAGAATAAATCGAATCCAAACTAGGCAGGAAACTACACAACATAGCCAAAAGTATGTGGACACACCTTCAAATGAGTTGATTCGGCTATTTTAGTCACACCCGTTGCTGACAGGTGTATATAATCAAGCATACAGCCATGTAATCTCCATTGAAAAACACTGGCAGTAGAATGGACGTTACTGAAGAGGTCAGTGACTTTCAGCGTGACATCGTCATAGGATGACACCTTTCTAACAAGTCAATTTGTCAAATTTCTGCCCTACTAGAGCTGTCCCGGTCAACCGTAAGTGTTGTTATTGTGAAGTGGAAATGTCTAGGAGTAACAACGGCTCAGCCACAAAGTGGTAGGTCACATAAGCTCACAGAACGGGACCGCAGAGTGCTGAAGTGCATAGCGTGTAAACATTGTCTGTCCTCGGTTGCAACACACACTACCGAGTTCCAAACTTCCTCTGGAAGCAACGTCAGCACAATAACTGTTCGTTGGGAGCTTCATGAAATGGTTTTCCACGGCCAAGCAGCCACACACAAGCCTAAGATCACCATGTGCAATGCCAAGCGCCGGCTGGAGTGGTGTAAAGCTTGCCGCCATTGGACTCCAGAGTACTGGAAACACGTTCTCTGGAGTGATGAATCAGGCCACCATCTGGCAGTCCGACGGACGAATGCCATGACAAAGCTACCTGCACGAATGCATAGTGCCAGCTTTAAAGTTTTGGGAGGAGTAATAATGGTTAGGGCTAGGCCCCTTCGTTCCAGTGAAGGAACATTTTAACACTACAGCATACAATAACATTCTAAATGATTCTGTGCTTCCAACATTGTGGCAACAGTATGGGGAAGGCCCTTTGTAGTTTCAGAATGACAATAACCCCGTGAATAAAGCGAGGTCCATACAGAAATGGTTTGTCGAGATCGGTGTGGAAGAACTTGACCGGCTGGCACAGAGCCCTGACCTCAATGCCATCAAACACCTTTGCGATGAATTGGAATGCCGACTGCGAGCCAGGCGTAATCGCCGACATCAGTGCCCGACCTCACTAATGCTCTTTTGGCTGAATGGCTGTTATAGCAGCAAGGATGGACCAACTCAATATTAATGCCCATGATTTTGGAATGAGATGTTCAATGAACAGGTGTCCACATACTTTTGTTCATGTAGTGTAGTTCTGAAATGTTAATGCAGTGGAATTTGCAAAACCTTAACTTGTCTTAGTAAAAGGATTCACACTTTTAACTAAGATGATTCATCTGTATTTTGGCCTGAACCTCCATATCCCAATAAAAACCTAGCCCGCTGGGTATCTGTCATATTCCTGAATCCCACCCAATTCACTGCAAGGCTTTAAACCATAACTTTACTAAGAGCTACAGGGATATCTAAAGTAATTCCATCATTTGGACCTTTGGCTATTAGAAAAACCTGCTTTGGTTCTTGATATTAGTTCAATGTGCAACCAAGAGCTCTGTGCCTACTGTTTTACTACCCCAATGAGAGTTTAACATCATTATGACTTCATTAGCCAAGCTGTATGCATCCATACAGCCAAACGGTGCAGTTGAAGACTATTGTCACCATGGGGAATAACACTGCATTACTCTACTGACTGTGGGATTCATTTCTCACTTTGCCTGCTGACTTTCCTCCCTCATCTTCTGTACATAGTATACTGTACATAGTGTTATGTACAGTATATTTGTTTGTGTGTAGGGATAGGCATTTGAAATCATTTCACTATGCAAATAATATCATAACAATTCTTCGGATTTCCGGACAGTTCTGATGTTTTGTGTTATTGTTTATACTTGGACACTTGCTTACTGCGCAGCCTACGTAACAGCTGCAGCACATCTCTCCTGAGTCGCACAGGCTGCGCATTAAGAAAGTTGGGCAGGGGCCAGCAGTGTGTGTGACACCTGAGGGAGAGAGAGAAAAAGTAGCCACTGAATCGCGTTAGTTAGACAAACTTGTAAATGCCATAAATTATCTATCATCCCATCTGGCAGTGCCGGTCTTTACAGCATCAAATCGATGTAAAGAAGCTAGCTAAGATACCCAGAGGCTATTTTGTTGCGATACCCATCCTTGTCTACAACGTTCCATTCAGATTAAACAACAGCCCACCTGTCGGTTGCTCGTTGTGACCTACTACTTCTCATTTAGCTAACTTAATTTCGTAATTGTTATTCCATTTTGCATTGATTGTAGATCTCCCACTTCATGTTGCTACACATGGAGCCTCTGTAGTGCCAACAGCAACAAGCTACACACGTTAATTAAAGCAGTGTAGGCTATTAGGTAGCCTATGTCTTTTTATGGGGAATACGTAAAAAAAATGAAATTCTAAAGTTTGTTATTTTATTAAATTAAGTGTATCAAATGGCATGCTATATCCTTGTGTGTAGCAATGTCACATAGATCATTTTATTTAATTGAGACAAAGCCTTTTGATTTGATGTGATTTTCATTGATAAGAATTCTTTATTTCACTCAAAAATGAATACTTTCGCAATGTATTCAAATACCAACGTCTGTTCAGATATTCAAATAGCTGTGCCCATCCATATTGGTGTGCTAATGATAAGAGCACAAGGACCTGATATCATCTCAAATCGAATCAAATTTTATTGGTCACATACACTGTTTAGAAGATGTTATTGCGGGTGTAGCGAAATGCTTGTGCTTCTAGCTCCGACAGTGCAGTAATATCTAACAAGTAATATCTAACATTTTCACAACATATACCCAAGATGCACGTAATTCTAAGTAAGGAATGAATTAAGTTTGCTGACGACACAACAGTGGTAGGCCTGATCATCGACAACAATGAGACAGCCGATAGAGAGGAGATCAGAGAACTGGCAGTGTGGTGCCAGGACAACAACCTCTCTCTCAATGTGAGCAAGACAAAGGAGCTGATCGTAGACTACTGCCGCTCTTGAAATGCACCTGCTGTTGATGGAGTGCACCACGGGGGGGACGCCTGCGTCCCACCTAGCCCATAGAGGTTAAGGATACATATATACTACCAGTCAAAAGTTTGGGGTCACTTTGAAATGTCCTTGTTTTTGAAAGTAAAGCACATTTTTTGTCCATTAAAATAACATCAAATTGATCAGAAATACAGTGCAGACATGGTTAATGTTGTAAATGACTATTGTAGCTGGAAAGGGCTGTTTTTGTTATGCAATATCTATATAGGTGCACAGAGGCCCATTATCAGCAACCATCACTCCTGTGTTCCAATGGCACGTTGTGTTAGCTAATCCAAGTTTATCATTTTAAAAAGCTAATTGATCATTAGAAAACCCTTTTGCAATTACGTTAGCACAGCTGAAAACTGTTGTGTTGATTAAAGAAGCAATAAAACTGGCCTTCTTTAGACTAGTTGAGTATCTGGAGTATTAGCATTTGAGGGTTCAATTACAGGCTCAAAATGGCCAGAAACAAAGACCTTTCTTCTGAAACTCGTTAGTCTATTGTTGTTCTGAGAAACGAAGGCTATTCCATGCGATAAATTGCCAAGAAACTGAAGATCTCGTACAATGCTGTGTACAACTCCTTTCACAGAACAGTGCAAACTGGCTCTAACCAGAATAGAAAGAGGAGTGGAAGGCCCCGGTGCACAACTGAGCTTGAGGACAAGTACATTAGAGTCTCTAGTTTGAGAAACAGACGGAATGCATACGTATTCACGTCCTTTGCTATGAAGCCCCTAAATAAGATCTGGTGCAACCAATTACCTTCAGAAGTCACATATTTTGTTAAATAAAGTCCACCTGTGTGCAATCTAATTATCACATGATCTGTCACATGATCTCAGTATATATACACCTGTTCTGAAAGGCCCCAGAGGCTGCAACACCACTTAGCAAGGGGCACCACCAAACAAGCGGCACCATGAAGACCAAAATGTACAGGGTTGGGTTATAAAAAAATATCAGAAACTTAGAAAATCCCACAGAGCACCATTAAATCCATTATTTAAAAATGGAAACAATATGGCACCACAAAAAAACCTGCCAAGAGAGAGCCGCCCACCAAAACTCACAGACCAGGCAAGGAGTGCATTAATCAGAGAGGCAACAAAGAGGCCAATGATAACCCTGAAGGAGCTGCAAAGCTCCACAGCAGAGATTGGAGTATCTGTCCATAGGACCACTTGAAGCTGTGCACTCCACAGACCTGGGCTTTACATAAGGGTGTCCAGAAAAAAGCAATTTCTTAAGGAAACAAATAAACAAACACGTTTGGTGTTCACCAAAAGGCATGTAGGAGACTCCCCAAACATATGGAAGAAGGTACTCTGGTCAGATGAGACTAAAATTGAGCTTTTTGGCCATCAAGGAAAACACTATGTCTGGCGCAAACGCAACACCTCTCATCACCCTGAGAACACCATCCCCACAGTAAAGCATGGTGATGGCAGCTTCATGCTGTGGGGATGTTTTTCCATCGGCAGGGACTGGGAAACTGGTCCGAATTGAAGGAATGATGGATGACGCTAAATACAGGGAAATTCTTGAGGGAAACCTGTTTCAGTCTTCCAGAGATTTGAGACTGGGATGGAGGTTCACCTTCCAGCAGGACAATGACCCTAAACATACTGCTGAAGCAACACCCGAGTGGTTTAAGGGGAAACATGTAAATGTCTTGGACAGGCCAGACCTCAATCAAATTGAGAACCTGTGGTATGACTTAAAGTTTGCTGTACACCAGCGGAACCCATCCAACTTGAAGGAGCTGAAGCAATTTTGCCTTGAAGAATGGGCAAAAATCCCAGTGGCTAGATGTGCCAAGCTTATAGGGACGTACGGGGACTCTACAAAGTATTGACATTGGGGGGGTGAATAGTTACGCAATGAATTGTTATGCAGTTTTCTTGTCTTAATTCTTTATTTGTTTCACAATAAAATATATTTTGCATCTTCAAAGTTATAGGCATGTTGTGTAAATCAAATGATAGAAACCCCCCCAAAATGTATTTTAATTCCAGGTTGTAAGGCAACAAAACAGGAAAAATGCCAAGGGGGTGAATACTTTCGCAAGCCATTGTATGCCTCTTATCCAGATGGGAGAGGGCAGTGTGGTGGCGATTGCATCGTCTGTGGTTCTATTGGGGCGGTAAGCAAATTGAAGTGGGTCTAGGGTGGCAGGTAAGGTGGAGGTGATGTAATCCTTAACTAGACTCTCAAAGCACTTCATGATGACAGAAGTGAGTGCTACGGGGCGATAGTCATTTTGTTCAATTACCTTTGCTTTCTTAGGTACAGGGACAATGGTGGCTATCTTGAAGCATGTGGGGACAACAGACTGGGAAAGGGAGAGATCGAATATATCTGTGAACACACCAGCCAGCTGGTCTATGCATGCTCTGAGGATGTGGCTTGGGATACCATCTGGGCCAGCAGCCTTGCGAGGGTTAACACGCTTAAATGTCTTACTCACGTCGGCCACGGAGAAGGAGAGCCCACAGTCCTTGATAGCGGGCCACGTCGGTGGCACTGTATTATCCTCAAAGCGAGCAAAGAAGGTGTTCAGTCTGTCCGGAAGCAAGACGTCGGTGTACGCGATGTGGCTGGTTTTCCTTTTATAATCCGTGATTGTCTGTAGACCCTGCCACAAACGTCTCATGTCTGAGCCGTTGAACTGGGTCTCAACTTTGTCCCTATACCAACGTTTAGCCTGTTTGATTGCTTTGGGGAGGGAATAACTACACGGTTTGTATTCTTCCATATTCTTGCCATGGTTAAATGCGGTGGTTCGCGCTTTCAGTTTTGCACGAATGCTCCCATCTATCCACGGTTTCTGGTTGGGGTAGGTTTTAATAGTCACAGTGGGTACAACATCTCCTATGAACTTCCTGATAAACTCATTCACCGTATCGGTATATGTGTCGATATTATTTTCTGAAGCTACTCTGAACATATCCCAGTCCGCGTGATCAAAACAATCTTGAATCGTGGATTCCGATTGGTCAGACCAGCGTTGAATAGTCCTTACCACGGTTGCTTCCTGTTTGAGTTTCTGCCTATAGAAGGGAGCAAGATGAAATCGTGGTCCAATTTCACGAATGGAGGGTGAAGGAGGGCCTTATATGCATTATGGAAGGTAGTATAGAAATGGTCGAGCGTTTTGAATTTCGGTAGCCTTTTCCTCAAATTCACTTTGTTAAAATCCCCAGCTACAATAAATGCAGCCTCAGGATATGTGGTTTCCAATTTGCATAAAGTCCAGTGAAGTTCTTTGAGGGCCGCCGTGGTGTCCGCTTTGGGGGGATATAGACCTCTGTGGCTATTATTGACAAAAATTCTCTCGGGAGATAGTACGGACGGCATTTGATTGTGAGATATTCTAGGTCGGGTGAACAGAAGGACTTGAGTTCCTGTATGTTATCACAGTTACACCGTAAGTCGTTAATCATAAAACAAATACCTCCACCCTTCTGCTTCCCGGAAAGATGTTTGTTCCTGTCGGCGCGATATACTGAGAACCCAACTGGCTTTAAAGAGTCAAACAGAGAGTGCCATGTTTCCGTGAAGCAGAGTATGTTACAATCCCTGGTGTCTCTCTGAAAAGCAACTCTCACCTTGAGCTCATCAATTGTATTATCCAGAGATTGGACATTAGCGAGTAAAATACTCAGGAGCGGTGTGTGGTGTGCACGCTTCCTAAGTTGGATCAGAAGACCGCCTCGAGTAACTCTCCTTCGCCTGTGTTGTTTTGGGTCAGCCTCTGGAATAAGTTAAATTGCTCTGGGAAGAGCAAACAAAGGATCCGCTCCAGGGAAGTCGTAATCCTGGAAGTTCTGGTGAGTTACCCTTTTGTGTTGTGCAAACTCACTCTCTCTCTCTCTGTCTTTTTCTCTGTCTCTCACAAACACACACACTATTACACACGGCCATACATATATGTGCACACACGCACCCACACACACACACACACCCACACACACACACACACACACACACACACACACACACACACACACACACACACACACACACACACACACACACACACACACACACACACACACACACACACACACACACACACACACACACACACACACACACACACACACACACACACACACACACACATAGTGACAGCTGAGTGAGTGGTAAGGGAGGGTGAGGTGCCTTGTGACTGGTCTAAACCACAGTGTTTGAGATTGCTACAGTAACCAGCCCAGAGAGGGCGAGTAGCAAACGAGGGAGAGGGGCCGGAGCCGGGGATAGCAGAGCAGCAGAGCCCCAGACAGGGCCAGCTGGAGACCACAGAGGAAATGTGATATGGTGGAATGAGTTCAGACCTCTAAGGGCTCTGCTCTCTCTCACTGACTTTCGAATTTCTGCAGCCCATAGAAGTGGAAAGAAGAGTGAGGAGATTTCATCCACTTTCCAAATGGTCTGCTTCCTGTGTGATTCATTGAACAACAAAAAGACAACAACAATAACCTCGTAAAAGGAGGAAAGGAATGAAAAGCTCAACTGATGATGTTCATCTTTCTATGGTCACATTTCTTGCCAAGGTGTGTACGAAGCACGTGCATTATTCTGACACATTCATGGGTTTTTTCAAAATGTGTCAGTGTATGTCTTTGAAAATTGAAGAAGCACTTGAGAACAATTATGTTCTCAAGTACTGAGCACAAATAATCAATATGACAAAGTAATTACTACCAAAATGTTCCTGTCTCTCTTTTGTCCCCTCAGCTGCTTTCACAGAGACCACCATTAATTCAACACTATGAAGTCTAGTCAAAGAATGGTTACTGCTGGCGGTAGCAGACAGTCGATAATGACACTCAGTCACCATCTTCATACTAGCTTTCCCTTGACCCAGGGTTGTCTTCAGTAGGAACCAAACGGCTGAAATGGGGAGAGTCTCCAATAACGTGTCCAATAAGAAACGCTTGTTTTCCTTTTCCATTGCAAAATGTTGGCAGCAGTGTGCACTAATTAATATTACCCAACATGGCCATAGAAAAGCAGAGAGAGCAGCATCTCCTACCTGTAGGTGAGCCCTCCAGCACCTCCCCAGCGTAGCGGGTCTCCTTGAAGATGGGCCTGTTGTCATTCTGGTCATTGACGTCCACGAGCAGGGCTACAGGACCCTCCACCAGCTTCCCATTCAGGTCTGTAACAGACACCTCCAGCTGCAGGCAGGACACACAAGGGTCAGGACAGGAGTTCAAAGGTCACAAGAGTATTTCACTCATCCAGTTGGCATTGCAGGGTTTATGCGGGATGAACACGGGTAGATAGACATGTGAAAGTATAGAGTACCTGATTGCGTGTTAAACACCTGAGAGATTAATGTATGAGAAGAAGAGGTCAATCAAGTGGTTGAAAATGTGTAAAAAAAAGAGTATTTTGTATGAACAAGAGTAGTTTATGTATTTATTCTCGGACTCAAACACACACACACTCGGCACATAGGCACGTAACAAATAAAGCAGTGACTACATTGTTTCCAATGATATTCCACTTAAAGCACTGTAAACTCTATGTAAAAAAAAAACAGAAAGTGGTGCAAATCTAGTGCTATTCCATTTGCCTCTGTTTTCTCTCTCTCTCTCAATTTCACAACACTACAGCAGCAGAACTTATAATGTAATGAATAGATGGACAGTGATGAAAGTTAACGACTGTAATTTTCAGCCAAATGATGTCGCAAGCATTTATCTCCCGCTGAAGTGAAAATGTCACTTAGAGAGAGACTTTGAAACATCAGTCCTAGGCTCTGTGCAGGGGGGGTAATTACATTGCGTTTTGTTGCCCATGGTCCGCAATTACTCTCAACCAGCAGGAGAGATGAGTGGCTGTTCCTGTTCCTGAATGAAATGGATGGATCTGGTGTTAGAGACCTGCTCTGCCATGTTACCAGTGAGAAGACACAATGAGAGGACACATTAGGCCTGTTCTCAGATATGAAGAGGTCCTAGTAAGCTCCAAACCACAGGAAGCATCTCAAACTCACTCACCCCACTGGGCGCACACATCAGTTCAACATCTAGTTTGGATTTACATTTAGTTGAGTTGTCTGTTGTGAATTTAATGTGAAAACAACAAAACATTTTTTGGTCATTGGATGTCATTGGATTTAGGTTAAAAGTTAGGTGAAAAAAAAGACAAAATGCCCTTTGGTGATGACTTTTTGCAAATCCAATGACTTTTCATTGTCATAAAAATATTTTTTGGGGGTTGAAATGATATTGAAACAATGTTGATTCAACCAGTTTTTGCGCAGTGGGACTCCTCACTCACTTCCCAGAATGACTCTAGAGTGTGCTCTCATCAAACTATGGATTCTTTCATTCACCATAGTTATTTATCTCTCCCTATCTTCCCTCTTCACAATGTCCCCTTCTCTCCCTCGATCCACCTCCACTTCTCTCCCCTCCTAGCTCTTGACACTGTATCAGGGACCTGTGTGATGAAAGGCACTCCCTCCCTCCATCCAGCCTGCTGTCCTGCCTGGTAGCCTGCTGTGCTGCCTGGTCTGCCTGCCAGCCTCTATCAGGCTCTGGAGCTCCTGGAGACAGACTGTACATAAGCCCTCAGTGTTGTGGTGCTTATCCTGCCTTCCTCTGCCATACAGCTCCTGGTTTCTCACTGTGATATCTCTATGCAAAAGGGTGGAGCTTCATTGGCTCTTCCTATAAGAAAAGTTGAGAGCCCTCCCCCCACAGGCCCATATCATTTATTTATGTATTCAACATCTCCTTACGCTGCTGTATGGGCCCAGTCTGTCAACCCCTCACCAGCGGGACCTCTGCGGCTTAGCAGAGCACAGGCGAAACAAACAAATTCCAACATCTGACACAAGGAAGCTGATTGAATTACTATGAGTCAGAGTGTGAGCCCAGCTCTGCTTAGTTAACATACCCACCCATGTCTGAGATCCAATTTAGCACTATGTGTCGTACACTTCAATGTTGAAATGAGAAGCCTTAATGTTAATTCTTCCCTACCTGCCCCATAGTTTATATGGAGAGTGTCACGGGATACTAGGAGTGGTGGTAGAGTCAGGCGCAGAGAGCAGAGGTGAAGTATAACGACCTTTATTCTTCCCGGCACAAAACGGTCAACGCCAAAACCAACGGGCGCGTAAAACAAATGACCAACCCAGTACAACGGGCAAAACAGTCCAAAGAGAGAATACAAGGCGTAAGCCAGCACATCCAAAATAAACACAACAGTAAACGTAATCACGCACAAACCTGGGCGGGCTAAGCAGGCTTAAATAAACACAAATCAAGAACACAATAGGGAACAGGTGCAACCAATAAGACTAAACAAACAGAAAAGGAAAAAGGGATCAGCGGTGGCTAGTAGGCCGGCGACGACGACCGACAAGCGCCGCTCGAGCAGGCAGGGGAGCCACCTTCGGTGGGATTCGTGACAGTACGATTTCAAAAAGGTTTTACGGCGAAAGCATAAATTTAGAGTATGTTAGGATAGTACATTTACAAGAGTTGTGTGTAATGTTGTGCCAATTCAAAGACAGGCGTCACCAAAACCATAAAATCAGCTAAAATTATGCACTAACCTTTTACAATCTCCAACAGATGACACTCCTAGGACATTGTGTTAGACAATGCATGCATTTTTAGTTCTATCAAGTTCATATTTATATCCAAAAACAGCGTTTTACTGTGGCGTTGATGTTCAGGAAATCGTTTCCCTCCAATAACCGGCATTCAAGTCAGCACCACAAATTAAATAATTAAAATTAGAAAACATTGGTAAAATATTATATTGTCATTTAAAGAATTATAGATTTACATCTCTTGAACGCAATCAACTTGCCAGATTTAAAAATAACCTTACTGGGAAATCACACTTTGCAATAATCTGAGCACTGCGCCCAGAAAAATACGCGTTGCGATACAGACTAGCCGCCATGTTGGGGAGATCTAAAATCGAAAATACTATGTAAATAATCCATTACCTTTGATTCTCTTCATCAGATGTCACTTCCAGGTATCACAGGTCCATAACGAATGTAGTTTTGTTCAAAAAAGCTCATCATTTATGTCCAAAAATCTCCGTCTTGTTAGCACATGATCTAAGCCCGCCGGACTTCACTTCATGAACGAGGGGAAAAAATATATTTACGTTCGTTCAAACATGTCAAACGTTGTATAGCATAAATCATTAGGGCCTTTTTTAACCAGAACATGAATAATATTCAAGGTGGACGAATGCATTGTCTTTTATAACGTATTGGAATGAGGGTACCCAACATGAACTCCCGCGCCAGGTGTCTAATGGGCCATCATCGTTCCATGGCTCTTGTTCGGTCAGATCTCCCTCCAGAAGACTCAAAACACTTTGTAAAGGCTGGTGACATCTAGTGGAAGCAATAGGAAGTGCCAAAATATTCCTCAGCCCCTGTGTTTTTCAATGGCATAGGTTTAAAGGTAATACAACACATCAGGTATTCACTTCCTGTCAGAATCTGTCTCAGGGTTTTGCCTGCCAAATGAGTTCTGTTATACTCACAGACACCATTCAAACAGTTTTAGAAACTTTAGGGTGTTTTCTATCCATATATAATAAGTATATGCATATTCTAGTTACTGGGTAGGATTAGTAACCAGACTAAATCGGGTACATTTTTTTATCCAGCCGTGCAAATACTGCCCCCTAGCCCTAACAGGTTAAGGAGCCTGGCCGATAGGAGATTGTGAAACGAAATCGGGTAAAGAACATGGCCCACCTGGCCTGACGGGGATTCAGTCTCCTAGCTGCCCGGATGTACTCGAGATTATGGTGGTCAGTCCAGATGAGGAAAGGGTGCTTAGCCCCCTCAAGCCAGTGTCTCCACACTTTCAGAGCTTTGACTACAGCTAACAACTCCCGGTCCCCCGGACCGAGCTTCCGAGAAAAGAAAGCGCAAGCGCGGAGTTTTGGTGGCGTGCCCGAGCGCTGTGATAGCACGGCCCCCACCCTAGTCTCGGACGCGTCCACCTCCACTATGAGTGATTCCATGCAGGAAGTGGCCTGTCTGACAAGTTGTGTTTCATCTTGGCTCTTTTTATTGAAGACTGAGGATCTTTGCTCTAACGTGACACTTCCTACGGCTCCCATAGGCTCTCAGAGCCCGGGAAAAGCTGAACGATATCGAGGCAGCCTCTGGCTGAAACACATTATCGCTTTTGGCAAGTGGCCGATCAGAGTACTATGGGCTTAGGCGCGTGCCCGAGTCGACCGAATGCTTTACTTTCTTTCGTCTGTTTACCTAAACGCAGATTCCCGGTCGGAATATTATCGCTTTTTTATGAGAAAAATGGCATAAAAATTGATTTTAAACAGCGGTTGACATGCTTCGAAGTACGGTAATGGAATATTTAGAATTTTTTTGTCACGAATTGCGCCATGCTCGTCACCCTTATTTACCCTTTCGGATAGTGTCTTGAACGCACAAACAAAACGCCGCTGATTGTATATAACTATGGATTATTTTGAACCAAACCAACATTTGTTATTGAAGTAGAAGTCCTGGGAGTGCATTCTGACGAAGACAGCAAAGGTAATAACATTTTTCTTATAGTAAATCTGACTTTGGTGAGTGCTAAACTTGCTGGGTGTCTAAATAGCTAGCCCTGTGATGCCGGGCTATCTACTGAGAATATTGCAAAATGTGCTTTCACCGAAAAGCTATTTTAAAATCGGACATATCGAGTGCATAGAGGAGTTCTGTATCTATAATTCTTAAAATAATTGTTATGCTTTTTGTGAACGTTTATCGTGAGTAATTTAGTAAATTCACCGGCAGTGTTCGGTGGGAATGCTAGTCACATGCTAATGTAAAAAGCTGGTTTTTGATATAAATATGAACTTGATTGAACACAACATGCATGTATTGTATAACATAATGTCCTAGGGTTGTCATCTGATGAAGATCATCAAAGGTTAGTGCTGCATTTAGCTGTGGTTTGGGTTTATGTGACATTATATGCTAGCTTGAAAAATGGGTGTCTGATTATTTCTGGCTGGGTACTCTGCTGACATAATCTAAGGTTTTGCTTTCGTTGTAAAGCCTTTTTGAAATCGGACAGTGTGGTTAGATTAACGAAAGTCTTGTCTTTAAAATGGTGTAAAATAGTCATATGTTTGAAAAATTGAAGTTTTTGCATTTTTGAGGTTTTTCGAATAACGCGCCACGGGATTACACTGGCTGTTACGTAGGTGGGACGATTTGGTGCCACCTACCCTAGAGAGGTTAACGTACAGGTCATGCTCCAGCAGTCGCCCAAGCGCCTTGCACACCAGGGATACATGCGCGGGGCATGTGGCGGAATAGATCAGGATGTCATCAATATACACCAACACATCCTGCCCATGCAGGTCCCTGAGAATCTCGTCGACAAAGGATTGAAAAACAGCTGGAGCATTCTTTAACCCATACGGCATGGCGAGGTACTCATAGTGGCCCGATGTGGTACTAAACGTGGGATTCCACTCATCTCCTCCCCGAATACGCACCAGATTGTACGCACTCCTGAGGTCCAGTTTAGTGAAAAAACGCGCTCCGTGAAATGATTCCACCTCCGAATGGTTGAGAGGTAGCGGGTAACTAAACCCCACTGTGATGGAATTTAGACCTCGATAACCAATGCACGGACGCAGACCTCCCTCCTTTTTCTTAACGAAAAAGAAACTCGAGGAGACGGGTGACATGGAGTGCCGAATGTACCCCTGTCTCAGAGATTCTGTGATATATGTCTCCATAGCCAACGTTTCCTCTTGTGACAATGGGTACACGTGACTCCTGGGAAGTGTAGCGTTTACCTGGAGGTTTATCGCGCAATCCCCTCGTCGATGAGGTGGTAATCGGGTCGCCCTCTTCTTACAGAAGGCGATAGCCAAATCGGCATATTCAGAGGGAATGCACACAGTGGAAACCTGGTCTGGACTCTCCACCGTCGTCGCACCGATGGAAACTCCCTTACACCTGCCTGAACACTCCTCTGACCACCCTCTGAGCGCCCCCTGTCTCCATGAAATATCAGGATTGTGATTGGCCAGCCAGGGAATCCCCAGCACCACCGGAAACGCAGGCGAATCAATGAGGAAGAGACTAATCCGTTCCCCATGATCCCCCTGCGTTACCATGTCCAGTGGAACCGTGGCCTCCCTGACCAGCCCTGACCCTAATGGTCGGCTATTTAAGGAGTGCACGAGGAAAGGTTGGTCCAACGACACCAGGGGAATCCCTAGCCTTAATGCGAGCCCACAATCCATAAAGTTTCCAGCTGCGCCTGAATCAACTAGCGCCTTATGCTGAAAAGAGGGAGAAAACTCAGGAAAAGTTATAAGCACAAACATATGGCCAACAGGGAGCTCTGGGTGAGGCTGGTGCTTACTCACCTGGGGTGAACGAGGAGTGCTCTGCCTGCCATCCCGATTCCCAGAGGAGCTCCTCCAGCACCGGTCGGCAGTGTGTCCTCTCCGACCACACCGGGTACAGAAGGAGCCTCCTCCTCCGGTTCCCCTCGATGCGACCCCCCCCCCCTAGCTCCATGGGGATGGGAGCCGGAGGGCCTGGAGGTGGAACCAACAGGGCCCGTTCTGGACACCCGCGGGCAGCCAGGAGGTTGTCGAGACAAATGGACATGTCAATGAGTTCGTCTAGGGAGACGGTCGTGTCCCGACAGGCTAGCTCCCGGCGGACGTCCTCCCAGAGGCTACCACGATAGTGGTCCATCAGGGCCCTGTCATTCCACCCCGCCCCAGCAGCCAAGGTCCGGAACTCCAGAGCAAAGTCCTGTGCGCTCCTCGTCTCCTGCCGCAGGTGGAACAGCCATTCACCCACCGCCCGGTCTTCTGGTGGGTGGTCGAACATGGCCCGGAAACGGCGGGTGAACACGGGGTCCCTCGCCGAGTCTGGGCCATAGCACACTGCGTTGGCCCACTCCAGGGCATGACCTCTCCCGAGGGAGTCGGACGAACGGTAGCCAGGTACAACTCCAGCTGTAGCAGGAACCCCTGGCACCCAGCCGCCGCTCCATCATACTCCCTGGGGAGAGCCAGGCGTAGGGCCCCGGATCCGAACGCCAGAGGAGGGTAGTAGGTGGAGGGGGAAGAGGATCGGGGGATGAGGTAGGGAGACCACTCTTCACCCATCGGTCCATCCTCTCCATCATTTGATCCATGGCCGAACCGATCCGGTGGAGAATGCTGATATGATGGAGGACTCGTTCCTGCATCGATGGGAGAGGGGGTGCGGCTGCTCCTGCTGACTCCATAACTGGTGCGGGATTCTGTCACAGGATACTAGGAGTGGTGGTAGAGTCAGGCGCAGAGAGCAGAGGTGAAGTATAACGACCTTTATTCTTCCCGTCACAAAACGGTCAACGCCAAAACCAACGGGCGCGTAAAACAAATGACCAACCCAGTACAACGGGCAAAACAGCCCGGAGAGACAATACAAGGCGTAAGCCAGCACATCCAAAATAAACACAACAGTAAACGTAATCCTGCACAAACCTGGGTGGGCTAAGCAGGCTTAAATAAACACAAATCAAGAACACAATAGGGAACAGGTGCAACCAATAAGACTAAACAAACAGAAAAGGAAAAAGGGATCAGCGGTGGCTAGTAGGCCGGCAACGACGACCGCCGAGCGCCACTCGAACAGGCAGGGGAGCCACCTTCGGTGGGATTCGTGACAGAGAGCTACTCAGTATGCTCATTGTACTCTGCACTGTCTGAAGATATTGTCGGAAGACGTCACGTACCGGTACCTTGAAAGTGTTTAACCCCAGACTGGATCAGTGTCATTTCAAGAGATAATGAACACTCTAAAACTAAAATGAGAAAAATTGAATTAGTGTATGACATCACTTGACATTACAGTCACACAGTCACCTCTGTCCACTGTTTCACACCATCAGAATAACTTATGTAACCGCTTCCTCTCTGCCGTCCAATAGAAATAGCTAACAGGATAATTCCCCTGAGAGTCAGACCCAAGGTATCCATCACAGAGAGTGGTCCGGTGGCAGTGCCCTTCTCTTCTCTTATCTAGCACATGAGCTGCTCCTGCTCCCCTCACTATTAGTAATGCATGATATCTCTCCCCATCTCTATCACACAGGTCATCCACTCTCCCTCTATCTCTTCTATCTCTTCTATCTCTCCATCTCCAGTGGTGGGCCCCAGGCCAGGCGCACAAGGCATAATGGTAGTATTGAACAGAAGGTGAAGTGAGAGCGTTAGGGGTTAGAGACCTAATGGCCCTATACATTATCAACTCTTCTCCTCTGTCCTTTCTCCTCGACTGTGTGGTCGGTGTGGAAGCAGCAGCACAGACTACAGTACAGTAGCAGGGGATTTTTATGAGGGGCCATTTCCTCTACCTCTGTCTTCATCAGCAAAACTGACTCCCAACTAATGGTGCTCACATGAGCAAACTCACAATCTCATCTTCTCCAGCAAACCATGTCCCACACAAACACAAAGGTTAAAATCATAAAAATCATAAACAACATATAGTATATATGTCTGTATATGACCTAGACTCAAAAACACATACCATCTAGTCCTGTGTATCTGATCCGTCTTGTCTGAACCATCAAAAGTCATTCATGTTTCAGTGTTTTGTACCGTAGCATATGTGTGGTTTAAATAAGCCACCTAACATTACTAAGTACACCTTAAAAATACTAACAAACAAAACACATAGACTAATCCTGATAATTACACACACACCCACACACACATGCACACACACCAAAAGTACAAAACATGAATAGGGTAACAGCTAAATGAGATAACACATTCATTTAGGGATATTTAGGAACACAAAAGGCCTCCTTTGGAGACAGGGATTTATAAACAGGCCCCCCTGTGAGTCCTATTGATATTCTCCTTGACACAAACACACCTCACAGCGTGCCATGTCTGAGTGACTAAGATAACATTAGCTGTGAGCAAGGCACCTCACATCTGATCTTTGGAGAATGTATGAACAGCGCCATCATCTGTATGGGAGACAAAGGAAGCCCGACTTCAAATGCAGGACTGTGCATACTGTATGCAATTACTTTTCAAATACCACAAACTCACCCCATCAAATAGCTTTAATTTGCCAGTCTAACTCAGTGACAGTCAACACACACCTCAGCTAAATGACACTGCTTGCCTTGTACTCTTACCTCTGTTGTTTTCAAACATTCCATTTCTTCCAAATGTTTACACCCTGTCAATTGCACTTAATCTCACAGTACACACTCCTGGTGCTGTACAGAGAAATGCATTTACAGCTATGTTCACTGGAGTTTTAGACAATGTACACAAATTCTATGTACTACAGTACATTTCTTTACTTCTTTCTTTGTCCATGTGACTAGAACTCTGTCTCTGGCGAGGTGAGGTGAGATGACCCTTCTGGCTGGTGGAAAAACATGTCATGATGCAAGGCTCTCTAATTACACACTGTTCCTGCTTTATCTGTTGATTTATTTCTAAATCAGGGCCAGATGAATGAGAGATACCAGACCAGTGATTTAAGAGATAGCTAAAGAAAGCCACACCGTCCGCTGGCCGTGTGTTTGCACATCCATTATGCATTGTACCTATAAATTCATTATTCATACATACTTTGGGTATCGAATTTACCTCATCGATTTCAGTAGCTTCTACAAATTATCAGGCAGCCTTATTTTGACAAGCATTTGTATTAAACAATAGAACATTTGACCTTACATCAACTGAGATTATTATGTGTAAGTACTTGGAATGAGTACTTGTCTGTAGCCCAGGACCTCTAACCGAGATAATTTAAATTGTGGGTGAAACAAGTCAGCTACAGCAATGCAGTAAGACAGGGCTTTGTATAGTGCTGAATAAGTCAAATGCTGTAGAAGACAATAGATAGAAGACAACGACTGAAGTCAGTGACAACATACTTTACCTAGCATAGCTGGGTAATTCACTTCTCAAATCTGTAACTCCTCTCTCTTTCTTTCTCCGATAGACATACCAGCAACTACTTACTATGGGACTATGAAACACATGCACTACCCCCCATAGTCTCACACACGTTCTGTGGAGTCGACTGAATTAACTCCCACACGTCCCCATGGCACATGCTTAACTAGTATCTCAATGTGGATGAAAGCCTGTGGCCCCAGAGGAACAGCGCACTGGTATGGCATGTGTAGGAGCCTATATACTTAGAAAAAAGGGTTCCAAAAGTGTTCTTCGGCTGTTCCCATAAGAGAACACTTTTGGGTTCCATGAAGAACCCTCTGTGGAGAAGAACACTTTTAAGTTCTAGATTGCACCTTTTTTTCTAAGAGTGTATAGGAGACTTTAACATGTAAGAGCCTGCAGCTCACTCCCAAAGGTCAAAATTAATGAAGGGAGAATTTTCATGTACTTAAAATACAGTCATTGAGCATTATTTGCTAAATCTGCATACATTGCTGAATGACTCGTAATGCACTCGTAAGCATGTGGTGCCCTGAGAAAACGAGCCAAAGGCAGCGAGAGAATTTCACAGTCCAAACTGAATCAATGGCAGGCACGTTGCCCTAATTTCCCGGTGCCATTCCTGAGAGGGAGGCAGCTAGCTGCTAATGGGAGCCCAGTGGCAATGCATTGCATTCTGTACACAGCTCTGTGCTTGTTCGAAAAATGAGTTAGCGATTTCTATCACTCTAAATATTTCCTAAAGTTTAAAATGTGTGAGTTTTTAAGAGGCGGCAGTGATTTAATTTGGAGGAAAATTACTTATTAAAGGTAGGGAGAATGAGAGAAGACGGGTTTCTCTCGCTCTCTGGTGAGAAAATTACACGCAGCGCACATCACTGGCTGTCACAGTCCGCCATTACAGCATGTTAATTAGCTGAGTTGGCCATGCCTTCACAAACTACAGATATCAGAACACTCACTTCTCCATGCGTACATAATTCTCTTTCCCTTTCTCTCTCTCCCTCTCTCTGAGTGGTTAGATATCTTTCTATCTTTATCACTGTAAAAACTAAGAGATCAAATATTTCAAATTGAGCCATAAGAGCTCTCTACTACCCTTTATGGTTGATCAACCTTCTCTGTCTACCTCCCTCTCTGAGTGGTTTGCTAGCTCTCTCTCTTACTTTCTCTCTCTCTTACTCAACATTCAAGAGTCAACTCTACCATTTACTAGCCTCACATGCCGTCTGATCTCGCTAGCTTACATGGATGTTCGCTTCATGGTAATAGCGCAGTGGTAATCAGTCTGGTAATTACGAGGCCAACCATTTACTGTAGATTGAATAAAACACAATGGATAATATCTGCTTGAGTCACGTATCGTTGATAGTTTCCACATTGACGTCTCACAAAAGGGATCGTCAAACACAGCCTTAGTCCAAAAAAGAACATTGATGAAAACCATTTCACATGCACACACCTCTGAAGAAAAAGTCAGTAACCTTGACATGAGAATGACTGTTCCTTTTTAGTAGAGGAAAGCCATTTATTGGGTTCCCTCCCTGAACTACAATAACCACTAAAACAGAATACTGTACACCTTGAATAAGCATTAATTGACTAACACAGAGGATGAAAGGAGCTATAGACCACTGCAGAAGCAACCATGCATTGCAAAACTGGAGAGCAACCTGTCCGGTGAAGTCCACAAAACATATTGCATGTATCAAACAGTTACATGACCTACAGCAGGGATCATCAACTAGATTCAGCCACTGGTCAATTTCTTTCTTGAGCGGATGGTCAGAGGGCCCGAAGATAATTACAAATAATTTGTAGACAGCAAATTGACCGCAAGAAGCCCAAACAGATATAATATTTGACTAAAACATAATTTCAAAACTTGCTTACATTTGTATACAATCGCATATATCTAATCACCTATGCTTAGTCTAATATGGTGACAACTAAAAGATACCAAAAACGATTTAGTCCAATAAATGTAAGCTTAATATGATATGGCTGTCCTTGGTACAGATTTCTCTGTGGGGGGGGGGGGGGGGGGGGGGGTGCATGCGTGAGTGTGTGGTGTGCGTGAAAGTAGAATAAGCATGTTGACTCACCCTACTTCTAGAGAAACCACAATACCATCCTCCTCTTTCATGTTGGTCTATGACTCTGTCATACAGTACACACTTTTAGATTTGGTTGTCCTAGGCTACCTGGCTAAAACACTTGCTTTCTAGCCTAACTTCCTTTCATGTGCAACAATGCGCCAGGCCAGCTAGTTAACAATATTATACTACTTCTTCTAGCTACATGTTGAACTTCCATTCTCTCAGGCCAGGGGCACAGTGTGTGAATTTATGGTTGGATCAGAATCACCATTATAATCATTGGCCAGTACGGAGAATTAAGTAAAACCACAATTCTAAATCCCTATCTCCATCCATGGCTATGGCCGATTTTAGCTAGCTAGCCACCTGAGGTCAACGACACAAGATGCAACAATTCAAGTTTTTTTTCTGTCAATGATGTTTAGCTTCTGATATGATTAGTTCAGGAATTTTTTTTTTTGGGGGGGGGGGGGTCGAGATGAGGAGGGGGATAATTTAAGATACTCTGAACCTTGAAGAGGTAGGTTTTCAGGTGCTTTCGGAAGATGTGCAGGAACTCTGCTGTCCTAGCTTTAGGTGGAAGCTGTTTCCACCATTGCGGTGCCAGGACAGAGAAAAGCTTGGACTGGGCTGAGCGGGAGCTGCACTCCCATAGGGGTGGGAGGGCCAAGACACCAGAGGTGGCAGAACGGAGCGCTTGGGTTGGAGTGTTGAGTTTGAGCATAGTCTAAAGGTAGGGAGGGGCAGTTCTTCTTGCTGCTCCGTAGGCAAGCACCATGGTCTGAGCGCACATGCTGATTGGCTATTATTTTATTGAAAAAAATATCAAGGGAGGCCAAATGCTCGCTGGCTTCCCTTGCATTCAATGCTACGGGCGGCAACAATGCCATACACTTTTGGACCAGACAGCATCAGATAGATATCCTGCATATACTGAGACAAAGGGCTGTTTCGTTCGCTCGGATGCTTTCTCCGGTGAAATACATTCAGCCTATTGCGAAATTAAGGACATTTATGGTCATTTTTTAGGGGGAAGCCTGGCTTCCGCTTGGCATCCATGAATACATGCCACTGAGTTTTTCTCTAATCAGTTAGAAATGCTACAGAATATTGGCTGCTGACTATGTCGACTCTTTTGGAGAAAAGGCTTGGAGTAGCTTAAAGGCTTGAAGTACATCAAACAAAAAAAAAATCCTGCCTCTTTCCTTTTCCTCTCGCACTTGCTCACTTGCTCACTCTCTCGCTCTCTCTGTCTCTTTTCCTCTCTCAGTATGGACACATTGACTTTGAAACGAAATCCCTGTGAGGGCAGCTAGAGAATGGGTTCATTAGAAAAGAGGGCCCTGTGCTGTGGCTGTGTGTGGCCTGGACCACAGTGGGGCTCTGCTCATTGTGACATTGAAATAGAGCTGAGTGGGGACTTTATCATTTACCTTAAATATACTCAGAAAGGACTGTATGGAAGTGCTGAAAGAGCCAAGTCAAGCATTAGAAAGCCGCTCCACTTCATCATGTTGAAGATTCACTCTGTATTTAGCTCCTAGTAGGCATTCAAGAGCCTGCCGCGCATTCCTCACATTCCAGAGAGACTGCTCTCCTCTCCTGCAGCTCTGCCTATTTCAGGCTACCTCTACCTCCAACACATCACACCTGCCTCAGTGGACTGGGCTGGCCCTAGCCTTTTGGGGGCCCTAAGCGAGATTTGGTTTGGGTGGCCCCCACCTCGCATCAAAAAAAAATTGCGGCCCCTCACTTGACAGTGGAGAGACATTTTTCCTGCAATTCTATTTATTTTTCCATAGGGCAGAAAAAAAATATGTTTTACAGTTAATTTCCTGTAATTCTAACCATTTTGCCATGTGGTGGAGGTACATTTTAGCAGTTTTAAAAGCCTACAAGAGCGGAAATAAATGTTCAGCTGAAAGACAAATCCCATAGCTTACCCATGATGTTGCACAATGATTTAAGTAATCGTTTTAGTCAAAGTATGATATATTTGGGTTTGAAGTGGTAACTTTTGATAACGTGCTAATACTTTTCAGTCTATGTTTCTTTACAGGGCTGGGTTTTATTGGAATGTTACCAACCACCAGCATGGCATTGTTAATTAATCAGAAACACATGCAAAGTTCTTTCTCTTTGTGAGTCACGACAGAGCTGAGCAATATTATAGATAATCTTTAACAGAGCTGAACAGCTTTTTGCCGTAGCCTACACTCGGCCGCCTGAGCCATGAAGCAAATTAAAACAGGGTGTGAAAACCTCCATGCCCCTCCACTTTTTTACCAGCAGATTATCATAATCCATTGGATAATTTGTGAAGTTTCACTTGGTTTTAGCTAGTCTGTATCGAGCAAAGTCGTTGTAACCTATCATTTCAGCTGTGAAAACCATGGCATGACCATGGGTTGACTTGGCATTTCTGTAGAGAAGCTGAATAGCCTGCCAGCAGCCTATCATTGCAATGTCGAAAAACAAATCTCTAGTCCAAACTGTTCAATAGCTAGACTATCCATATTACCAGAGCTTTTTTATATTCTTTCTATCTCTATGGCGGATTTGCGGACGCAATTAATGGAACATCCCAAAACTTTAGAGATAAAAATAGATGGCAAAGTTAAAGATACTGGTTTCCCCTATTCATCTGTGGAACACGTTTCCCTAAATGCTTATGACAAATCCAGCTCCAGCTGTCAGTGCCCTTCTTGTTGTTATTTGTCCACTCCATGAGGAAATCACCACAATGTTCCCACCCTCAATTCGTGAATATGTATTAGCAGCCTGCTTCATTCTTTGGAGGTGGAACCTAAACGGGAATTTTCGCTGTAGGAAAGGAATTATGTTGAAATATGTATGAAATCTGCATACATTGCTGAATGACTCGTAATGCTCTCGTAAACATGGGGTGTCCTGAGAAAACGAGCCAAAGGCAGCGAGATAATTTCACAGTCCAAACTGAATCAATGGCAGGCACGTTGCCCTAATTTCCCAGTGCCTTTCCTGAGAGCGAGGCAGCTAGCTGCTAATGGGTGCCCAGTGGCAATGCATTGCATTCTGTACACAGCTCTGTGCTTGTTAGGAAAATGAGTTAGGGATTTCTATCACTCAAAATATTTCCTAAAGTTTAAAATGTGTGAGTTTTTAAGAGGAGGCAGTGATTTAATTTGGAGGAAAATTACTTATTAAAAGTAGGGAGAATGAGAGAAGACGGATTTCTCTCGCTCTCCGGTGAGAAAATTACACGCAGCGCACATCACTGGCTGTCACAGTCCGCCATTACAGCATGTTTATTAGCTGAGTTGGCCATGCCTTCAGAAACTGCAGATATCAGAACACTCACTTATACATGCTTACATAATTCTCTTTCCCTTTCTCTCTCTCCCTCTCTCTGAGTGGTTAGATATCTTTCTATCTTTATCACTGTAAAAACTAAGAGATCAAATATTTCAAATTGAGCCATAAGAGCTCTCTACTACCCTTTATGGTTGATCAACCTTCTCTGTCTACCTCCCTCTCTGAGTGGTTTGCTAGCTCTCTCTCTTACTTTCTCTCTCTCTTACTCAACATTCAAGAGTCAACTCTACCATTTACTAGCCTCACATGCCGTCTGATCTCGCTAGCTTACATGGATGTTCGCTTCATGGTAATAGCGCAGTGGTAATCAGTCTGGTAATTACGAGGCCAACCATTTACTGTAGATTGAATAAAACACAATGGATAATATCTGCTTGAGTCACGTATCGTTGATAGTTTCCACATTGACGTCTCACAAAAGGGATCGTCAAACACAGCCTTAGTCCAAAAAAGAACATTGATGAAAACCATTTCACATGCACACACCTCTGAAGAAAAAGTCAGTAACCTTGACATGAGAATGACTGTTCCTTTTTAGTAGAGGAAAGCCATTTATTGGGTTCCCTCCCTGAACTACAATAACCACTAAAACAGAATACTGTACACCTTGAATAAGCATTATCTGACTAACACAGGGGATGAAAGGAGCAATAGACCACTGCAGAAGCAACCATGCATTGCAAAACTGGAGAGCAACCTGTCCGGTGAAGTCCACAAAACATATTGGATGTATCAAACAGTTACATGACCTACAGCAGGGATCATAAACTAGATTCAGCCACAGGCCAATTTTTTTCTTGAGCGGATGGTAAGAGGGCCCGAACATAATTACAAATAATTTGTAGACAGCAAATTGACCGCAAGAAGCCCAAACAGATATAATATTTGACTAAAACATAACAATTTCAAACCTTGCTTACATTTGTATACAATCGCATATATCTAATCACCTATGCTTAGTCTAATATGGTGACAACTAAAAGATACCAAAAACGATTAAGTCCAATAAATGTAAGCTTAATATGATATGGCTGTCCTTGGTACAGGTTTCTGTGTGTGTGTGTGTGTGTGTGTGTGTGTGTGTGTGTGTGTGTGTGTGTGTGTGTGTGTGTGTGTGTGTGTGTGTGTGTGTGTGTGTGTGTGTGTGTGTGTGTGTGTGTGTGTGTGTGTGTGTGTGTGTGTGCGCGCGCGCGCGTGTGTGGTGTGGTGTCCGTGAAAGTAGAATAAGCATGTTGACTCACCCTACTTCTAGAGAAACCACAATACCATCCTCCTCTTTCATGTTGGTCTATGACTCTGTCCTACAGTACACACTTTTAGATTTGGTTGTCCTAGGCTACCTGGCTAAAACACTTGCTTTCTAGCCTAACTTCCTTTCATGTGCAACAATGCGCCAGGCCAGCTAGTTAACAATATTATACTACTTCTTCTAGCTACATGTTGAACTTCCATTCTCTCAGGCCAGGGGCACAGTGTGTGAATTTATGGTTGGATCAGAATCACCATTATAATCATTGGCCAGTACGGCGAATTAAGTAAAACCACAATTCTAAATCCCTATCTCCATCCATGGCTATGGCCGATTTTAGCTAGCTAGCCACCTGAGGTCAACGACACGAGATGCAACAATTCAAGTTTTTTTTCTGTCAATGATGTTTAGCTTCTGATGTGATTTGTTCAGGATTTGTATTTTTTTTTTGGGGGGGGGGTCGAGATGAGGAGGGGGAGAATTTAATATACTCTTTGAACTTTGAAGAGGTAGGTTTTCAGGTGCTTTCGGAAGATGTGCAGGGACTCTGCTGTCCTAGCTTTAGGTGGAAGCTGTTTCCACCATTGCGATGCCAGGACAGAGAAAAGCTTGGACTGGGCTGAGCGGGAGCTGCACTCCCGTAGGGGTGGGAGGGCCAAGACACCAGAGGTGGCAGAACGGAGCACTTGGGTTGGAGTGTCGAGTTTGAGCATAGTCTAAAGGTAGGGAGGGGCAGTTCTTCTTGCTGCTCCGTAGGCAAGCACCATAGTCTGAGTGCACATGCTGATTGGCTATTATTTTATTTTTAAAAATATCAAGGGAGGCCAAATGCTCGCTGGCTTCCCTTGCATTCAATGCTACGGGCGGCAAAAATGCCGTACTCTTTTGGACCAGACAGCATCAGATGGATATGCTGCACATACTGAGACAAAGGGCTGTTTCGTTCGCTCTGATGCTTTCTCCGGTGAAATACATTCAGCCTATTGCGAATTTAAGGACATTTATGGTCATTTTTTAGGGGGAAGCCTGGCTTCCCTTGGCATCCATGAATACATGCCACTGAGTTTCTCTCTAATCAGTTAGAAATGCTACAGAATAGTGGCTGCTGACTATGTCGACTCTTTTGGAGAAAAGGCTTGGAGTAGCTTAAAGGCTTGAAGTACATCAAACAAAAAAAATCCTGCCTCTTTCCTTTTCCTCTCGCTCTTGCGCACTCTCTCTGTCTCTTTTCCTCTCTCAGTATGGACACATTGACTTTGAAACGAAATCCCTGTGAGGGCAGCTAGAGAATGGGTTCATTAGAAAAGAGGGCCCTGTGCTGTGGCTGTGTGTGGCCTGGACCACAGTGGGGCTCTGCTCATTGTGACGTTGAAATAGAGCTGAGTGGGGACTTTATCATTTACCTTAAATATACTCAGAAAGGACTGTATGGAAGTGCTGAAAGAGCCAAGTCAAGCATTAGGAAGCCGCTTCACTTCATCATGTTGAAGATTCACTCTCTACTTAGCTCCTAGGAGGCATTCAAGAGCCTGCCGCGCATTCCTCACATTCCAGAGAGACTGCTCTCCTCTCCTGCAGCTCTGCCTATTTCAGGCTACCTCTACCTCCAACACATCACACCTGCCTCAGTGGACTGGGCTGGCCCTAGCCTTTTGGGGGCCGTAAGTGAGATTTGGTTGGGGTGGCCCCCACCTCGCATCAAAAAAAATGTGCGGCCCCTCACTTGACAGTGGAGAGACATTTTTCCTGCAATTCTATTTATTTTTCCATAGGGCAGAAAAAATATATGTTTTACAGTTAATTTCCTGCAATTCTAATCCTTTTTGCCATGTGGTGGAGGTACACTTTAGCAGTTTTAAAAGCCTACAAGAGCGGAAATAAATGTTCAGCTGAAAGACAAATCCCATAGCTTACTCATGATGTTGCACAATGATTTAAGTCATTGTTTTAGTCAAAGTATGATATATTTGGGTTTGAAGTGGTAACTTTTGATAACGTGCTAATACTTTTCAGTCTATGTTTCTTTACAGGGCTGGGTTTTATTGGAATGTTACCAACCACCAGCATGGCATTGTTAATTAATCAGAAACACATGCAAAGTTCTTTCTCTTTGTGAGTCGCGACAGAGCTGAGCAATATTATAGATCATCTTTAACAGAGCTGAACAGCTTTTTGCCGTAGCCTACACTCGGCCGCCTGAGCCATGAAGCGAATTAAAACAGGGTGCGAAAACCTCCATGCCCCTCTACTTTTTTACCAGCAGATTATCATTATCCATTGGATAATTTGTGAAGTTTCACTTGTTTTTAGCTAGTCTGTATCGAGCAAAGTCGTTGTAGCCTATCATTTCAGCTGTGAAAACCATGGCATGACCATGGGTTGACTTGGCATTTCTGTAGAGAAGCTGAATAGCCTGCCAGCAGCCTATCATTGCAATGTCGAAAAACAAATCTCTAGTCCAAACTGTTCAATAGCTAGACTATCCATATTACCAGAGATTTTTTATATTCTTTCTATCTCTATGGCGGATTTTGGACACAATTAATGGAACATCCCAAAACTTTAGAGATAAAAATAGATGGCAAAGTTAAAGATACTGGTTTCCCCTATTCATCTGTGGAACACGTTTCCCTAAATGCTTATGACAAATCCAGCTCCAGCTGTCAGTGCCCTTCTTGTTGTTATTTGTCCACTCCATGAGGAAATCACCACAATGTTCCCACCCTCAATTCGTGAATATGTATTAGCAGCCTGCTTCATTCTTTGGAGGTGGAACCTAAACGGGAATTTTCGCTGTAGGAAAGGAATTATGTTGAAATAGAGGCGGCATTGCCCTCTGGTGGTGCCCTTTATAGCTACCTTCCTACAATTCTACACATTCTGCAATGGCTTATGCCATGTTATTATGATATCTGAGTGAGAATGGCTAACATAATCAATGGGGGTCCCCTGAAGGTCAAGATCCCTGGGCATGTATTCGGCCATGATTACTACAAGTTCAGATAGCTGGCTAGACTAACTACCAATCAAAAAATGGACATGGCTTATTGTCAGCTAATTGAGTGACATAACAAGAGAAAAACTGCTGATGCACAACCAAATGTACAGTATAAAAATATAAATGTTTTTTGGGGTTGGGGGCACCCTAGCGGCAGGGGCCCTATGCGACCGCCTATGTCGCTTATGCCTGGAGCGGGCCCTGTCAGTGGACAAACGTATAGCTTAACCTCAACACAGCCACCCCTGGAGACCGAGAGGGAGGGTTTCCTACTTTCCATAAAGCACTACTCTGCTTTCACACTGTCAAATGCAGCAGCAGGGAGAATGTGTGTGACTGGCCAAGTCTTTCAGAAACAAAGGCATGAGAGTGTATGATTGGCTATGGGTGTAATAACTAAAAGTGAAGGAGAACATCCAATTGTAAATCCTGGCCAGAGATGTGTTGAATGTAGCCTACAGGGAGAACAGACTGAGAAAAAGCCCAAGTGGCTTGGACACAATTTGAGTTCACACCTGTTCACAGTCTGTTGAAGGAATTTCATAATCCAGTATTGCAGTATTGTACGAAAAAAAGACAAAAAAAGAAATGAGCGATAGAAAGATAAAAGTGAGTCTGCTAAACAGAAAAAGTATTTACATTCTTGAGAACATCAAACTGCATCAATTTCATAATTTTGCCACTACACCATACTTCTCAATCTTCAGAGTAGAAGATCCCATTTCAAGTTGATCTTTTTAATAATATATCTCATGGGTTTCTCTTTTTTTTAATTTTTTTTATCCCACCTTTATTTAACCAGGTAGGCTAGTTGAGAACAAGTTCTCATTTACAACTGCGACCTGGCCAAGATAAATCAAAGCAGTGTGACACAGACAACAACACAGAGTTACACATGGAATAAACAATGAACAAGCCAATAACACAATAAACAAGTCAATGACACAGTAGAAAAAAAAGAAAGTCTATATACAGTGTGTGCAAAAGGCATGAGGAGGTAAGGCAATAAATAGGCCATAGTAGCGAAGAATTACAATTTAGCAGATTAACACTGGAGTGATAAATGAGCAGATGATGATGTGCAAGTAGAGATACTGGTGTGCAAAAGAGCAGAAAAGTAAATAAAATAAAAACAGTATGGGGATGAGGTAGGTAGATTGGGTGGGCTATTTACAGATGACTATGTACAGCTGCAGCAATCGGTTAGCTGCTCAGATAGCTGATGTTTAAAGTTGGTGAGGGAAATAAAAGTCTCCAGCTTCAGCGATTTTTGCAATTCGTTCCAGTCACTGGCAGCAGAGAACTGGAAGGAAAGGCGGCCAAATGAGGTGTTGGCTTTGGGGATGATCAGTGAGATATACCTGCTGGAACGTGTGCTACGGGTGGGTGTTGTTATCGTGACCAGTGAACTGAGATAAGGCGGAGCTTTACCTAGCATAGACTTATAGATGACCTGGAACCAGTGGGTCTGGCGATGAATATGTAGCAAGGGCCAGCCGACTAGAGCATACAGGTCGCAGTGGTGGGTGTATAAGGTGATTTGGTAACAAAACGGATGGCACTGTGATAGACTGCATCCAGTTTGCTGAGGAGAGTATTTGAAGCTATTTTGTAGATGACTCATCTGATCCAGTGATAAAGCACTTGCATCGAAACAACAGTGTCTTGTGCATCTCTGCTACTAGACAGCAAGCATGTGTGCATTTTACTCTGTTCTTCTCCATGCAGAGTCAGGGCTGCTCAGGGCAGCTTTTCACACAGGCCCACTGGGACGGGCTCTAATCAACAATTCCTGTCCACATCTATTGCCTACCTACAAAGCACTACATATTTGAATGGGTCAAAACAAATGTTTTCCTGTCCATGTTTTCTCATTAAATCTCTGAGGGACAATGCCAAGAGAGTTGCAGAGAATGACAGAGTGAGAAAAATAAAGATAGAGCATTCCCAACATGTCCCTTGTGGGAGGATAAACATAGTAGAGGCAGAGTGAGATATTATAGACTGACACATCTGTCTGTTGTCCCTGTTGTGTCTGTACATGATGCCGTTTGCATTGACAAAATGCTCAATAAATAGCATGTTTATTAACAGATCAGCAACTTTGCAAACACTTTGTATCCAGTAAATCGTTCAATCAATGTTTACATGCTACCACGTAATGATTTCCACATAAGCTTAGCCTTGTACATGTTTATCTGTGAGGAGACTGTACACTCTAATGGCTCGTAAGCCGTCTATTTCATTTCTTCCTGACAGGAGAGGGAATCATCTGCTCACATAGTGGTGCCACTGTGTTCGGTTTCAGTGTATAGTGGGTTACTAGGTGGCCAGATAACTTGTGATTAAACTGCCATTGATAATGGTCATTCAAATGCCTCTTTAATCTTCTCTCTTTCAACATAGAATCTTTGTGACTCTTTGTTGAAAGAGTCACAAAGGCTTTCCAAGATGTCTCAAGGTAGAGAAATTGCCCACCCCTCTCTCAAGTTATTACTCAACTCCTTTGAGTGTTACGTGTGCTGCCCAGGCCGACTCGCTCATGCCGAATTTGCAGTTTCACATGTGAAAATATTATTTATTTTTTCGGAATTTAGGAAAATAAATTGCTTCTTCCAATTATTGATAAACATGCACCTGTTAAGAAACTGACTGTTAGAACTGTTAAGGCGCCATGGATTGATGAGGAAATTAAACAAATGTATGGTTGAAAGAGATGGAGCAAAAGGAGTTGGACACTGCACATTTGACACTGACTTGATGCCAATTGAGAAATTATGTGAATAAACTCAACAAAAAGAAGAAGAAACGGTATTATGAAGCCAAGATCAATGATATAAAAACTTTGGAGTACTTAAAATGAAATTATGGGCAGAAAGACAAATTAAACTCCATCTTTCATCAAATCAGATGGCTTAGTCATCACAAAAACTGTTGATGTTGCCAATTATTTGAATGATTACTTCATTGGCAAAGTGGGCAAACTTAGGCAGGAAATGCCAACAATGAACAGTGAGCCCTTGTACTAATGCATAAAATAATGAAAGAAAAGCATTGCAGGTTTGAATTTTGTAAAGTTAGTGTGGGAAAGTTTGATTTTTTTTGTTATCGATCAATAATGACAAACCTCCTGGCATGACACATTAGATGGAAAGCTACTGAGGATGGTAGCTGACTCTATAGCCACTCCTATCTGTCATATCCTTAATCTGAATTTAGAGAAAAGTCTTTGTCCTCAGGCCTGGAGGGAAGCCAAAGTCATTCCGCCACCCAAGAGTGGTAAAGCGATCTTTACTTGTTCTAATAGCAGACCTATAAGCTTGCTGCCAGCTCTTAGCAAACTGTTGTGAAAAAATCTGTTTGACCAAATACAATTTCATTTCTTTATAAACAAAGTAATAACAGACTTTCAGCATGCTTATGAAGAAGGGCACTCAACATGTACTGCACTGACACAAATGGCTGATGATTGGTTGAAATACATTTCTAAATACAAGATTGTGGGAGCTGTACTATTAGACTTCAGTGCAGCTTTTGACGTGATTGACCATAACCTGTTGTTGAGAAAACGTGTGTTATGTCTTTTCAAGCTCTGCCATATTGTGGTTTCAGAGCTATCTATCTAATAGAACTCACCATTCTGGTAATGAATGGTGTGGCTGTTGAACAAGTTGAGGAGACTAAATTACTTGATGTAACCTTAGATTGTAAACTGTCATGGTCAAAAATCATAGATTCAATGGTTGTAAAGATGGGGAGAGATCTGTCTGTAATAAAGAGATGCTCTGCTTTTTTTGACACCACACTCCACAAAGCAAGTTCTGCAGGCCTTACTTTTATCTTATCTTGATCATTGTCCAGTCATATGGTCAAGTGGTGCAAAGAAAGACCTAGTTAAGTTGCTCCTGGCCCAGAACAGAGTGGCATGTCTTGCTCTGCATTGTAATCAGAGGGCTAATATTAATACTTTGCATGCCAGTCTCTCTAGGCTAAGAGTTGAGGAAAGACTGACTGTGTCACTTCTTGCTTTTATAGGAAGCATTGTGTTGGAAATTCCAAATTGTTTGTATAATCAACTTACACACAGCACTCACAAACACACTTACCACACCGGACAAGCCACTAGGGGTCTTTTCATAGTCAAAAGAGAACCATCGCGCTCTCCCAGAAGCTTGGCTGGTGCGTAAACCCGCAAATTCAGACAAACAAAGAGGTGTAATAGGTATTTTCATTGTCCCCAGGTTCAGAACAAATTGAAGGAAACGTACAGTATTATACAGAGCCATGAGTGCATGGAACTCCCTTCCATCTTATATAGCACAAGTGAACAGAAAACTTGCTTACTAAAATAAATAAAGCAACACCTCACGGCACAACGCCTCTCCCCACTTGTTGTGTGTATATACTGACATGTATATGTAACTGATAGATTCACACACACCATATGTTAATGTTTTTAAATGTATGTAAATTGCAAAGTATTTTGTCTGTAATGTCTTTTTGTTATGTGTCGGATCCCAATAAGACTAGCTGTCGCCAATGGGGTCTGCTAATGAGGATCCTAATAAATCCAATCAAATGTTGGGAAACCACATGTCTGAGTTATGTGAAAAAAGTACATGTGAAAACGTGAAACTTCACACGTGTCCGAAAATCACGTGTCTGACTCACGTTGTTTTTCCCACATGTCATTTTCAGGTGATATGTTCACATGAGAAAAAAGCTTGTGAAATATCACACGTGTTCGGCCGGTGTAGGCCGTCACTGTGAATAAGAATTTGTTCTTAACTGACTTGCCTAGTTAAATAAAGGTTAAATAAAAATATAAATAAATACATTAATAAGTAATTGGATGGAGAGAGACAAAATCTGAACAAAGTAAAGATGGATCAGATATCACTATTTGGTCCCACCTCTATTTCGAGATGTGCCTGTTAACATTTAGGCAGCTTTATTATAGAAATAGCAGTAAATGCCCACTTCTGTCCCTGTGCCTATTGTGCGGTAAATGTCCGTCCATAATCACAGGGCTAAGAGTTTTGGTTCCAGACATTTATTCCTGAATGTGGTTGAAAGTAGAGCTGTCCTTCCTGGCTCTCAGGGAGGCCGAGCAGAGTACATTATGGGCCGTGCCACACAGCGGGGCGACAGAGTGACTGAATTACTGGCAGTAATGCACAAAACATGGCCGAGCGACAGGGCACTCGCAGCCTAATATATTTATCTGGGCCTGAGGGCCGTGGGGTGTCCGGGGATTGAACACTTCTCAGTCACATCCAAGAACCAAGGAAGTGGACATTGTTTTCTGCACAGAGGAATAACTTATGATAGCAACTTTAGATAGAACCTTTTCATGAGGTAGGAAGTTACATTATTGGTAGATTATAGAAATGGTAGCAGTTCACTAGAGTCTGTGCAAATTATTTCAATTTACAGGAATAAGATGACTGTACAGATTAAGCAGAGGTGTACACTTGTTAGGTCATATTGTCACGTCCTGACCAGTAAAGGGGTTATTTGTTATTATAGTTTGGTCAGGACGTGGCAGGGGGGGTTTGTTGATATATGTGTTTATGTAGAGGGGTGTTTGTTTAGAGTATTCCGGGGTTTTGGTTATGTTCTATGTTGTGTGTTTCTATGCTCTATCTATATTGTGTATTTCTTTGTGTTGGCCTGGTATGGCTCTCAATCAGGAACAGCTGTACATTGTTGTTGCTGATTGAGAGTCATACTTAGGTAGCCATGTTTTCACATGTCCCTTGTGGGAAGTTGTTGTTGCACTGCTGTGTTAGCCTGCAATACTGTACGTTCGTTCGTTTTTTGTTTTGTTTTGTCAGTGTTCGAATAAATGTTAAAATGAGCACTCAACCCGCTGCACCTTGGTCCATTACATACGACGACCGTTACACATATAGGATAAACTGTAGATAAATCTCTGAGACAGTAATTGAAATCAAAGCCTCACTTTGAATAATGAAATAAAAATGACTGTAATAGCAATAGTTTTGCCTGTTCTTGACTGCATTTATGCATAGTGACAACAAATAAATGTGCCATTACGTTAGATTGTCACGCCCTGACCTTAGAGATCCCTTTTATTCTCTATTTGGTTAGGTCAGGGTGTGACTAGGGTGGGAAATCTATGTTTTCTATTTCTTTGTTGGCCGGGTATAGTTCTCAATCAGAGGCAGCTGTCTATCGTTGTCTCCGATTGGGGATCATACTTAGGCAGCCTTTTTCCCCCTTTAGTTTGTGGGATCTTGTTTTTGGTACTGTGCTGTATGCCCTACTGAACGTTACGTTTTGTATTATTTTTGATTTTGTTTCGGTGTTCATCTAATAAAGAATGATGTACACTTACCACGCTGCACCTTGGTCCGATCCTTCAATCAATGAACGTAACATAGATGCCATTTTTCAACATCACATAGAACTAACTACCACTACTTCTACTACTACCACTACCAATAACTTGACCTTACTACCACTATCTTTACCAAGTGATTATGTATGAACAACAATTTTCCAACTTCAGGTCTCATCTAAATGGGACTAAGTCACGCATGTTTGTGGCTGAGTAATCGCTGTAGGTAGGTATTTTTGTTGGGTACGAGCAGGTAGAAGTAAGGGGATGGGTGTCACGCCCTGACCTGAGAGAGCCTTTTTATGTCTCTATTTAGGTTTGGTCAGGGTGTGATTTGGGTGGGCATTCTATGTCTGTATTTCTATGTCGGGGATTGCTTTATTTCGGCCGGGTATGGCTCCCAATCAGGAACAGCTGTACATCGTTGTTACTGATTGGGAGTCATACTTAGGCAGCATGTTTTTCCTTTGGGTTTTGTGGGTAGATATTTTCTGTTTAGTGTTTTGCACCTGACAGAACTGTTTGGCTGTCGGTTTCTTGTTCTTTGTGTTTAAAGTGTTCGATCTTTAATAAATTCATGATGAGCACTAACCACGCTGCGCCTTGGTCCACTCTCTCCAAAGACAGCCGTTACAATGGGGTGGTGGAGGGAAAGAGTTGGGGTCATGGCACCAGCAGCAGTGTGGGACTTATCTCAGCAACACACACAGAGTAGAAGCACTTAAGGCCTGTTTTCCTGTGTGCAGATCAGCATAGCCTGCTCTCCAAAACCCAGGAAATGATTGTCCAGCCAAGCAGAAAAGAGGAGTTGGATTTGGACACAGGCACCTCCTGTCTCAGACCATCTCCCCAAAGACAGGCCTAAATGAAGTAGACAACAAACGGTTTACTCCCCCAGCCTCCCTGCATGTCCATGTGTACACTAGCTGACAGGATTGGCCGCTGTCTCCTCCCGTTATCTCACTGCACTGCTCTGTTCTAAGATCTCAGCGACTAAGATTCATCAGAAAAACCTTCCTTCCTTCAACCTTCCTCCACATCACTTAAAGCGGTGAACTAGGCACTGTGAAAAATACAGATGGGCCTCAACTGTAAAAGTTCATTAATCAACACGTTTTTGTATATCAGTCATTGCTGTATGTGGTGTTACGATTCCGCTCGAATCCTGCAGTGTAGATATTCAAAATAAGCAGTGTAGTGTTGTACGTGCAGGAAAGAAAGTGCATTTAAATATTTCTTTATGACTTTTAGATAAGCCTGCCCATGTATATGTACGTGGCTCTGTGTGTGTGTGTGTTTCTGTTTGTGTGAATGTGTGTGTGTCAGGATGTGCTAATACATACACACACACACAGTAGCAGCCAAAAAGGTTTTCTGTAGCACCGTCAGTAGGTGACAATGCGTAGGGAAATGACAGTATGAGGAAAGACATAGGAGGAAGGGAGGATTAGAGAGTGGTACCTCTCAAATCTGCTGTCAAGAGCTAGGGAAAAAAGAACATAACATCTGAGAGTCCTGCAGTCTACTGCAACTCAGAGCCTTCCCCTTACAGTACAGTACCAAGAGAGCTCCAGAGCCCAATACAGTATGAAACTGCATTTAAATGCACACCTAGGAAATGTTAATAATGTACATATCCCAACTTTTACATTGCTCATTTATGAACATAAAATCTTTAGTCCTTTTGAAATATTCAAAACTGTCATTCAGCCATTTGTGTTTTAGATTAAAATGTTAACCAGATTTAACAATGACTTTCTCCTATTTTAATGTTGACTTACAAAATATGTATTATTTTATCCTTTCTATATTCATATCTTCTGCAGTAGCATTTAGCTGGCAATTAATCTCGCTCTCTCTCATTCTCCTGTCTATCTCTCACTCTCTCTCTGGTGAACAGACAGTAATTACTGAGTAGTGCTGATGGGACCATTAACATAGATCAGTTGTCAGTATAGACAATTTCTTGACCAATTAACGTGTGTGTGTGTGTGTGTGTGTGTGTGTGTGTGTGTGTGTGTGTGTGTGTGTGTGTGTGTGTGTGTGTGTGTGTGTGTGCGGGTGTGTGTAGGTGTGTGTAGGTGTGTGTAGGTGTGCGTGTGTATGTGTCCAAATGCACATGCTGAATGAATATTGGAGCAATATATTGGGTCTGGGAGTAACAGTGCTATCTATTAGTGTGGAACTGTGTGTGTGTATGGGAGTCACAGTGCTTCTGGTGTTGAGGAGTAATATCATATAATATGCAATCATGCTATTTGTGTGGGTGTCATTCATGAATTGGGTATTCTCAAGGAGACTCATGCCTGTGTCTCATTTACAGGCTACATCTGCTGTTGCCGCCATAGAATTCCAAAGGTTGATCATTTAGAGCCATCAGACCCCATGCAAGGGCGCACATACCTATGCACATGCATGCACACACGCACATAGACACACACACACACACACACACACACACACACACACACACACACACACACACACACACACACACACACACACACACACACACACACACACACACACACACACACACACACACACACACAGTAATCAAGGCATGTTGTGTCTGTCCTAACACGTGAGCAACACTCAAGACGTGACCAGATCCTCCAGTATCTACCTGGCTAAATTAGTGTGCTATTTACCACTCCACACTCTGCCTGCCTGACCATCATCCTCCCACCAATCAGCAAGCTGCATCCCTCTCCTCCTGACCCAACCAACCTTGAGCTTGTCGCCACAGTGATGGTGAGGATGGTCAGAGAGACAGGTATGTGCATCCTCGAATCTGACTCTCTCTGTCTCTCCAGCCCCCCAATCTATCTCTCTCTATCATTCTCTCTCTCTCTTTGTTACGCTCCATTTATATCTCATTAACATTTATTTTTACTCTAATTGAGCTTAATAAGAAAATAATCATAGCCTGTTGCTCCATGTTCTTGTGATTCACAAGGTAAAATGTTTATTCAATTGTTTTCTTTGTTCCTGCGTCAATAACTCTAGGATTAATCTGCTTTGCCCTGCCTGAGACGAGTACCTGAAGAAACTTTGCAATGACAGGAATGTCTCCTTTTGTGACAACCAGCACTTTTTGAAAGAGACAGGATTAACCACAGGGGTTCGAGGATTATTTCCAGCAACATCGCGAACTGTTTTAGAGTCTGACGGCAGGGTCTGGTAGTGCTCCAGTCCTCCCTGTCAGAATAAGCAAGAGGGCTTGGAAAGCATACAGTATCAACTCCTGTGGAAATGGCACTATGGTTGTGGTGAGTAACCTAATTTATATCCCTCTAACTCCGCCTTCTAGTGTGTTTATACAAAATGTCATATTCTACTATTCTGATAGATTGGAGACTGTCAGAAAATGTGGTTGTAACATTAATCATTTGTTGTTAATCCATTGACTACCTCGAGGCATATGCCCCAGGGGCAGGGTGGCCCACACTCATTGAATATGGTACTTTTAAACAATTGCACTGAAACAAGCCTCCCCCAGACTACAGCTTTTCAAACTCAGAAAAGGGAAAAAGGTTGGGGGGACATTTAACCTGGCAACTTTGGGTCTTTGAGCATCATGCTATACTGTTTTCCATGCTATATATGTTAGCCACCAGTGCTGGCTATAACCCTTTGTAGGCCACCAAAACACTCTCCCATTTTCTTTATGATTTCTCTGAACGATTGTCAATTGTCCTTGAGAACATGATAAAATAATTGTGTTGGGCAATTTTAATATTCATGTTGACAAAGAGACTAACTCCAAGGCCATACTCTGGACTTGGTTATTATCGAGGCATGCTATATCTGATCACCACTGTGTATTGTTTTACTACCTTGGTGACCATAGCACATGGTAATACTGAATGCATTATTAAGAAACGCTATCTTACGTCTAAATTTGCTACAGATTTAATTAAGCATATGAACAATACACCGTCACCTATTCTGCCTTCCTCTTGTGATATTTTAGTTAATAACTTAGATAGCAAATTAAGGGCAACCATTGATGCCATAGCTCCAGTAAGGTTGAAAAAGGTGTTATCTGGCATTACACATCTGGCTAAACGACTACTGTAGCTCTGCTGGAGTCACTTTTATTGATAACTTTGACACCATCTGGAAACAGAAGATACTCTACAAGAATGACGGAGTCCATCTATTGAAAGTTTCCAGCATTGCAGGAGCTGTGTTTCCTTTGCTTTGTTCCGGGACAATGTGCAATAGTAGGAAGACCACTTAATGCAGCTCCCCTTGCACTATCAGCTCCAATGTAAATAACATGAGTAAGTCTACCTCTGATAAGCTTCCCAGTAAAGCATTAAAAACAATCAAGTAAGCGAGAAAAATGCTAAAAAATCTCATATTAACATATGTAGCCTAAGAAACAAGGTCCATGAAGTCAATAATTTGCTTGTAACAGATGACATTCATATTCTGAAACTCACTTAGATGGTACCTTTTATGATACAGTGGTAGCAATACATGGTTATAACATCTATCGAAAAGACAGAAATGCCAACAGAGGTGGTGTTGCGGTCTATACTGAGAACCACATTCCAGTAAAGATTAGAGAGGCTCTCATGTTAAATACAGTTGAAGTAATATGCCTACAGGTTCATCTGCCTCACCAATGCCCATTCTTGTGGGAAGCTGCTATAGACCACCAAGTGCTAACAGTCAGTATCTGGATAATATGTGTGAAATGCTTGATAATGTATGTGATAGCAACAGAGACGTATATTTTCTGGGTGATTTAAATATTTACTGGCTATTATCAAGCTGCCCACTCAGGAAAAAACTTCAAATTGTAACCAGTGCCAGCAACCTGGATCAGGTTGTCAGTCAACCTACCAGGGTAGTTACAAACAGCACAGGAATTAAATCTTCAACATGCATCAATCACATCTTTACTAACCCTGCAGATATTTGCTTTAAAGCAATAATATGATGTGATGATCACAATATAATAGCCACATCTAAGAAAACCAAAGTTCCAAAGGCTGGGCCTAATATAGTGCATAAGAGGTCATATAAGAAGTTTTGTAGTGCTTCATATGTTGATGTAAAGAATATTTGCTGGTCTGTGGTATGTAATGAGGAGCAACCAGATGCTGCCCTTGATGAATTTATGAAACCACTTATTCCAGTTACTAATAAGCACGCACCCATTAAGAAAACTACTGTAAAAACTGTTAAATCCCCTTGGATTGATGAGGAATTGAAAAATTGCAAATTGAGGCAAAAGGTATGGCAATTAAGTCTGGCAGCCCAACTGATTGGCAAATGTACTGCAAATTAAGAAATCAATTGACTAAACTAAATAAAAATAAACTACACAATGAAACAAAGATAAATTATATAAAGAATGATCGTAAAAATCTTTGGGGCACCTTAAATGACATTTTGGGAAAAAAAGTAAACTCTGCTCCCTCATTCATTGAATCAGATGGCTCATTCATCACAAAGCCCACTGATATTGCAAATTACTTTAATTACTTTTTCATTGGAAAGATAAGCCAACTTAGGGATGACATGCCAGCAACAAAAAGCTGACACTACACATCCAAGTATATTGGACAAAATTATGAAAGACAAGAATTGTACTTTTGAATTCCTTAAAGTCAGTGTGGAAGAGGTGAAAAAATTATTGTTGTCTATCAAAAATGACAAGCCACCGGGGTCTGACAATCTGGATGGAAAATTACTGAGGATAATAGCAGATGATATTGCCACTCCTATTTGCTACATATTCAATTTAAGCCTACTAGAGTGTGTGTGCCCTCAGGCCTGGAGTGAAGCTAAAGCCAGTCCGCTACCCAAGAATATTAAAACCCCCTTTACTGGCTCAAATTGCTGACCAATCAGCCTGTTACCAACCCTTAGTAAACAAATTAACAACAGAATTTCAGCATGCTTATAGGGAAGGACACTCAACAAGCACAGCACTTACACAAATGACTGGCTGAGAGAAATTGATGATAATATGATTGTGGGGGCTGTCTTGTTAGACTTCAGTGCAGCTTTTGACATTATCGATCATAGTCTGCTGCTGGAAAAACGTATGTGTTATGGCTTTACACCCCCTGCTATAATGTGTATAAAGAGTTACTTGTCTAACAGAACAAAGAGGGTGTTCTTTAATGGAAGCCACTAAAATATAATCCAGTTAGCCTGTTAGGGCTAGTGGGCAGTATTTACACCGCCGGATAAAAAACGTACCCGATTTAATCTGGTTACCACTCCTACCCAGTAACTAGAATATGCATATACTTATTACATATGGATAGAAAACACCCTAAAGTTTCTAAAACTGTTTGAATGGTGTCTGTGAGTATAACAGAACTCATTTGGCAGGCAAAAACCTGACAAGGTTTCATGCAGTAAGTGGCCTGTCTGACAAGGTGTCGTTCTTCTTGTCTCTGTTTATTGAAGAGTGAGGATCTTAGCTGTCCCGTGACACTTCCTACGGCTGCCATAGGGTCTCAGAAGGCGGTAAAAAGCTGAATCGTGGCTTTGCAGGCTCTGGCTGAAAAAAAGTAGCGCGTTTGGGTAGTGGCTGGTTACAGTACTGTGAGACTCAGGCTCGTGCCCGCGTCGACCGAAAGCTTTGTTTACTTTCCTCTGTTTAGCTAAATGGACATTCCCGGTCGGAATATTATCGCTTTTTTACGAGAAAAATGGCATAAAAATGGATTTTAAACAGCGGTTGACATGCTTCGAAGTACGGTAATGGAATATTTAGATTTTTTTTGTCACGAATTGCGCCATGCGCGCGACCCTGATTTACCATTTCAGATAGTGTCTGGGACGCACGAACAAAACGCCGCTATTCGGATATAACGATGGATTATTTTGGACCAAACCAACATTTTGTTATTGAAGTAGCAGTCCTGGGAGTGCATTCTGACGAAGACAACAAAAGGTAATCAAACTTTTATAATAGTAAACCTGATATTGGTGAGTGCTAAACTTGCCGGGTGTCTAAATAGCTAGCCCGTGATGCCTGGGCTATGTACTTAGAATATTGCAAAATGTGCTTTCACCGAAAAGCTATTTTAAAATCAGACATATCGAGTGCATAGAGGAGTTCTGTATCTATAATTCTTAAAATAATTGTTATGCTTTTTGTGAACGTTTATCGTGAGTAATTTAGTAAATTGTTAGTGAATTCGCCGGAAGTTTGCGGGGGGTATGCTAGTTCTGAACGTCACATGCTAATGTAAAAAGCTGGTTTTTGATATAAATATGAACTTGATTGAACAAAAGATGCATGTATTGTATAACATAATGTCCTAGGGTTGTCATCTGATGAAGATCATCAAAGGTTAGTGCTGCATTTAGCTGTCTTCTGGGTTTTTTGTGACATTATATGCTAGCTTAAAAAATGGGTGTCTGATTATTTCTGGCTTGGTACTCTGCTGACATAATCTAATGTTTTGCTTTCGTTGTAAAGCCTTTTTGAAATCGGACAGTGTGGTTAGATTAACGAGAGTCTTGTCTTTAAATAGCTGTAAAATAGTCATATGTTTGAGAAATTGAAGTAATAGCATTTCAAAGGTTTTGAAAATCGCGCCACAGGATTCAACTGGCTGTTACGTAGGTGGGACGAATTCGTCCCGCCTAGCCCAGAGAGGTTAAAATCAGGAATTCCCCAGGGTAGCTGTTTAGGCCCCTTGCTTTTTTCAATTTTTACTAACGACATGCCACTGACTTTGAGTAAAGCCAGAGTGTCTATGTATGTGGATGACTCAACACTATACACGTCAGCTACTACAGCGACTGAAATGACTGCATCACCCAACAAAGAGCTGCAGTTAGAGTGGGTGGCAAGGAATAAGTTGGCCCTAAATATTTCAAAACTAAAAGCATTGTATTTGGAACAAAACACTCACTAAACATTAACCTGTTGGGGGTAGGGGGCAGTATTGACACGGCCGGATAAAAAACGTACCCGATTTAATCTGGTTACTACTCCTGCCCAGTAACTAGAATATGCATATAATTATTGGCTTTGGATAGAAAACACCCTAAAGTTTCTAAAACTGTTTGAATGGTGTCTGTGAGTATAACAGAACTCATATGGCAGGCAAAAACCTGAGAAGATTCCTTACAGGAAGTGCCCTCTCTGACAAGATCTTGTTCTTCTTGTCTCTGTTTATTGAAGACTGAGGATCTTTGCTGTAACGTAACACTTCCTACGGCTCCCATAGGCTCTCAGAGCCCGGGAAAAAGCTGAATGATATCGAGGCAGCCCCAGGCTGAAACACATTTGCGCGTTTGGCAAGTGGCCGATCAGAGGAGAATGGGCTTAGGCGCGTGCACGAGTCGACCCTGTGTTTTATTTCCTTTCGTCTTTTTACCTAAACGCAGATTCCCGGTCGGAATATTATCGCTTTTTTACGAGAAAAATGGCATAAAAATGTATTTTAAACAGCGGTTGACATGCTTCGAAGTACGGTAATGGAATATTTACAATTTTTTTGTCACGAAATGCGCCGTGCTCGTCACCCTTCTTTACCATTTGGATAGTGTCTTGAACGCACGAACAAAACGCCGCTATTTGGATATAACAATGGATTATTTGGGACCAAACCAACATTTGTTATTGAAGTAGAAGTCCTGGGAGTGCATTCTGACGAAGAACACCAAAGGTAATAACATTTTTCTTATAGTAAATCTGACTTTGGTGAGTGCTAAACTTGCTGGGTGTCTAAATAGCTATCTACTTAGAATATTGCAAAATGTGCTTTCACCGAAAAGCTATTTTAAAATCGGACATATCGAGTGCATAGAGGAGTTCTGTATCTATAATTCTTAAAATAATTGTTATGCTTTTTGTGAACGTTTATCGTGAGTAATTTAGTACATTTTTTGTAAATTCACCGGAAGTTTGCGGGGGGTATGCTAGTTCTGAACGTCACATGCTAATGTAAAAAGCTGGTTTTTGATATAAATATGAACTTGATTGAACAAAACATGCATGTATTGTATAACATAATGTCCTAGGTGTGTCATCTGATGAAGATCATCAAAGGGTAGTGCTGCATTTAGCTGTCTTCTGGGTTTTTGTGACATTATATGCTAGCTTGAAAAATGGGTGTCTGATTATTTCTGGCTGGGTACTCTGCTGACATAATCTAATGTTTTGCTTTCGTTGTAAAGCCTTTTTGAAATGGGACAGTGTGGTTAGATTAACGAGAGTCTTGTCTTTAAAATGGTGTAAAATAGTCATATGTTTGAGAAATTGAAGTAATAGCATTTCTAAGGTATTTGAATAACGCGCCACAGGATTCCACTGGCTGTTACGTAGGTGGGACGATTTCGTCCCGCCGGCTCTAGAGAGGTTAAACCTCAACTAAATCTTGTAATAAATAATGCGGAAATTGAGCAAGTTGAGATGACAAAACTGCTTGGAGTAACCCTAGATTGTAAACTGTCATTGTCAAACATATTGATGCAGTAGTAGCTAAGATAGGGAGAAGTCTGTCTATAATAAAGCAATGCTCTATCTTCTTAATAACACTATCAACAAGGCAGGTCCTACAGGCCCTAGTTTTGTTGCACCTTGACTACTGTTCAGTCATGTGGTCAGGTCAGCTATCCCTTGGATCTACACAGAGAGTTAATATTAATAAAATGCATGTCAATCTGATTACTAGTGAGTCGGTAGACAGAACAGAACCGTTTGATCTGCAGTTAACCCATCCTCGGAAGTCTGAGAGAAGACCACCATAACCACAGTCCTACAGTAGGTACAGTGCCTTCGGAAAGTATTCAGACCCCTTGACATTTTCCACATTTTGGTACATTATAGCCTTATTCTAAAATTGATTAAAAAAAATCCTCAGCAATCTACACACAATACCCCATAATGACAACACGAATACAAGTTTGTATAAAAATGTATAACAAAATAAAAAATGTACAGAAATACTTTATTTACAAAAGTATTCAATCCCTTTGCTATGAGATGCGAAATTGAGTGCAGGTGGATCCTGTTTCCATTGATCATCCTTGAGATGTTTTTACAACTTGATTGGAGTCCACCTGTTGTAAATTAAATTGATTGGACATGATTTGTAAAGGCACACACGTGTCCCACAGTTGACAGTACATATCAGAGCAAAAACCAAGCCATGAGGTCGAAGGAATTGCCCGTAGAGCTCTGAGACAGGATTGTGTCGAGGCATAGAACTGAGAAAGGGTACCAAAATATTCTACAAAATTGAAGGTCCCCAAGAACACAGTGGCTTCCATCATTCTTAAATGGAAGTTCAGAACCACCAAGACTCTTCCTAGAGCAGGCCGCCTGGCCAAACAGAGTGATCGGGGGAGAAGGGCCTTGGACAGGTCAGGTGACCAAGAACTTGACTGTCACACTGACAGAGCTCTAGAGTTCCTCTGTGGAGATGGGAGAACCTTCTAGAAGGACAACCATCTCTGCAGCACTCCACCAATCAGGCCTTTAAGTTAGAGTGGCCAGACGGAAGTCACTCCTCAGTAAAATGCACATGACAGTCAGCTTGGAGTTTGCCAAAAGGCACCTAAAGGACTCTCAGACCATGAGAAATGAGATTCTCCTGTCTGATGAAACCAAGATTGAACTCTTTGGCCTGAATTCCAAGCGTCACATCTGGCTTCCAGTTGAAGCTTGCATCTGCTACAAGACCATGGTGCTTGCCTACGGAGCTGTGAGGGGAACGGCACCTCCGTACCTTCAGGCTCTGATCAGTCCCTACACCCAAAGAAGGGTACTGCGTTCATCCACCTCTGGCCTGCTCGCCTCCCTACCTCTGCGGAAGCACAGTTCCTGCTCAGCCCAGTCAAAACTGTTCGCTGCTCTGGCACCCCAATGGTGGAACAAGCTCCCCTGTGATGCGAGCCTACAAGATGAGCTAAATGCCTTTTATGCTCGCTTTGAGGCAAGCAACACTGAAACATTCATTAGAGCACCAGTTGTTCTGAACGACTGTGTGATTTGGTATTTTATTAGGATCCCGGCAAGTAATTTAGTCTCCTCAACTTGTTCAACAGCCACACCATTCATTACCAGATTCAGCTGAGCTCTAGAATGAAGGGAATGATTTGTACCAAATACAATGCTCTTAGTGTTAGCGATGTTCAGGACCAGTTTATTAATGGCCACTCATTCCAAAACAGACTGCAACTCTTTGTTAATGGTTTCAGTGAGTTTATTAGCTGTGGTTGCTGATGCATATATGGTTGAATCATCAGCATACATGGACACACGTGCTTTGTTTAATGCCAGTGGCAGGTCATTGGTAAAAATAGAAAAGAGTAGAGGGCCGAGAGAGCTGCCCTGGTGTATACCATACTTTACATGTTTGACATTAGAGAAGCTTCCATTAAAGATAACCCTTTGAGTTCTATTAGATAGATGGCTCTGAATCCACGATATGGCAGAGGTTGAAAAGCCATGACACATACATTTTTTCAACAACAGGTTATGGTCAATAATATCACAGGCTGCACTGAACTCTAACAGTGCTGCTCCCACAATCTTCTTATTATCAATTTACTTTAACCAATCATCAGTCATTTGTGTCAGTGCAGTACATGTTCAGTGCCCTTCTCAATAAGCATGCTGAATGTCTGTTGTTATTTTGTTTACAGAGAAATAGTATTGTATTTGGTCAAACACAATATTTTCTAGAGATGGCAGCAAGCTAAGACCTGGCAGCAAGCTTATAGGTCTGCTGTTAGAACCAGTAAAGGCTGCTTTACCACTCTTAGGTAGCGGAATAGCTTTGGCTTCCCTCCAGGCCTGAGGACAAAGACTTTCCTCTAGACTCAGATTAAAAATATGACAGATAGGAGTGGCTATAGAGTCAGCTACCATCCTCAGTAGCTTTCCATCTAAGTTGTCAATGCCAGGAGGTTTGTCAGTATTGATCGATAACAATAATATTTCCACCTCTCCCACTCTAACTTTACAAAATTCAAACTTGCAATGCTTTTCTTTCATGAATTCAATTGTTCTCTGTTCATTGTTGTCATTTCCTGCCTAAGTTTGCCCACTTTGCCAATGAAATAATCATTAAAATAATTGGCAACATTAAATGGTTTCGTGATGAATAAGCCATCTGATTCGATGAAAGATGGAGTTGAATTTGTCTTTCTGCCCATAATTTCATTTAAAGTACTGCAAAGTTTTTTTTCCATCATTCTTTATGTCATTGATCTTGGCTTCATAATATAGTTTCTTCTTCTTTTTCTTGAGTTGTCACATCATTTCTCAATTTGCAGTAAGTAAACCAGTCAGATGTGCAGATGTGCAGCCAGACTTAGTAGCCACTCTTTTTGCCCAATCTCTTTCAACCATACAGTTTTTATATTCCTCATCAATCCATGGAGCCTTAACAGTTCTAACAGTCAGTCTCTTAACAGGTGAATGTTTGTATTTTAAATGTTTTACCTTCATTTAACTAGGCAAGTCAGTTAAGAACACATTCTTATTTACAATGACGGCCTAGGAACAGTGGGTTAACTGCCTTGTTCAGGGGCAGAACGACAGAATTTTACGTTGTCAGCTCGTAGATTCTAGGATCTCTGAGGAATACATTTGAATGTGATTTGACTGGTTGAAACAACGTTTAGGGTTAGATTTTCACAGATTCCTGTCTTTGCAAATTGAATGAGTGGAAATAGAAAATTGATCGAGCATGCTATATGGACATTTTCAGGATATGAAAAAGGACTTTATCTAACAAAACAACACTTTATGTTATCTCTGGGACCATTTAGATGATAAAACAGAGCAAGATTCCAGAATGTAAGTACACATTTCACGTTCAGAGGGGAATTTATCAAACCTATCGCGGTGAAAAAAGTGTTTTGTTGTTAGGAGCTCTCCTCAAACAATAGCATGGCATTTTTTGCAGTAATAGCTACTGTAAATTGTACCTTGCAGTTAAAACCTGTTAGGGCTAGGGGGCAGCATTTGCACGTCTGGATAAAAAAAATGTACCCGATTTAATCTGGTTACTAATCCTACCCAGTAACTAGAATATGCATATACTTATTATATATGGATAGAAAACACTCTAAAGTTTCTAAAACTGTTTGAATGGTGTCTGTGAGTATAACAGAACTCATTTGGCAGGCAAAACCCTGAGACATTTTCTGACAGGAAGTGGATACCTGATGTGTTGTATTACCTTTAAACCTATCCCATTGAAAAACACAGGGGCTGAGGAATATTTTGGCACTTCCTATTGCTTCCACTAGATGTCACCAGCCTTTACAAAGTGTTTTGAGTCTTCTGGAGGGAGATCTGACCGAACAAGAGCCATGGAACGATGATGTCCCATTAGACACCTGGCGCGCGAGTTCATGTTGGGTACCCTCGTTCCAATACGTTATAAAAGAGTATGCATTCGTCCACCTTGAATATTATTCATGTTCTGGTTAAAAAAGCCCCTAATGATTTATGCTATACAACGTTTGACATGTTTGAACGAACGTAAATATATTTTTTCCCCTCGTTCATGACGAGAAGTCCGGCTGGCTTAGATCATGTGCTAACAAGACGGAGATTTTTGGACATAAATGATGAGCTTTTTTGAACAAAACTACATTCGTTATGGACCTGTGATACCTGGAAGTGACATCTGATGAAGAGAATCAAAGGTAATGGATTATTTACATAGTATTTTCGATTTTAGATCTCCCCAACATGACGTCTAGTCTGTATCGCAACGCGTATTTTTCTGGGCGCAGTGCTCAGATTATTGCAAAGTGTGATTTCCCAGTAAGGTTATTTTTAAATCTGGCAAGTTGATTGCGTTCAAGAGATGTAAATCTATAATTCTTTAAATGACAATATAATATTTTACCAATGTTTTCTAATTTTAATTATTTAATTTGTGACACTGACTTGACTGCCGGTTATTGGAGGGAAACGATTTCCTCAACATCAATGCCATAGTAAAACGCTGTTTTTGGATATAAATATGAACTTGATAGAACTAAAAATGCATGCATTGTCTAACATAATGTCCTAGGAGTGTCATCTGATGGAGATTGTAAAAGGTTAGTGCATCATTTTAGCTGGTTTTATGGTTTTGGTTACCCTGTCTTTGAATTGACAAAACATTACACACAACTCTTGTAAATGTACTGTCCTAACATACTCTAAATTTATGCTTTCGCCGTAAAACCTTTTTGAAATCGTAAAACGTGGTTAGATTAAGGAGATGTTTATCTTTCAAAGGGTGTAAAATAGTTGTATGTTTGAAAAATTTGAATTTTTACATTTATTTGGATTCAAATTTGCCGCTCTTGAAATGCACCTGCTGTTGATGGAGTGCACCACGGGTGGCACGCTAGCGTCCCACCTAGCCCATAGAGGTTAAATTAACAATAATTTAAGCTTTCAGCCGATAACAGACACTTATATCTACGGACATTTGTTGTTTCTCTAAAATCTGCAATCGTGACACCTGGCGCTGCATGATTTGCAACTGTCCCGTTGACAGGACGCCTATCCCTAAGAAGTTTTCAATTGGTGTGTGTGTGCTGCGGGGTTGAAGCTACAAACCCATAGGCTTGGCTCTCTCATCCCTTCCAGGCTTCTGAGAGGGAGGGTGGACAATGAGCCTGTCATAGCAGATGTAAGCAATGTCCCCACGCGCTCTGGCAGCTTTCATGGCTGGAATCAGTTCTTTCCTCTTTTGGCGCATGCTCTCAGTAGCCGATGTAAGCAAGACCTTTAAATAGGTCAACATTCACAAAGCCGCAGGGCCAGATGGATTACCAGGACGTGTACTCAAAGCATGCGCGGACCAACTGGCAAGTGTCTTCACTGACATTTTCAACTTCTCCCTGACCGAGACTGTAATAGCTACATGTTTCAAGCAGACCACAATAGTCCCTGTGCCAGGGGAAGCGAAGATAACTATCCTAAATGTTTACCGCCCCATAGCACACGTCGGTGGCCATGAAGTGCTTTGAAAGGCTGGTAAGGTTGGTGCACTTACTTCCCTCCTGTACTCCCTTTTCACCCACGACTGCATGGCCAAACACGACTCCAACACCGTCATTAAGTTTGCTGATGACACAACAGTGGAAGGCCTGATCACAGACAACGATGAGACAGCCTATAGGGAGGAGGTCAGAGAACTGGCAGTGTGGTGCCAGGACAACAACCTCTCCCTCAATGTGAGCAAGACAAAGAAGCTGATCATGGACTACAGGAAAAGGCGGGCCGAAAACATCGACGGGGCTGTAGTGGAGCAGGTCTAGAGTTTCAAGTTCCTTGGTGTCCACATCAGCAACAAACTATCATGGTCTAAACACACCAAGACAGTCGTGAAGAGGGCACGACAAAACCTTTTCCCCCTCCGGAGACTGAAAAGATTTGACATGGGTCCCCAGATCCTCAAAAAGTTCTACAGCTGCACCATTGAGAGCATCCTGACCAGTTGCATCACTGCCTGGTATGGCAACTGCTCGGCATCTGACTGTAAGGCGCTACAAAGGGTAATGCGTACGTCCCAGTACATCACTGGGGCCAAGCTTCCTGCCATCCAGGACTTATGTAATAGGCGGTGTCAGAGGAAAGCCCAAATACTTGTTAGAGACTCCATTCACCCAAGTCATAAACTGTTTTTTCTGCTTCCTCAAGGTAAGCGGTACCGGAGCATCAAGTCTAGGACCAAAAGGCTCCTTAACAGCTTCTACCCCCAAGCCATAAGACTGCTGAACAGTTAATCAAATGGCCACCGGACTATTTACATTGACACCCCTCTTAATTTGTTTTGTACACTGCTGCTACTCGCTGTTTATTATCTATACATAGTCACTTCACCCCTACCTACATGTACAAATTACCTCAACTAACCTGTACCCCCACACATTGACTCTGTCCCGGTACCCCTTGTATATTGCCTCGTTATTTTTATTTTATTGTGTTACTTTTTGTTATTTTTTTTACTTTAGTTTATTCTTAACTCTTTCTTGAACTGCACGGTTGGTTAAGGGCTTGTAATTAAGCATATAACGGTAAGGTTGTATTCGGCACTTGACAAAAAAAGTTGTATTTAATTTTATTTGAATATTGCCCCATTTTCTTTGCATGAGTTGACCATCCATAGGAAGACAGAGAGGTCCCAGTCTGCAGAATGCTGTGTCTGGTGCTTTCCCCTCATTATGAGTGATCATGGGGACAGAGTGGTACTGTACTGTATGTCCCAGGCTGCAAGCCTCAGACACACAAATAGATAGGGGAGACAGCCGTGTATATCCCCCTTCAAGCCGATACCACGATGGCCCACAAGGAACTTCACTGGACTTTATGCAAACTGGAAACCATATATCCTGAGGCTGCATATATTGTAGCTGGGTACTTCAACAAAGCACATTTGAGAACAAGGCTACCTAAATTATATCAGCATATTGACTGTAGTACTCGCGCTGGTAAAACACTGGATCACTGCTACTCTAACTTCCGCGATACATACAAGGCCCTCCCCCGCCCTCCTTTTGGTAAATCTGACCATGACTCCATTTTGCTCCTCCCTTCCTATAGGCAGAAACTAAAACAGGATGTACCCGTGTTAAGGACTATTCAACGCTGGTCTGATCAATCGGAATCCATGCTTCAATATTGTTTTGATCGCACGGACTGGAACATGTTCTGGGTAGTCTCAGAGAATAATATCGACGTATACACTGATTCGTGAGTAAGACATTTAAACGTGTTAACCCTCGCAAGGCTGCCGGGCCAGATGGCATACCAAGCAGCGTCCTCAGAGCATGTGCAGACCAGCTTGCTGGAGTGTTTATGGACATATTCAATCTCTCCCTATCCCAGTCTGCTGTCACCACATGCTTCAAGATGGCCCCCATTGTTCCTGTACCAAAGAAGGCAAAGGTAACTGAACTAAATGACTATCGCCCCTTAGCACTCATTTATGTCATCATGAAGGGTTTTGAGAGGCTAGTCAAGGATCATATCACCTCCATCTTATCTGTCACCCTAGACCCACTTCAATTTTCTTACCGCCCCAATAGGTCCACAGACGATGCAATTGCCATTGCACTGCACACTGCCCTATCCCATCTGGACAAGAGGAATACTTATGTAAGAATGCTGTTCATTGACTATAGCTCTGCATTCAACACCATAGTAACCTCCAAGCTCATAATTAAGCTTGAGGACTATGGTCTCAACCCCGCCCTGTGCAATTGGGTACTGGACATTCTGACGAGCCGCCTCCAGGTGGTGTAGGTAGGAAAACATTTCTCCACTTCGCTGATCCTCAACACTGGGGCCCCACAAGGGTGCGTGCTCAGCTCCCTCCTGTACTCCCTGTTCACCCATGACTGTGTGGCCATGCATGTCCCCAACTCAATCATCAAGTTTGCAAATGATACAACTGCAGTAGGCTTGATTACCAGCAACGACGAAACAGCCTACAGGGAGGAGGTGAGGGCACTCAGAGTGTGGTGTCAGGAAAACAACCTCTCACTCAACGTCAACAAAACAAAGGAGATAATCGTGGTCTTCAGGAAACAGCAGAGGGAGCACCCTCCTATCCACATCGACAGAACAGCAGTGGAGAAGGTGGAAAGTTTTAAGTTCCTCCGTGTACACATCACGGACAAACTGAAATGTTCCACCCACATAGACAATGTGGTGAAGAATGCGCAACAGTGCCTCTTCAACCTCAGGAGTATGAAGAAATGTGGCATGTCACCTAAAACACTCACAAACTTTTACAGATGCACAATTGAAAGCATCCTGTTGGGCTGTATCACCGCCTGGCACGTCAACTGCACCGCCCACAACCCCACGGCTCTTCAGAGGGTGGTGCGGTCTACACAACGCATCACCAGGTGCAAACTACCTGCCCTCCAGGACACCTAAAGCACCCGATGTCACAGGAAGGCCAAAAATATCATCAAGGACAACAACCACCCGAGCCACTGCCTGTTCACCCCAGTACCATCCAGAAGGTGAGGTCAGTACAGGTGCATCAAAGCTAGGACCGAGAGACTGAAAAATAGCTTCTATCTCAATGCCATCAGACTGTTATACAGCCATCACTAACACAGAGAGGCTGCTGCCTACAGTACATACAAACTTGAAATCATTGTCCACTTTAATAAATGGATCACTAGTCACTTTAATAATGCCACTTTAATAATGTTTACATATCTGGCATTAGTCATCTCATATGTATATACTGTATTTTATACCATTTATTGCATCTTGCCTATGCCGCTCTGTCATTGCTCACCCATATATTTATATGTATATGTTCTTATTCCATTCCTTTACTTAGATTTGTGTGTATTGTTAGATTACATGTTAGATATTGCTGCACTGTCGGAACTAGAAGCACAAGCATTTCACTACACTAGCAATAACATCTGCTAACCATGTGTACTTGACCAATAGAATTTGATTTGATTTGAGTGAATGGCTGCTTTAGCACTTTTGGTTGGAACTTGGAACATGGATGGCTTCTGGGATCAGAACTATTAGAAGGTAAATAATTATCATAATTAGTAATGAGAGACATAATTGATGTTAGATTCAAATTTTACTTAAGGCCCACTTTCAATTGACATTTTGGACTCCTCCAGTTTTCCACCTTAAAAGTAATATTTAGTCATTAGCTGAAAATTGTTAACACACCAAGGAATCCTTGTAGGAAAAAAGCATGTAGGCTATGTACACAACACAAATTTTCATGTTTCGTCCCTCTTTCTTGGTCTTCTAAAAGAGCCACAGATATGGTGTAGAGTACACACTGTGTGTAGTGTCGACTTTCGACTCATTCCTCTCTGCCTCCTTCTTTCCACTCCTCTCCTCTTTTGACCTCACCCTCTCACCTTCCCCCCCTACTCACAAGGCAGGCAATACGCTTGACCTCATCTTTACTAGATGCTGTTCTTCCACTAATCTCATTGCAACTCCCCTCCAAATCTCCGACCACTACCTTGTATCCTTTTCCCTCTTGCTCTCATCCAACACTTCTCACTCTGCCCCTACTCGGATGGTATTGCGCCGTCCCAACCTTCGCTCTCTCTCTCCCGCTACTCTCTCCTCTTCCATCCTATCATCTCTTCCCTCTGCTCAAACCTTCTCCAACCTATCTCCTGATTCTGCCTCCTCAACCCTCCTCTCCTCCCTTTCTGCATCCTTTGATTTTCTCTGTCCCCTATCCTCCAGGCCGGCTCGGTCCTCCCCTCCTGCTCCGTGGCTCGACGACTCACTACGAGCTCACAGAACAAGGCTCCGGGCAGCCGAGCGGAAATGGAGGAAAACTCGCCTCCCTGCGGACCTGGCATCCTTTCACTCACTCCTCTCTACATTCTCCTCTTCTGTCTCTGCTGCTAAAGCCACTTTCTACCACTCTAAATTCCAAGCATCTGCCTCTAACCCTAGGAAGCTCTTTGCTACCTTCTCCTCCCTCCTGAATCCTCCTCCCCCTCCCCCCCCCCTCCTCCCTCTCTGTGGATGACTTCGTCAACCATTTTGAAAAGAAGGTTGACGATATCCGATCCTCGTTTGCTAAGTCAAACGACACCGCTGGTCCTGCTCACACTGCCCTACCCTGTGCTTTGACCTCTTTCTCCCCTCTCTCTCCAGATGAAATCTCGCGTCTTGTGACGGCCGGCCGCCCAACAACCTGCCCACTTGACCCTATCCCCTCCTCTCTTCTCCAGACCATTTCCGGAGACCTTCTCCCCTTCCTCACCTCGCTCATCAACTCATCCTTGACCGCTGGCTACGTCCCTTCCGTCTTCAAGAGAGCGAGAGTTGCACCCCTTCTGAAAAAACCTACACTCGATCCCTCCGATGTCAACAACTACAGACCAGTATCCCTTCTTTCTTTTCTCTCCAAAACTCTTGAACGTGCCGTCCTTGGCCAGCTCTCCTGCTATCTCTCTCAGAATTACCTTCTTGATCCTAATCAGTCAGGTTTCAAGACTGGGCATTCAACTGAGACTGCTCTTCTCTGTGTCACGGAGGCTCTCCGCACTGCTAAAGCTAACTCTCTCTCCTCTGCTCTCATCCTTCTAGACCTATCTGCTGCCTTTGATACTGTGAACCATCAGATCCTCCTCTCCACCCTCTCCGAGTTGGGCATCTCCGGCGCGGCCCACGCTTGGATTGCGTCCTACCTGACAGGTCGCTCCTACCAGGTGGCGTGGCGAGAATCTGTCTCCGCACCATGCGCTCTCACCACTGGTGTCCCCCAGGGCTCTGTTCTAGGCCCTCTCCTATTCTCGCTATACACCAAGTCACTTGGCTCTGTCATATCCTCACATGGTCTCTCCTATCATTGCTATGCAGACGACACACAATTAATCTTCTCCTTTCCCCCTTCTGATAACCAGGCGGCGAATCGCTTCTCTGCATGTCTGTCAGACATATCAGTGTGGATGACGGATCACCAGCTCAAGCTGAACCTCGGCAAGACGGAGCTGCTCTTCCTCCCGGGGAAGGACTGCCCGTTCCATGATCTCGCCATCACGGTTGACAACTCCCTTGTGTCCTCCTCCCAGAGTGCTAAGAACCTTGGCGTGATCCTGGACAACACCCTGTCGTTCTCCACTAACATCAAGGCGGTGACCCGATCCTGTAGGTTCATGCTCTACAACATTCGCAGAGTACGACCCTGCCTCACACAGGAAGCGGCGCAGGTCCTAATCCAGGCACTTGTCATCTCCCGTCTGGATTACTGCAACTCGCTGTTGGCTGGGCTCCCTGCCTGTGCCATTAAACCCCTACAACTCATCCAGAACGCCGCAGCCCGTCTGGTGTTCAACCTTCCCAAGTTCTCTCCCCGCTCCTCCGCTCTCTCCACTGGCTTCCAGTTGAAGCTCGCATCCGCTACAAGACCATGGTGATTGCCTACGGAGCTGTGAAGGGAACGGCACCTCCATACCTTCAGGCTCTGATCAGGCCCTACACCCAAACAAGGGCACTGCGTTCATCCACCACTGGCCTGCTGGCCCCCCTACCTCTGAGGAAGCACAGTTCCCGCTCAGCCCAGTCAAAACTGTTCGCTGCTCTGGCACCCCAATGGTGGAACAAGCTCCCTCACGACGCCAGGACAGCGGAGTCAATCACCACCTTCCGGAGACACCTGAAACCCCACCTCTTTAAGGAATACCTAGGATAGGATAAAGTAATCCTTCTAACCCCCCCCCCCCCCCCCCCCTTAAAAGATTTAGATGCACTATTGTAAAGTGGTTGTTCCACTGGATATCATAAGGTGAATGCACCATTTTGTAAGTCGCTCTGGATAAGAGCGTCTGCTAAATGACTTAAATGTAAATGTAAATGTATGTGTAATTACATTAGGTGGGGTATGAGATACCCTGAGGCCATGGAGGCCACGTGAGAGCCAGGCAGAGAGACAGAGACACAGAGAGAGAGACTGTACCACAGAACAGAGCTGAGCTGTGTGCCAACTGTTGAGGGCCTGAGGACCACACAGGGGGAGGGAGGCAGCAGATCGATGGTGAACAAACAGCTGACACAGTGATTCCATTACTACCCTACAGTGGATCAAAACATTCACTCCGCCAACTGTAAACGATACTGCCTGAGTGGCTGAGCTTATGGTGACAGCAGGAGAGCAAACCTACTCTTAACTAGCTGGGGGGAGGAGAAATCACTGCTACGGTGCTCTTGAACTATGTGCAGGAATTCATCAGACCCAAGAAGCATCACACTGACATACTGTACATATCATCAGGAAAATATGCAGCACTGTTCTATAGCAGCAATAGTACAGAGAGTGGGAACAGTGTGGTACCTGACCTCATATGAAGAGACAACAACAACATACTATTCTTGATGGATGACTGAAATTCTCTCTCTCCTCTCGATCTCAACATTTCTCTTTTTCTCTGTCTCGCTCGGTCACTCCGTCTCTCTCTCTCACTCCATCCATCTCCTACTCTGTCTCTTACTCTCTCCATCTCTCCACCTCTCTCTGTCTCTCTCTGTTCTCTCATGTGTTTCCTCCTCTGTGTCTCTCCCCATCCTACAGTCAATATCTATGAGGCTGTGTAGACTGCAGTAACTTGCGGGGGATGAGGTTGTGCTGCCATTGTGTCATTCTACAGCAGTGTCTGGGAACTGATTAGAATAAGGTCTTATCTGACATCAGGAGCATGTCTCTGTCCCTTGCTCCCCATTCTCTCAGCTTTTATGTACCAGTCTCAAGGAGGCTGGGGGACTCAGCCTTTTCAGAACATTTTGGTAGAGAGGAAGAACAACTATTATGAGTTTACCTTCCTTTCACATAACAGGGAATTGCTAGCCTTGATGTCAGGAAGATATTTCACAGTGTGCTGAACATACAGTACATGCTCAACAAGCACACAACCACTCACAAAATATTGTCCAACAACATCAATGTTTAACCAAAGATGGTTAAAGTCTATAGAGGGCTGACTATCTTTAAAAGAACAGAGCGTTGACTGGTCAGACACACACACATACACACAAAACCAAACATACCTTTTAAAGTCTGTGTACTGTATATTTTCTTTCTGAGTGTGGCTGTGTTTCTGACTGCAGATTAAGGTTGTCTGGAAAGCTGAGGGATATCCAGTCCTTTAAACTCTCCTCCAGCTCTCTCATACCTTTACACTCCTCAGCCAATGATAACAGATCACTTATTTCCATTTATCCAGGAGCCTCTGTTAGTTTTTTTATTCTCTAACTTCTCTATCTCCTTTAACTTCCTACATGTCTTGTTTCTATGGAAATAGCTGCATGTATGCTCTCCTCTCTTACTATACAACTGTAAGTAGTCATGAAATCACTATCAAGTCCTATACAGGAGTGAGTGACCTTCTCATATTCTCTGTACTGAACTAGGGATAAGAGACTAGAGGACCACTCAGTGGTGGAAAAAGTTCCCAATTGCCATACTAAAACTAAAGATACCTTAACCTCTTGGGGCTAGGTGGGACGCTAGCGTGCCACCCGTGGTGCACTCCATCAACAGCAGGTGCATTTCAAGAGCGGCAAATTTGAATCCAAATAAATGTCAAAATTCAAATTTTTCAAAAATACAACTATGTTACACCATTTGAAAGATAAACATCTCCTTAATCTAACCACGTTTTACGATTTCAAAAAGGTTTTACGGCGAAAGCATAAATTTAGAGTATGTTAGGACAGTACATTTACAAGAGTTGTGTGTAATGTTTTGTCAAGTCAAAGACAGGGTCACCAAAACCATAAAACCAGCTAAAATGATGCACTAACCTTTTACAATCTCCATCAGATGACACTCCTAGGACATTATGTTAGACAATGCATGCATTTTTAGTTCTATCAAGTTCATATTTATATACAAAAACAGCGTTTTACTATGGCATTGATGTTGAGGAAATCGTTTCCCTCCAATAACCGGCAGTCAAGTCAGCGTCAGAAATTAAATAATTAAAATTAGAAAACATTGGTAAAATATTATATTGTCATTTAAAGAATTATAGATTTACATCTCTTGAACGCAATCAACTTGCCAGATTTAAAAATAACCTTACTGGGAAATCACACTTTGCAATAATCTGAGCACTGCGCCCAGAAAAATACGCGTTGCGATACAGACTAGACGTCATGTTGGGGAGATCTAAAATCGAAAATACTATGTAAATAATCCATTACCTTTGATTCTCTTCATCAGATGTCACTTCCAGGTATCACAGGTCCATAACGAATGTAGTTTTGTTCAAAAAAGCTCATCATTTATGTCCAAAAATCTCCGTCTCGTTAGCACATGATGTAAGCCAGCCGGACTTCTCGTCATGAACGAGGGGAAAAAATATATTTCCGTTCGTTCAAACATGTCAAACGTTGTATAGCATAAATCATTAGGGCCTTTTTTAACCAGAACATGAATAATATTCAAGGTGGACGAATGCATACTCTTTTATAACGTATTGGAACGAGGGTACCCAACATGAAGTAGCGCGCCAGGTGTCTAATGGGACATCACCGTTCCATGGCTCTTGTTCGGTCAGATCTCCCTCCAGAAGACTCAAAACACTTTGTAAAGGCTGGTGACATCTAGTGGAAGCAATAGGAAGTGCCAAAATATTCCTAAACCCCTGTGTTTTTCAATGGGATAGGTTTAAAGTCAATACAACACATCAGGTATCCACTTCCTGTCAGAAAATGTCTCAGGGTTTTGCCTGCCAAATGAGTTCTGTTATACTCACAGACACCATTCAAACAGTTTTGGAAACTTTAGAGTGTTTTCTATCCATATATAATAAGTATATGCATATTCTAGTTACTGGGTAGGATTAGTAACCAGATTAAATCGGGTACATTTTTTTTATCCAGACGTGCAAATGCTGCCCCCTAGACCCAACAGGTTAACAGAAAATGAGTCAAGTAAAAGTCACCAAGTAAAACACCACTTAAGTAAAAGTATAAAAGTATTTCGATTTAAATATACTTAAAGATGCACTATGCACAAATAGCTCCGCCATTTCCTGGTTGCAAAAAGTGTAATAGTTTGTCTAATTTCAGTTTATGTGTATAGTAGAGAATCATTGTTCCATCTAATCTGCTTTAAAATATATTTGACATAACAAAAAATAGTGTATGAATATATTCAGAAGGTACTTGTATACACTTAAGTATGAAAAGTAAAAGCTATAAATCCTTTTAAATTCCTTATATCAAACAAATGAGGCAGCACAATAATTTTTTTAGATTTTTGTTTTATTAACGGATTGCCAGGGGCACACTCGAACCCATCATTTACTAACTAAGCATTTGTGTTTAGTGAGTCCGCCAGATCAGAGGCAGGAGTGATGATCACACGTTACCGAGATAAGTGCGTGAATTTGATCATTTTCCAAGCCTGCTGCTAAGCATTCAAAATGTAACGAGTACTTTTGGGTGTCAGGGTAAATGTATGAGAGTAAAAGGTACAAATATTATTTAAGAATGTAGTGCAGTGAAAGTACAACTTGTCAAAAATATAAATAGTAAAGTACAGATACCCCAAAAAAACAACTTAAGTAGCACTCCAGAGTATTTTTACTTAGTTACACACCTTTCAAACTAAAACATTTTTCAGCCAACTTTAGCATTCCCGACACCTTTTTGCCGAATTTTCTTTATATATGATATATATATGAAAGGTATTGCCGGTGGCAAAAACTCTACTTTTATTTCCGCCAAACCGACCTAGTCAATATTCCCATAAAGTTCTGACTACGGCTTAGTATTAAATGTATCCTTGAAGCTACATTGGCACTCCATATGCTCCGAAGTTCCTGATGGTTGCTAGGCAGCGCCCGTTACTGCTATCCTCCTGGCAGATCAAAACTTTGCGAGGCATGTCACTTCACCCATCTCTTCTCATAGCCGACCACATGCACTGTTTCTTAACCACAACTGGATGGATCCATAAAGAATAATTGTGGAAATAAATATCAGTTAATTACGAAAATATTAGAAGTAGGCTAATGCAATTTAAGACATCAAATTGTTGCTTACCGAAACTCACAAATTCATCCAATTGTTATACTGAACAAATATACACTGCTCAAAAAAATAAAGGGAACACTTAAACAACACAATGTAACTCCAAGTCAATCACACTTCTGTGAAATCAAACTGTCCACTTAGGAAGCAACACTGATTGACAATACATTTCACATGCTGTTGTGCAAATGGAATAGACAACAGGTGGAAATTATAGGCAATTAGCAAGACACCCCCAATAAAGGAGTGGTTCTGCAGGTGGAGACCACAGACCACTTCTCGGTTCCTATGCTTCCTGGCTGATGTTTTGGTCACTTTTGAATGCTGGCGGTGCTTTCACTCTAGTGGTAGCATGAGACGGAGTCTACAACCCACACAAGTGGCTCAGGTAGTGCAGCTCATCCAGGATGGCACATCAATGCGAGCTGTGGCAAGAAGGTTGCTGTGTCTGTCAGCGTAGTGGCCAGAGCATGGAGGCGCTATCAGGAGACAGGCCAGTACATCAGGAGACGTGGAGGAGGCCGTAGGAGGGCAACAACCCAGCAGCAGGACTGCTACCTCCGTCTTTGTGCAAGGAGGAGCAGGAGAAGCACTGCCAGAGCCCTGCAAAATGACCTCCAGCACACAAATGTGCATGTGTCTGCTCAAACGGTCAGAAACAGACTCCATGAGGGTGGTATGAGGGCCCGACGTCCACAGGTGGGGGTTGTGCTTACAGCCCAACACCGTGCAGGAAGTTTGGCATTTGCCAGAGAACACCAAGATTGGCAAATTCATCACTGGCGCCCTGTCCTTTTCACAGATGAAAGCAGGTTCACACTGAGCACATGTGACAGACGTGACAGAGTCTGGAGACGCCGTGGAGAACGTTCTGCTGCCTGCAACATCCTCCAGCATGACCGGTTTGGCGGTGGGTCAGTCATGGTGTGGGGTGGCATTCCTCCATGTGCTCGCCAGAGGTAGCCTGACTGCCATTAGGTACCGAGATGAGATCCTCAGACCCCTTGTGAGACCATATGCTGGTGCGGTTGGCCCTGGGTTCCTCCTAATGCAAGACAATGCTTGACCTCATGTGGCTGGAGTGTGTCAGCAGTTCCTGCAAGAGGAAGGCATTGATGCTATGGACTGGCCCGCCCGTTCCCCAGACCTGAATCCAATTGAGCACATCTGGAACATCATGTCTCGCTCCATCCACCAACGCCACGTTGCACCACAGACTGTCCAGGAGTTGGCTGATGCTTTAGTCCGGGTCTGGGAGGAGATCCCTCAGGAGACCATCCGCCACCTCATCAGGAGCATGCCCAGGCGTTGTAGGGAGGTCATAGAGGCACGTGGAGGCCACACACACTACTGAGCCTCATTTTGACTTGTTTTAAGGACATTACATCAAAGTTGGATCAGCCTGTAGTGTGGTTTTCCACTTTAATTTTGAGTGTGACTCCAAATCCAGACCTCCATGGGTTGATAAATTGGATTTCCATTGATTATTTTTGTGTGATTTTGTTGTCAGCACATTCAACTATGTAAAGAAAAAAGTATTTAATAAGATTATTTCTTTCATTCAGATCTAGGATGTGTTGTTTAAGTGTTCCCTTGATTTTTTTGAGTAGTATATAAAAGTGACATGCAACAATTTCAAAGATTTTACTGAGTTTATTTAAGGAAATCAGTCAATTGAAATTAACTAAATTTGACCCTAATTTATAAATGTCACATGACTGGGAATACAGACATGCATCTTTTGGTCACAGATACATAAAAAAAAGGTAAAGGCATGGATCAGAAAAACAGTCAGTATCTGGTGTGCCCACTATTTTCCTCACACATCTCCTTTGCATAGAGTTGATCAGGCTGTTGATAGTGGCCTGTGGAATGGTGTCCCAGTCCTCTTCAATGGGTGTGCAAAGTTGTTGGATATTGGCGGGAACTAGAAGACGCTGTCATACAAAACGGTCCAGAGCATCCCAAACATGCTCAATGGGTGACAAGGCCTGCATACTCACCAGACATGGAAGAACTGGGACATTTTCAGCTTCAAGGAACAGATCCTTGCGACATTGGGCCGTACATCATCATGCTGAAACATGAGGTGATGGCGGTGGATGAATGGCATGACAATGAGCCTCAGGATCTCGTCCCGTTATCTCTGTGCATTCAAATTGCCATCAATAAAATGCAATTGTGTTTGTTGTCCGTAGCTTATGCCTCCTAACCATAACCCCACCACCACCATGGGGCACTCTGTTCACAACATTGCCATCAGCAAACCGCTTGCCCACACAACACCATACACATGGTCTGCGGTTGTGAGGCTGGTTGGACGTACCACCAAATTCTCTAAAATGACATTGGAGGCGGCTTATGGTAGAGAAATTGACATTAAATTATCTAGCAACAGGTCTGGTGGCCATCGGTTTGTCAGCATGCTAATTTCACACTCCCTTAAAACTTGAGACATCTGTGATATTGTGTTGTGTGACAAAACTGTGGTCTTTTATTGTCCGTAGCACAAGGGGCACCTGTGTAATGATCATGCTGTTTAACTCTTACATCTAGACGTTCCGCTAGCGGAACACCTGCTCCAATGTCCAATGATAGGCGTGGTGCGAATTACAAATTCCTCAAAAATCCCAAAACTTCCATTTTTCAAACATATGACTATTTTACACCATTTTAAAGACAAGACTCTGCTTTATCTAACCACACTGTCCGATTTCAAAAAGGCTTTACAGCGAAAGCAAAGCATTAGATTATGTCAGCAGAGTACCCAGCCAGAAATAATCAGACACCCATTTTTCAAGCTAGCATATAATGTCACAAAAAACAAAACCACAGCTAAATGCAGCACTAACCTTGATGATCTTCATCAGATGACACGCCTAGGACATTATGTTATACAATACATGCATGTTTTGTTCAATCAAGTTCATATTTATATGAAAAACCAGCTTTTTACATTAGCATGTGACGTTCAGAACTAGCATTCCCACTGAACACTTCCGGTGAATTTACTAAATTACTCACGATAAATGTTCACAAAAAACATAACAATAATTTTAAGAATTATAGATACAGAACTCCTTTATGCAATCGAGGTGTCCGATTTTAAAATAGCTTTTCGGTGAAAGCACATTTTGCAATATTCTGAGTAGATAGCTCGCCATCACAGGCTAGCTATTTTGACACCCACCAAGTTTGACCCTCACCAAACTCAGATTTACTATAAGAAAAATTGGATTACCTTTCCTGTTCTTCGTCAGAATGCACTCCCAGGACTTCTACTTCAATAACAAATGTTGGTTTGGTTCCAAATAATCCTTAGTTATATCCAAATAGCAGCGTTTTGTTTGTGCGTTCAAGACACTATCCAAGGGTGACGAAGGGTTTCGCGCCCGACGCGTTTCGTGACAAAAAAAAAATCGAAATATTCCATTACCGTACTTCGAAGCATGTCAACCGCTGTTTAAAATCAATTTTTATGCTATTTTTCTCGTAAAAAAGCGATAATATTCCGACCGGGAAACCCTGTTTTAGTTCAAAGACAGAGAAAATAAAAACATGGGGTCGCCTCGTCCACGCGCCTCAGTCTCATTGTACTCTGATCGACCACTTACCAAAGGCGCTAATGTTTTTCAGCCAGGGCCTGCAAAGACATCATTCAGCTTTTTCTCGCCTTCTGTGAGCCTATGGGAGCCGTAGGAAGTGTCACGTTACAGCAGAGATCCCCTGTTTTGGATAGAGATGATCAAGAAGGCCAAGAAATGGTCAGAGAGGGTACTTCCTGTACAGAATCTTCTCAGGTTTTGGCCTGCCAAATGAGTTCTGTTATACTCACAGACACCATTCAAACAGTTTTAGAAACTTTGGAGTGTTTTCTATCCAAAGCTAATAATTATATGCATATTCTAGTTTCTGGGCAGGAGTAATAATCAGATTAAATCGGCGACGTTTTTTATCCGGCCGTGAAAATACTGCCCCCTATCCATAACAGGTTAATCAGCTTCTTGATATGTCACACCTGTCAGGTGGATGGATTATCTTGGCAAAGGAGAAATGCTCACTAACAGGGATGTAAGCAAATTTACACTCAACATTTGAGAGAAACAAGCTTTTTGTTCATATGGAGAATATCTTGGATCTTTTATTTCAGCTCATGAAACATTGGACCAACAAGTTACATGTTGTCTTTGTATTTTTGTTCAGTGTACAGTATAAGACATTTCATGTAATAGCCTACCAGTGCGTGATCAACTATTTCAGCTTCGTATCGCGCTGTTTTGAGAAAAGCTTGGGGTCTTGATAAATCCATCAATGTCAGATTTTTCTTTTCACTGCATCTCAGTTCAGATATTGGTTAACTACAAATAAGCTGTAAAAATGTTTGAGGTGAATGCTGCTCATGATCATCTTGTCTAGTTGTCTCATTTATTAGCATTGATCAGAACACTTTGCCAGCGTGGTGTGGCAGGTAGCCTAGTGGTTAGCGTGTTGGGCCAGTAAATAAAAGGTTGCTAGATCAAATCCCTGAGCTGACAAGTTAAAATATGTTGTCTGCCTCTGAACAAAGCAGTTAACCCACTGTTCCTAGGCCATCATTGTAAATAAGAATTTGAGCATAACTGACTTTCCTAGTTAAATAAATAAAAATGTTATTCAAGTGGATTAATTTTCTCTTCAGTCGCTTAGGCCCACTCCCGACCAAAAGCCTCCTAATCAATCAATGTGATTTTGTTTCACTGAATCACTGTCTGTATAGGCTATTTGGTTCATTGGTTTCTGACAGGGCAAATAAGTGGAGTTGTTAGGTTATAGCTCATATTTTTTGTTGCTCATCTATCACTGATCAGAAACATGTATCATTCAATAATGTAACCTGAATCAAGTGAAGGGCTATTGTTTTGCTTCGTCGCGTATAGGCAACTACAAAAACACGCTGAGGTTGTGAAATATGAACACGAGACTCACATACATACTTTTGAAAATATAGATTGCTATTATTTTCTATCAAGATGAAGATAGGCTTACTCTCAATGTAAGACCCTACGCCTGCTCCCGAACAAAGCAGAGTGAGGGTAGGAAAAAGATGAACGTGGAACAAGCATCGGTTTTTATTTATTATTATTATTATTTATTTTTTATTTCACCTTTATTTAACCAGGAAGGCTAGTTGAGACCAAGTTCTCATTTGCAACTGCGACCAGGCCAAGATAAAGCATAGCAATTCAACGCATACAACAACACAGAGTTACACATGGAATAAACAAAACATAGTCAATAATACAGTAGAAAAAAAGAAAACAAAAAGTCTATATACAGTGAGTGCAAATGAGGTAAGATAAGGGAGTTAAGGCAATAAATAGGCCATGGTGGCGAAGTAATTACAATATAGCAATTAAACACTGGAATGGTAGATGTGC